>NW_028146741.1:928440-1291440 GCF_055883805.1 Amblyomma maculatum
GCAAAGTGATCTCCATCCTTGAGACGCTTCCTGCCTCTCTTACATCAGGTGACCCTGTTCGACTTAGACTACCCGGTCGGGATCAGGAATGAAGACGCGTACGTGGCCACGAAAATACACTGTCATTGTTTTAAAATAAACGTAAGAGAACAAAATAGTTCGAGGGCTTCCTGAGCGAGTGTACAGATCAGTTCAGTCGTACAGTCGTGTCCGACCCTACTAAAAAACTAAAAGTTCTACGGGGCAATAACCTCATAAAATCTCATTCAATCGCATAGAGTCTCATAAGGTGCACATCATTATCATAAAATATCGCACATAATTTATGATAATGTACAAGAAGCTATGAGAACTTATGCAATTATATGCGACTTGTACGTGATTTCTTATGTGAATTGAGTGAGATTGTGTGAGAAAATGTGAGGTTATTGCCCCTTACAGATTCGTGAGCCTATCGACCATATCACACCACGCCTTCCGGTCTCTCACTATCTTCCTAACACCACATAACTTCATCTGCAGCGTCTCGAGGATGTCATCTAACAATTGCATTCGCTGCCTACCCCTGCTCCGGTGACCCTCAACCTTTCCCAACATTCGGGCATTTAGAATGGTCTGTAAAAGTGTTCCGTCGTCAGCTCATGGTGTTTATCTGTTTAGCAGACGGTTGTACACGCTATTATGGGCATTCACAATAGCGTGCACAACCGTCTGCTAAACAGATAAACGCCATGAGCTGACGACGCAGCACTTTGACAGACTCGATTCTAAATGCCCGAACGCGCTTCAAGCTACTGCCGCGTTGGGTTAGTGGTTTCAGACGCTCGGCGGCAGATCCAGAACAACCTGGTTTTGACCCTAAGACAATGAAACATTGTGCAACTAAGAGGAGGACTAAGCAGAGCACGATCATGGCGGCGACGTTTCGATAGTGGCGAATCGCGAAGGTATCCATCCATACGTTGTGCACTGTTAGTGCGCTGTGCACTGTTAGTGCACGTTAAATATACCCAAGTGTTCCAAATTATACCGAAAAACTCCACTACGGCACCTCTTTCGCACTTTCTCATCTTTCAACACCATGTTTGTCCTTCCCCTTGCTGCGGTGCTCTAGAATATTCTAGAGCACCGTACCCTTACGGCTCTGTTCAGACACCACCACCTGTACTCGGTGATAACTTTCTGTGGAAGTGGAGCCAAAGCTACGGGGGCGAGACTTCCCTAACTGTTACTACACCATGTAGTTCCGAGTACCTGGGGCCAATAACAGTTTCTTTGGCTCCTACTAAGCAACAAGTTTATGTCGCCTATGGCGTATGAAGATAAAGTTGCGACTAAACACCGCGCACGACGTACGCTGTCAAAAACACACGAGTTACGAACGCGTTACCAACGCGTTACGTTACGAATGCGCGTCAGTCAAAAACACACGCGCATTATGAACGCGCGCAGAAATGGGCGAAGAAAAGCCGCCTAGGCATCCCACCTGGCCCCGCGTACGCTGCTTGCGCTTTGAGAGATTGCCAACAGGTCGCGCAACCATTAAAATGAACACTGTGCATTAAACTCCAGCTGTACCCAGTCGGAAAAAACTACAGAAAATTTTCTGATGTTACGACAGGATTTCTGTGCGGTTTTTGACAGGAAACCTGTTGTGACAACAGAACATTCTGTAGTAGCATCAGAAATTGCTGTAGTTACAACAGAAAAGTGCTACAGAACTACAGACAACAGAAACATACTACAGAAAAACTACAGAACTACAGAAAAGTACTACAAAACTACAGAAAAATTTGTTGGTTACGACAGAACTACAGGATATTTTGTCGTATTTTTGACACAGTTCTGTAGTTTTTTTCGACTGGGTACTGGCTAGTACTGTAGTATAAACCTGATTGGTTGGTTCACAGGAAGGCAAAGGCGCAGTATCTGTCACACTTGTGTCTGTGGACACCTGAACCGCGCCGTAAGGGAAGGAAGGACGGTGGGAGTGAAAGTGGAAAGAGAGAGAGGGGAGCTGTAGTGAGGGCTACGGAGTAATTTCGACCACCTGGGGATCTTTAACGTGCGCTGACATAGCACAGCAGACGGACGCCTCTTCGTTTCGCCTCCATCGAAACGCAGCCGCCGAGGTCATGTTCGAACCGATCGCCTGCGTTCCTACAACAAAAGCTACTGGCCCGCGCATGCGCAGGTACAGCGGTATCCCTCCGCCTTTCTCCCTGCCTACGTTCGCTCTTACTGTTACGGAGGAGGTTCAACGCGCATTTTGTTCTGAATCGTCGCGCGGCTGCTAAGATTTCGTTCGTGTACCGCGCTCATCGTAGGAAGAAGCGAACTTCTACACCTTTTAAAAGTAAGTGCCACTCGGTTTCTTGATTCACAATCACCGATACCTAGGGAATATTTTGCGCCTCATATTATTCAGGTCGCCTGTCATTTTCCATGCTTACTGAGGTAGCCACACATCGCTTGTTCTGAACGTAGATAAGGCTCAAGCACTGAGTGGTCACTGGGTTAAGTTCGAGGGTAATTTGGGACCGATCGTTAGCTGCGGAAGCAGTATAAATATATGCTCGCTCATGTACTATTGCGTTGCACGCCCTTGAATCATTACCTTCAAAGGTAACAAAGGCAAGAGCGGCGCCACCGAGAAGAAGAGCCAAGAGACACACAAGCGTTTGTTAGCGTCTTGCTTTTTCGTCCTTGTCGTGGTAGCGCAGCATATTCCTTGTTTCAAATTATGAACCAACTAGCCCGAGCAGTTCTACTTCAGACTCATGTGCCACCTCTCCGAAAACTATGCGCAGACCATTTTGCTACGCCGGATGCATATTGCAAATAGCTGAAAAAAAAAATCAGACACCTCTGATACGTGTTGAAATGCGAAAATTCTAGGGGGCACATTGGACCATTAGACAGCGATGAGGCGAACGCCTTTGTTTCAAGCGCCGCTGATTCCTGATTTGTCTGCTTCTGTACGCTGAGCGAGTGTAGTTCAAGGAAACGCCAAATGAAAGGCGCAGCCCGGAAGCCTGGATCGGACGGTCGGCGGAGTCAGCTTTCTATAGACCCTATTTACTATCAGGTTTAGCAGGCGGCAGCTGTGGCAACCCTGAATTGCGGAGACGCCATAACATTAGGTGGTTCGAAACTAAAAAGCGTCTACCAGCGTCCTCCCTGCGGCCCGTCGCTCATTTGTCGGATACTTGAGACGCCGTTTGGAACGCCGCCAACCAGAGCTCGGATTTCACCGACGTCGTGTCATGATTCACCGTAGGCCCTCTCTCTTTCTTTCTCCCTCTCTCAAGTTGCGTTATGCGATCTGTGGTTACCGCGTGATCCCGTTCCCTCAACGGTAGGGTCCTCTGAGCAGCCGTTACCTGGCAATGGTTCTCATTTTTTTGGTGAACCTCTTGTACGACGCCCTGACGTCATGTTGCATGACACACTACATTCTCTTGCAAGCAATGCAAGCCTGACGACTTGCGGGACAGCTCACAGCACAATAAACTGACCGCGCACGGTTGCAGACGACCATGCACCACCCGCTGTCGCTAGCAGACGCTCCGGAGCTGGAGGCGGCCGCGGTGGGTATCGCCAGCTACGCTGTAGTCTCCTGCAATGCGCGAATCTCGTTCGGTTCATATAGTCGTATGGCGTTTGACAACTGCTTTTTAAATGTAATTCTGTCTAGGACGTATCACTGGAGTGACAGTATTATGAAGCTTATTTACCCTATGTGGCAACATATCAGACTGTATGCAAAACTGCGCGATTCGCTACACCCAGCTTGCCTTTTGGCGGTGTCTGGATTCATAACACAGGTTATTCGGGGCGTTTTAAAAGTAGACTGCCTCCGTAATGACGCGCTGGTCAACGTTTCACGACCGGCCACCACTTCTGATGCTCTGCGAAATGAGAAAAATGTTCCGGAAAGTTGTGTTTACATGTATTTCTACGGGTCGCCCGTCCAACTCGCACCCCAACATGTTTCGCGGTATTTAGAAAATACTTCGCCTCGGTAATGAGATTTCATATTTTAACGGTCTGTTCTAGGATGTTCATAGTTACTTTGCACCGAATAACGACATCACAGGTGCCCCGTGAAATGAGAAAACTGCTTTGGAATATTTCGATTCCATGTATTCCTATGGACGCTAACCCTATTTTTCACCCCCAGTCGGCTGCGGCGCCGCGAGTGCCCCCTTTGTTTGTAAACACGGTGTTGGTCTATATATAAACCACCAGGTGATGTAATCGGTCATGGCCAAAGGTGACGTCATGACCGCATGTGACGTCATGATGACATCGCACCAAGTGATGGTCGATGATGACTTCACACTCTCACAGTATCACGCGGGATCTCGCGAAAAAGTCTGACACTTCTCGCGGACGGACACACTAGCCCCTATGAAGGCTTTCGCCTTAGTACGCTTCTCACGCGTCTGGCGTTGCTGTCGGGATTATTCACAGCTATAGTGTGACGGAAGGGCTACAGAATAATTGCTGACATTATGAGCCGTTAAAGGCTCCGCCTTTAAATTATAAGCTGTTATCTGTCGCAAAATATTTCGTTTCGATCTCGCCGAGACAAACCACATACGGCGAAATCTTTTAAAGAATGGCTCATACTGGTGGTCATAGCCTTGTCCGTCCGGCAACGACCATGGCACGCGTTAACTAGTACTAGCTGTATTTAGGGCTAATGACGAACTACTCACTAACCGGTACTTTTAATGATTAACTAGTCACTAACTAGTAGTAATTAGTTATTAGTTATGGGTAATGACAGAGTTGACTGTGGCTATGACGTCATCGCTCGGTACGCTGTGGCTGCATGTGACGTTATCATGAAGTTACATCCGGCCATGTCTAATAACCAGCACTGAAGTAATAATGATGTCACATCCCCGCCGGGGTGGCGCAGTGGTTACAGCGCTCGCCTACTGCGCCCAAGGACGCGGGATCGAATCCCGGCCTTGGCAGCCGCTTTTCGTTGGAGCCAAAAAGCAAGGCGCCCGTGTGCTGTGCGATGTCAGTGCATGTTAAAGAACCCCAGGTCGTCGAAACATCCGGAGTCCTCCACTACGGCGTCTCTCATAGCCTGAGTCGCTTTGGGACGTTAAACCCCAAAAATCACCACATCCTGTTGTGACGTCATAACTGGTCATGACGCCACCAGACAAATCAGGCATCTACCGAATTGATAGCGCCTTTCATACAGCGCTGCCTCGAAAACTGCACCACAAAGCAGATGCAGCACAGCAGGCATCAGCGGCGTTTTAAATTGGTTTCTACGAAAGAAAAGGAGCAGTATCTGTCAACCCTCCGCGGACACCTGAACCGAGCCGTATGAAAAGCGAGGAAGGTAGGAGCGAAAGAAGAAAGAGAAGGTTGTGCGAGAGCTATGGACCACCACGCTGTAAGGGACTTGTTGCGACTGAAGGAAGAAGGAAAAGAAAATTTGCACGGGCCGGTTACTGGCTCTGTTGTTGTGGCTGTAGGAAGAAGGAAAGGAAAATGCACAGGCCTGCTACTGGCCCTGTAGCTGAGTCACCTCCGCTGGCTCGTGTAACAGAAGAGAAAATAGAGAAGAAAGAAAATTAAGAGGGAGAAAAAGACGCGCGCAGCAACAACAGCCGTCGTCCACCACCTGACCGGTGGTGGGTGCAATGACGGCCTACAACAGATAAAAATTCGGTGGCTGGCTAGCCCACGCCGCAAGCGGCATTGACCTACCGTCCCAGCCCCGTAGAGCCAGGAACTGCCACCCTTCCCCTTTTCCCTGGCTCTGTAGCTCTATAGAGCATTATGGCTGAGCCATCTCACTGCATCATGCAGACAGAAGAGAAATAGAGAAGAAAGAAAAAGAAGAGTTGAGAATGACACGCATCTCAACAGCCGTAGTCCACAGCCGAAACGGTAGCGGGTGCAATGACGGCCTACACCAGATAAAAACATGGTGGCATGCTAGCCCCCGCCGTAAGCTGCAGTGACCTACCAGTCCCAGCCTCGTAGGGCCAGGAGCAGCCATCCCCGCCTTTATAATGGATTTCGCCTCATCACTCTTTAGTTGTCAAAAGTGCCCCTAGCAATTTTGATAGCCCCGCATTTGTCTACAAGCAATGGCTCGCCAAGCACAAAACCGCTGTATACGCGAGTTTTGGGCCATTTTGGACGCCCAAAGATCAGTGGTGCGACTCCCCCCTCTCAAGGAGAGCAGATTTAAAAATGCAAGTTTACACCAACGAACCAAACTAATCGCTCGACACTACTCCGGTCTCTCTACCGCTATCCATAGGGCCAGAAATTTAGCGTAATGATATTGCTACGAAGATGACGAAGCGGGCAGTGGCGCGGGGCGGTGCGCTCGCGCTAGGCCCGCTGGCCATTAAAGCATATTTCATCGTCATGTCATGTTGTTCTGTTTTTGTTGTGTCGCCGTGTTCCATCGCTTGTCATGCCACCACGTAACATTTGGTTGGAGGTGCGGTTCATCCCCATCCTCGCCTTGCACCATCGAAGCCAACCGTATGCCGGGTTCATCGGCCGAAAGCCCGTGGAGATTGCCGCCCAGCTTTGCCCCAACCCTTTGTGCTCAGACCCGACGAACCGCACTCCCCAGCCCCGTCCCCAGCCCTGACCACAACACAAGACGACCAGGCAGAGCCCAAAGTTGACCCGACCAACCCCACTACGAAGCGACCTCACGACCACTTGAGCGAAGACAGCACCCCCGCCCAAGCCGTTCGGCGTGTCCATGGGCCTTGGCTTCAGGCAAACGGTGAAGATTGGACCTGATGCTCCGGGGCATGCATTCATCCCATATCTTCGCATTCATTGTGGTGTCCAGCGTTTCATTTTCTAATCCTGTGTCTGTGTTCATCGTCGCTTCATGCATTGGATTCCTAGCAATCGATCGGGCTGATCGCTCGGTGGCCCCGGGTATTGCTACGAAGATGAAGCGGGCAGTGGCGCGGGGCGGAGCGCTCGCGCTAGGCCCGCTGGCCATTAAAGCATATTTCATCGTCATGTCATCATGTCGTTCTGTTTTTGTTGTGTCGCCGTGTTCCATTGCTTGTCATGCCACCACGTAACAATATATTGTCACGGGACCAGGGCTTAGCAGAGGTCCCCGAGCAGACGTCACACACCGGCAGCGAGCTAGGTCAGGCCAGCCTCTCAACAACAAAACTTCGGCTTCTTTGTCTCGAGGAGCCCAAGCACTCGCGAAAGCCCAAAGCGACGACGAGGAATGCGGCATGTCATGGGCCCCCCGGGTAAATAATACGCATCGTCCCGATGCTGAGAAGTTGAGCTTGAAGAAGAAAAAAACAAACGTAGCACGGAAGGCAGTCGCTGGGCTCACATACTTGCACATACACACAAACACAAATGTCAACTCTATCGGTCGTAATAGGGTTTCGGCGGCGAGTCTGGTGTTTTTCGCTGAGGCCCCGTCGGCGTATCGGAAACCAGACCCACACACGATCTCCAGTTGCGTACCGAGCATCACGGCATCGGAGGTTGTATCGTTGGGCATCTCGGCATTGCTGGTTCTGAATTCGCAGCCTGGCTAGCTGACGGGCCTCTTCGGCGAGGTATAGGAAGGTATGAACATCATTATGCTGATTGTCGCCGTCTAGATGTTGCAACATGGCGTCAAGCATCGTGGTCACCTCGCGGCCGTGGACTAGGCGGAAAGGGGACATGTTCGTTGTTGTGTGGACCGCCGTATTGTAAGCGAAAGTGACGTACGGTAGCACTTCATCCCATGTTTTGAGCTCTGCGTCAACGTATAGTGAGAAAATGTCAGCGATTGTCTTGTTAAGCCGTTCGGTCAAGCCGATCGTTTGAGGATGATATGATGTCGTCTTCCTGTGTTCTGTATGACTTTGAATCAAAATCTGCTGCAGCGATTCGGCTGTGAATGCGGCACCTCTGTCAGTGATCAAAATCTGCGGTGCGCCATGACGCAGGACAACACAATGGATGAAAAACTTTGCAACCTCTAGGGCAGTACCGTTGGGTAGAGCGGAGGTTTCTGCGTATCGTGTCAGGTAATCCGTAGCAATGATGACCAACCGGTTACCGGAGTGTGAAAGGCGAAATGGCCCCAACATGTCCATGCCAATCTGCTGGAAGGGCCTCGATGGCGGGTCTATTGGCTTCAAGAATCCGGTTGGTTTTGTCGGCGGCACCTTACGTTGCTTACAGCTGCGACACGTTTTGACATAGTGTGAAACTTCCGAATTAAGAAGAGGCCAGTAGTACTTTTTCTTGAGCCTTGCAAGAGTGCAGGTGACTCCCAAATGTCCAAAAGTTGGTTTATCGTGGCAAGCTTGTAAAATTTCACGACGTAGACACGTAGCTGTAACAATCAGGTATAGCGTTTGGCTGGCGAAAAAGTTTTTCTTCATGAGAACACCCTAATGAATACATAAGGATTGAAGAACACGCTTGAAAGCTCTCGGAGCAGTTTTACATGCACCATTTAAATAGTCCATGATCTGACGAAGTTCAGGATCTGCAGATTGTCTTTCAGCGAGGCACTCTGCGCTCGTGGCATTTAACAGTATGGCGTCATCAGGAATTTCATTTGTGGGGAGATCTACAGCGGCACGAGAGAGGCAGTCGGCGTCCGAATGCTGGCGGCCAGACTTGTACGTGACAGTTATGTCGAATTCCTGCAGTCGGAGACTGAATCTCACAAGGCAAGCTGACGGGTCCTTTAGGTTCGCGCGCCAACAGGGCATGGTGGTCAGTTACTACTTTGAACGGTTTCCCATAAAGATATGGCCGGAATTTCGACGTCGCCCACATAATGGCTAGACATTCTTTTTCTTTTGCAGAATAGTTCGATTCCGCTTTAGACAGACAGCGACTGGCGTAAGCGATCACACGTTCTTGGCCGTCCTGTATTTGAACTAGAACGGCGTGCAGGCCTACATCGCTTGCATCGCATTCAAGCGCCGTGTCGGCGTTTGCGTTGAAGTGAGCCAATGTGGGAGGTTCTTGTAGGCGGAGTTGAAGCTCTTGGAGTGCTTGTATCTGTGGTGTGTCCCAAATAAAAGGTGTGTCTGTCTTCGTAAGACGTGTTACAGGCTCAGCGAGTCGAGCGAAACCTTTGACGTAGCGCCGGTAGTAAGCACATAAGACAAGAAGTCGTTGAACAGATTTCTTGCCTTGGGGCGGAGGGAAGTTAGCAATAGCGGTCGTTTTCTCGGGATCCGACAGGATACCAGCGTGGCTTACGACGTGCCCCAAGAACTTGAGCTCGGTGTAAGCAAAATCACACTTCTCGTTCTTTAAAGTAAGGCCAGAGGTTGTTATGGCTTTCAAAACAGTTTCAAGGCGCCGAAGGTGCTCCTCGAACGTTGGAGCGAAGATCACAACGTCGCCAAGGTAAACAAGACACATCTGCCACTTGAGATCTGCAAGTACGGTGTCCATAAGCCGTTGAAAAGCAGCCGGCGCACAGCAGAGACCAAAGGGCGTAGCCTTAAACTCGTAGAGCCCATCCGGAGCAATAAACGCCGTTTTCTCTTGGTCCCTCTCATCTACCTCTATTTGCCAGTATCCGGATTTCCGTTCCATTGAAGAGAAATATTTCGTGGAGCAGACACGATCCAGAGTATTGTTGATACGTGGCACTATACCATACCATACTATACCATACCATGCGATGTCATGCCATGCCATACCATGCCATACCATGCCATGCCATGCCACGCCATACCATACCATACCATACCATACCATACCATACCATACTATACCATACCATACCATACCATGCCATGCCATACCATACCTGGACGTAGAGAGCTCGGGCTAACTCGTGGGCCGCTTCGTTCTCAGGAACGGACGCGTGTGCAGGGGTCCAAATTAGGCAAATTTTCCTGTTTAGTCCTCTACTGGCCAGAATCTTCGCAGCTTTCGGCGAGACCCTACCCTTTCCAAAATTCCAAATAGCTGTTTTGCTATCGCTGATTATGAAATTGGCTTGCGTTCCGACGCAAGCGAGCGCTATTGAAACTTCTTCATTTAGCTGGTGGTAATCCACACAAAACCTAAGTGTAACATCCTTTTTTTTTTTAAAGAACGACAGGTGCAGCCCACGGACTCCGCGAGGGCTCGATGACATCACCTCGAAACATCTCTTTCATTTGGCGGGTGATAGCGGCTCGTTTAGTAGGAGACACTCTGTAAGGTGTCTGTGTGAGAGGTGGCATGGTATCATCTGTAATAATGCGTTGCTAGGCGAGATGGGTTCTGCCAACACGTGACGAATTGGAGAAGGTCGCATGATAGCGCTGGAGGAGCTCGTTCACTTAGCGATGCTGCAGTTGGTTAATATCGAAGTGTAAGTCGGTGTTAGGCCTCTCCACCAGATCAATGACAGTGTCGCAAGTCCAGAGGCGTTTCGAACGTGCATGATACCGCAAATGTGAGCCACTACAGTCCCAACGCTTAAATGTAGGTGCTCACCTCCGAAATTCGTCAGTAGAACATCTGCCTTGCCGTCGTCGAGGCGAACAACTCCCCTGGTGACAGCAAGAATTCGCTCAAAAGGCATAATCGTTTTGCTTTCCACGACACATTTCAGTTTCGTACGGTCTTCGCGGCGACAGACGTCATCACGCTAGAACGGGGCGGAATGGTGGCGTGATCATCGAGAATGTACACGGCCGTCGGGCGGTCTGACGCACGTCTATTGCGTTCTCTGTCGATAAGGTCAAGGTCAATAACTGCTCTATTTTCTGTTAAGAAATCTATGCCAAGTATTACGTCGCGGGAACACTGAGCAAGGACGACGAAGGTATCTGGACACCTTTCTTCGTGCACAGTTACTCTAAACGTGCATGTACCAGTTGGTGTGATCAAAGGGCCACCGTCAGTGCGAAATTGTGGGCCTGTCCACAGTGTGGCCACCTTTTTCAGAGTAGCCGCGAATGATCCACTGAGCACAGAATAATCGGCGCCGGTATCAACGAGCGCTGTGGCCTCGGTTCCGTCCACTGAAATGTTCAAGTTGGCGGTTACAGCTGTGCTTGTACATGAACGTCGCGGGGTCCGGTCACGGCTACGGTGCGACACATACTGCTTTCGTGTCATCGGAGAACTGGGGCGTCGAAGAGCGGGTCAGAACGGAACATGTGTCATCGTGAAACGGTGTGACCATTGGGCTGCAGCACTGGAGGATCTTGATCATTTTGCTGATTAGCAACCTTCCCTCCAAAGGTTGCCGCTTCTAGTTTTCCCGAGGGGGACTAGGCAAGCGGACCCGCGTCTAGCTGACGTTAGCACGTGTGGTCGAAGAATACTGGCGAGGGGAAGGCGACCGGGAATAGTCATAGGGCCTCCCGGACGCTTCAGTCAGGTACGCGCAATGGCAAGGGGCCATTCACCACGCTGTGGCTTTCGTGCGTCGGCACTGAATCCCGGCAGACCCATTTGACGGTAATAGCAGGTTCGGTACAAGTGGCCAGCCTCGCCACAGTGGTAGCACAGTAGGCGACGATCCCGAGTGCACTAAACGTCGCTTTTGCGTAGACGCAGCTGAGGAGGTCGAGCGGGTGGTGGCGGACGGACGTGTACAAGGGCCTCCTGGTGCTGACTTGGAGGTAGACAGGCATGACGAGCGACTGCTGCGTAGGTCATGGCTTGTGGTGGCACCGTTTGATGAAGGTCGGGTAGAGTGAGCTCCTTGTTGACCTCTTCCCGAATCATCTGTGATAGGGAGGAGACTTGTGACTGTGGCCAAGTCGAAAACAGTTTTTGCAGCTCATCGTGTATTACTGCCCTAATGGTCTCTCGGAGCACGTCAACGCTACTAGTGTCGACGATGGTCGCAGCCATCAGGATGGATGGCCGTTCGTAGTGTTTAGCTCGCATCTCGAGCGTTTTCTCTTTGTTAGTGACCTCGGACAAAAATTCTGTAATGGTCTTGGGAGGACATCTCACTAGACCAACGAAGATCTCTTTTATTCCCCTCATCAAGTAACGGATTTTGTTCTCCTCAGACGTGTTGGGATCAGTTCGACGGAATAAGTTCGTCATGTCCTCGAAATAAACAAGGACGCTCTCGTTGGGGAGCTGAACTCTTGCCTGCAGGAGCAGCTCGGCGCGTTCCTTTCGGAGAATGGTGGTAGAAGGTTTCAGGAACTGGTCTTTGAAAGCACTGCACGTCGTCAGAGTGGACCCGTGATTTTCAAACCAGGTGCGACCTGCACCGTCCAAAGAAAAACATACATGTTGCAGCTTCTGGACGTCGGCCCAGCAATTGTATTGAGCTACGCGCTAAACTTTCTCTAACCAGTCCTCCGAGTCGTCACCTGAGGAGCCTTGGAAGGTCGGTAGCTCCAGCGGCTGCTGCAACACGAAGGACGGCGCAGAAGTATCTGCCTGCATGATCAAGGGTGATTGCGTGGTCGCCGAAGGTGGTGTAGGAGCAGGCAGTGATGTCCTCACAGCCCGATGGAATTGCAAAGGGTAAAACTCCGGCTCAAGACCTCGAAGCCGCCAGCTACCCTTGATGGGTCAGCGTAATCTCGATGGTAGGGGATCCCTGAGGGCTGGAGTCTCGGCTACGGGGGCGGGAGGGAGGGGGGGGGGGCGTTCTGGAGCATGGGTTGCGTTACCTAGCACACCTCCACCAGATGTCACTGGACCAGGTCTTAGCAGAAGACCTCGAGCAGAAGTCAGACAGCGGCAGCGAGCTAGGTCAGGCCGTCAGGCCAGCGGCTCAACACCAAAACCTGGCTTCGTCTCGAGGAGCACAAGCGCTCGCGAAAGCCCAAAGCGACGACAAGGAATACGCAATGTCAGTATTTATAATAATATATAAATTTGAGAACGCCAACAACAGCATTCGTTTGAAGATCATTAGCTGTCTATAGTGGTTCCTCACTGAGTGTTGGCACATTAAATTTAACTCCTAGGTTAAAAATTCGGATATCAACATGCAGAGCATGTAACGACGATTCCTTTTATAACATCCGCGACCTCCTGCTGCTACTAGTTCGCCCGCCGTGAGCCGCCACTGTGACTCAGAGGTAAAGGCGCTCGGCTATTGAACCAGAATACTCGGGTTCGATCCCGACCGCGGCAACCGTGTTTTGATGAAGGTAAAACGCAAGGGCTTCCGTGTGCTGTGCGCTGTTAATCCACTTTACATTCCCCAGGTTGTCGGAATTATTCCGAAGCCCTCCACTATGGCACCTCTTTCTCTCTTTCTTCGATTCCCACTCCGGGAGTCAGGTGCCCACTGAAACGTGTGACAGATAAACGTCTTTCCTCTAAACTAAAGAACTAAGCGATAAAATTCAGACACTCAGGGCGAAAAATGCCGAACGTTATAGAAGAGCTTTTTTATAGAAGACTTTCTAGAAGAGCTCAAAGCCCTGAAAACGGCAGACCAAATATCAGAGAATAGGGCAGGCCAACTCAAACACGCAAAGACACTCAGCCAGCCACCACAAGATGACGCCAATTCACAGCTGACATGGCGTCCATGAACAACACACTAGCGAATCTTGACCTTATCTCCAAGATCCAAGCAGAAGCGCGCCTAGATAGAGAGCACCTAGTACAATTCATTACCTTGAAATCCCGAGACAAGCCCTCTAGGAAGTCAATAGTTGAGCGTGGCGAGGAACCGCAAGACCTCGGTCAAGTTGGAAATCCTCGAAATAAATTAGAGGGTCTCTAGATGTCTCTTAAGAGAAGAGTGGCTAAAGCCTACCCTTCCCATCCTATCATTTAATGCCTCCCATCGTTAGCCTCTTGTCGGCATTCATTGCAGTGCTACATATAATTATAATTGGTTTACAGGAAAGGAAAGGCGCAGTATCTGTCACATTTTCTGCTTCTATAACGTGGGCGTTTGGACGGTACACCATCGCTCCTGTAGCTTGGCGTTCCTTGGCGCGCGTTCAAGGGTGAGATTTCAAATGGCAGGAACACTAGAGAAGATGAGATTTCTTTTATCGGCGTTCGTTGCAGGGCTACATATAATTATAACTGGCGTACAGGAAAGGACAGGCGCAGAATCTAACTTACTTTATACGGCAAGTGTTTGGACGGTACACCATCGCTCCTATGGCGTGGCGTTTTTTTGGCGTGCGTTCAAGTGTGGCATTGCAGATTGAGTGGACGCATTCCTCCTCGGCGAATCAGAACGCCGCTAAAGCGGGACACCTTTGTCCACGACAGCATGAGCCATTAAAGGCTTTATTATGGCAGTGGAACAGCCGTGGGATCCGCGGAAAGCAGGGTCTTAAACAACATATCACGAATTGCACAGTGCCATTAGATACACTCGCGCTTCAGAAAACGGCTGCTCACCCACTCTCGCGGTCTACTCGGTCTACGAGGGGCGGGGGCGAAACAAGGTTGTTAGCCAAAAGAGAATCCAGAACAGCATCTTCCTGGTTAATGTCTACAGCCCGCCCACCCAGAGGAAGGCTAGCTTCAATTGCATGCTAGGCAAAGCAGCAGGCAAGAAGTGTCCCGTCTTCTTGGGGGATTTTATACTTGGCATAAAAGCTGACCCTATGTTAGAGAAATACAGAAAGACAAAGATCTGCCCAGGAAAGCCGATTAGAGAAGGCTCAGCCTCATCACAGGCCGCGCCCAACCAACGCGAGTGGGGAATAGCGTCAACCGGGATTCGTGCCTCACAGGGATGACGAAGAACTCATGCCGTACACTATATTCGGATTCCGAAAACACTTCTCAACACAGGACGTTCTTTTCAGAACAAAGAGGAGGTGCTTAATAGTGTCCCGAAACCCGTAAAAAATCTTGCTCGTACTCAACCTTAAAGCCGCATTCGACAATGTTACTCACAGGGCTATGCTGGATTGGCTCAGCAACCTAATTGCGTGCAGAGAATATACAACTAAGTGAAAGCCTTACTGAGCACCAGAACCGCCACCATTGTAATAGGAGGCATAGGGACAGACACCTTCCACGCCCCTAAAATGGGAACACCATAAGGTTCAGTGATATCCCCTGTGCTCTTTACCATTGTTATGATCGGCTTAGCAAAGGAATTCGAAAAAATTGAAGGAGACAGGCATGCCATCTATGCTGATGACGTCACGTTCTGGGTGACCAGGGGATCCTTAGGAGAAAAGACTGTCTGCAAAAAGCGGCTGACGCTATCATCGCATAAGGCCGACCCTCCGAAATCCGATGGGCTCAGAGTTCACAAAAGAAGGCACGATATGCACAACTTTATAGACGTCTACCGAGGGGGAAAGAAGATCCACGAGAGCTCGCAAATCAAGATCCTTGGCATGTAGATACAAAATAACTGTCGTATATATCAGACATTAGGCAGCTAGCAAATACTACAGCACAGGTCGCTCGAGTGATCGCAAGAATCTCCAACAGAAGGCGAGGTATGTCCGAGGAGCACACATGTAGTCCAGTACAGGCCCTCGTCGTAAAATAGATTGTGTACAGAGGACCTCGTCGTAAATAGATTGTGTACAGTGCCCACTACCAAAGATCGCTCTAGCAGGAAAATGAACACTTTGAGGAATCCTTAGGAAATGTTACAAATGCTCTCTCGGGATGCCGGTCAACACCTCGACGGCAAAATTTTTTTAGCTGGGCATAAGCGACACAGTGTAAGAATACATTGAGGCCCACCTTCTCGTGCAGAAAATAAGGATCATGCAGACGCAAACGGGTAGAAATGCGCTGAATATAAAGGGAATGAGAGATGCTTGCAGAGAAATCAACAGTATGAGGAGCATAAAAAGGAGATAAGGGCGATAATTAAGGTCAATTCGATTCCAAAAAAGCATGCATTCAAAAATACACAAGGCCAGAAAAGAGAGGCATTATCGGAAGCGCACGAAAACGTTTTTGAGGAAAAAAAAAACATGTTGACGCGACCACATGCAAAGAACAGCATGGAGCGATAGTCAGCGTGTTTGATCAAAGGCTCAGGGAAATAAACTGCGTCTCGTTTAAAAGCGACAACATTCTCGAGGCTGGAGAAGCGGCAATCACTCTCTGCATCACCCACCAGGGCGAGGAGAAAAATATAGAAATAATTACGTATTCGCAAGAAGCGTGCAGACGGTACAGCAGCGGATGCATATCCACTATGACCATCCGCAACCTCAAGGCGAGAAAGATACCTTCTCGAGATGCTTTATTAAGTAGACACCAGGCCATGAAACTGTTAAAAGCAACCAACGTGTGGAAGGAAATGGTCGATCATACGATAACCGGGAGGCGCAGAATCACGGGGAACTTGACGCAATCACTAAACGATATGGAACCGTCCTTGAACACCAAAGAGCGCTAAGGAGAACCTACCCCCCTCCCCACACATACACTTAATAGAGATCAGTCGGTTCTGCGAAGACAATTGCAGACTAACATATACCCTAACCTGAGTCTACTCAGCAAACTTTATCCCACAGCATATGAGAAGGAATGTCCGCTATGCGGGGAGGAGGGGGCAAAAACTTTATTTAATGAAAATTAAGGCAGACACTACCAGGAGGGCCCCTAAGTCGAGGAGCTATGTGGCCGTTCTCTCTAGCTTGACCCACTCTACCGGTTACAGCTGATTTGCGGGTTGCGTAGGACCGCTATGGGAGGAACGTTTTACCATGCTACATAGGCATGTTAAAATCTAAGGTCGCGCCAATAACACACCAACACCGGAGCAATATGCTCAAGAAGTACTTTGGTTTGAGCTAGTTGGTCCATAGCTGATGCTGATTCTGAGAACGCGCGAAAGGGATGAAGACAGAGAAGGAACACGAAAACAACAGAACAGGCGCCAGCTTAAATTGAAACCTCAGTTGAAAAGTGGCACCTGTCCTGTTGCTTTCGTGTTCCTTCTTTGTCTCCGTCCCTTTCGCGTTGTCCTCAGAATCAACATCAACCGGAGTAAGGGGATGCTGCGCTGTCCTGACCAGCTCAAACTGATTCGTTGAGTTCGCAAGGTGGTAAAGGTCACTGGGGCCCTAGACTGAGGGCACCACCCAAGCGAGTGCAAAACGTTTATGCAATAAAATTTTCCACTCACTCACTCACTCCTGTAAACCAATTTAAAAATTTATCGCCACAGCTACCGGAAGCTACACTCTCGTTACGGTTCCAGTGACGAGAGGTCATTGGTACGATGACGTAGCACATTTTAAAGCTGCACTCAACTAGCATATTTCTGTGCATTAGCCCGGCGAACCGTTTAGCATCAGTCAGAACCTCGTAGCTTAGTCTCGTTACGGTTCCAGTGACGAGAGGTCAATGGTACGATGATGTAGCACCTTTTAAAGCTGCACTCAACTAGCATTTTTTTGTGCATTAGCCCGGCGAACCGTTTAGCATCGGTCAGAACCTCGTAGCTTAGTGGATGCCATCCTGGATTCCTAGCTGCTACACCACCATGATGAACACTGCTTCAGACTTGGAGAAATTTGGAGCCAGATTCGAACCGACAGAAAATCGAGAAACATGTGAAGCGTTCGCTCTTCTAAAATAATGTACTGTATACGATAGAGCTAAGGAAACGTGTCAAATGTAAATGAATGTTTTCTCGACGTAATCTAACGTGGTATTCAATTATTGGGTTTCGTCTCAAGCGATTCAGGCTATGAAACGGCGTAGTAGAGAGCTCCACAAATTCTTAGACTACCTGGGGTATTTTTAACGTGCACTGACATCGCATAGCACACGGCCGCCTTGCTTTTCGCCTCCATCAAAAGGCGGCCGCCGCGGCCGGGATTCGATCCCGCATCCTTGGGCACAGTAGTCCAGCGCCCTAACCACTGCACCACCCTGCGGGCAATGGTATTCACCTGTAGTGGCCCTGGAAGGCTTGGCTCATATGTGCATCCTATATATCGTTTTGTTCGTCCAGTGGAGTTATATGTTTCTTAGCTACGAGGACACTCGTCCCTTTATCAGCCTGCGTCCTTTTTTATATTTTCAGGCGCACTCGCTGCAGCCACCTAGTTGGACGTCTCGGCCCGACAAGGGGGAGGACGACGAAAAGCTTCGAAGAGGTAAGTAGATGCAAATGCACCAAAGTCGAAACGACATTTTCGCTGTGTTAACGTACTGATTTCGGCTCAGAAGCTGCAATGTGATGTCCGACACGGTCGCCACCATTCCCAAAGGATTAGCTCTACTGTGGGGAAGCTATGTATAAAAAAAGGCTGTTGAAGTGTTGCCTTCCAAACAGCTAACTTTGAGAAAGCTCCTAGGGAATCAGTAGAAAAAAAATTGCCGGGTTAAGAATTGTTTGTCCTCGTTAGGCATCTAATAGGGATTCCGTCGTCGAAATCGAAGCCTGAAATACCTTTCTATTAAATTTTATGACATTGCAACAATTACTATCAAAAAGTCAAAAGAAAACATTCGACGTAAGTCTGTCTGCTTGTTAAATTTAATTTAGGAGAAAGGTGAACAACGCCATCCAATTTCTTTAAGGCGACGTTTCGGACACCTCGGTTCCTTCTTCACGGTGTGACTACGGGCGAGGCGCAGACTTTTCGCGAATTAAGCTAAAAAGGCAGTGGGCAGGGGGCATCGTGATGAATGCTGCACGAAGGACGGAACTGAATACACGGGAGAAGCTGTAGACCATCCGCCGACCATGATGTCTCCTTTTAGGCGGGAACAAAGGACCGCAGAGCTTAGTTGCACTAACGGATGCCGATGGAAAAATGAAGTGTGATGAGCATTTTCGCGAAAATGGTCGACATGTGGCGAATAGTATTATTTTTTGGAACATTGGGAGCATTTTCGCGAAAATGGCTGACGTGTAGCGAATAGTATTATTTATTAGAACATTGGGAACATTTTCGCGAAAATGGTCGATGCGTGACGAATAGTATGTTTTAGAACATTGGAAACTTTTTCGCGAAAATGGTCGACATGTGGCGAATAGTATTATTTTTTTAGAACATTGGGAGCATTTTCGCGAAAATGGCTGACGTGTAGCGAATAGTATTATTTATTAGAACATTGGGAACATTTTCGCGAAAATGGTTGATGCGTGACGAATAGTATGTTTTAGAACATTGGAAACTTTTTCGCGAAAATGGTCGTGGTGTGGCGAATAGTATTATTTTTTTAGAGCATTGGGAAATTCGCTTTACATTTAATTTTGAGTGCGTCAGACGCCTTGTAATATATTACTCAATATGTGGCATGTGTTAAAGACCATTTTTCCCTTTCACCACCTGCCAAGCACCTTGGGCCGAATGAACACAGATGGCTAAGTGGTTGGGGGCCAGTCCTTAAAACGTGTGTTTGATTGTGGCCACCGCCGCCGCGTTTCCGAGGAGGTAAAACGCGGGCCGTTTATGTGCAGCGCGGTATTAGTGGACACTAAAGAGCCCTGGTGGTCAAACTTACCCTGAGTACTCCATTCGGGATCATTCATAGACGATTCGACAGCATTTATTGCCTCATGCTTCGCGTAACCAGAAAGTGTGACCAGAAAGCGTTCTTCGCACTTTTTAGCAAGCCAGAAGTCGATACTAATGAGATCAGTCACTCATAATTTTCATGGTAAGATTTGACTAGTTATAACCATTACATTGCCTGATGACATTGCCTTGCTAAGTAACTCGGTGGATGAACTGCAAATAATGATTGATGACCTAGACAGGAAAAGTAGAAAGGATAGGCTTGAAAATCAATATGCAGAAGACTAAGGCAGTTTACGTTAGGTAGCGAAGCACTGGAAGTAGTAGGCGAATATGTCTACTTAGGACAGGGTAGTAACCGCAGATCCGGACCATGAAAAGGAAACAAGAAGAATAAGATTGGGATGGAGCGCATTTGGCAAGCACTATCAGATTATGACTAGCAGCTTACCGGTATCGCTCAAGAGGAAAGTATACAACAGTTGCATCTTACCTGTACTCGCCTATGGGGCTGAAACATGGAGGCTAATCAAGAGGGTTGTACTTCAGTTGAGGAAAACTCAGAGGGCTATGGAACGAAAAATGGTAGGGGTAACATTAAGGGATAGGAAGCGTGCAGAGTGGGTCAGAGAAATAACTCAAGTTACTGACATTCTAGCGGAAATTAAGAAGAAATGGGCATGGGCAGGACGTGTAGTGTGAAGAGAAGATAACCGATGGTCGCTTAGGGTGACGAACTGGATTCCTCGCCTCCTTGTGTCGTTGATACGGGGAAGCGGATAAGAGACTGGGATCGTGTGCTTATTGATTTCTCTGTAGTTGACGCAAAACCTCAGAGTGCCGTTTTTCTTACATGCGAGAACGACAGGGGCTGCCCAAGGGCTCGAGGAGGGCCTTACGACGCCAGCAGCCAGCATGTCGCTTACCTGCTCAGCGATGACCGTTCGCTCACGCTCTGCGTAGCGTCGCGGCAGAATGGTTATGGGTGGATGATTGATTGTCGGTTGGTATGCGGTGGACAGTCGTCAGTGCCAGGAAGCTGTGCACTAGTCTCCGCGAAAATGGCCCTGTGCAAGTGCAGCAGGGCACTCAAGGTTTGAGGTCCGGAAGTTTCACCTTTACCATGCTCGTCCACGGGCGGGCTAGGGGCGGTACGGTATGCGCGGAGCTGCACTTCGCCGTTTTCGATTGACAGAGCCACGTCCCCGGACATGAGGTAGTCTTCGCCCAAGGTGAGGTCAGCAGGCAAGTCCGCAAACACCGGGATGCCCACCAGGACCTTGCTGCCAGCTTCAGTCCGGAGGCAGATATCGATTGCACCGACTGGAACGGCGCTTCCCCCCAAGCCTTGCAGTGGAGACGAGGTTCATTGACTCAGCGGGCCCAGTGCATGTCGTTGGAGCAATGCCGTTCGCTGAGAGCCGGTGTCAACCAGTGCAGTTAACTACCCGATGCCGTCGACATGCACCGGCAGGAAGGGAAGAGGGTGATTCTGAAATTGTATGCATGGGCGGGCAGCATGAGGACAATCCTTGTAGATGTGGCCATGTTGTCCGCATGAAAAGCAACCGCGGCGTTGCTGTGGTGCTGCGGCAGATGTCCCGGTGGCAGCAAGGGTCCCGCGACGACTGGCGGTGTCGTTCAAGGAGGCCGCTCGGTAGACAAGATGAAAAGGCTGTCAATGTCCAGTGTGGACATAATCGATGCGTGGGTGGCATCGTGAAGCCCGTCGACGATGTACTGTCTAGCTGCGGACGTGGGCCACTCGATGTTACAGGCCTGAAGAGGACGGACTCTATGATAAATGTAAAGGGCGACGTCTTCATCTGGAGCCTAGCGGCGCGACCTCATCGTCGTGCGTTTGGCGTCATGCGCGCTGGCCAGGGGTGTAAACGCAGCAAGGAGGGCAAAGGTCCAGGCCGATTAAGTGGTGTAGCGGCGGTCTTCGTACTGATGCCAGGCGCGGGCGGCACCACGGAGATAGTCTTTCGCGACAGCGAGCCTGGTGGCTGGAGACCAGGCGGAACACCGGGCAGCAGTGTCGACAAGTTCGATCCAAGCATCGGCGTCATCAAAAAGCCACGGAACTCCGGAAGCGGTACCGGTGGTACTGGGTATCCGGAGGACATCGAGACACTGCCAAGCGCTGCGGCGAAAGTGGCGGATACCTCCCGGAGGGTGGAGAGCACCTCGGTAAGGAGGCCCGCCAGAGCCGAATCCGCCGAGGAGGCATGGACGCCGTCCTTGTTCGGAATAGCAGTTCTGGGCGCCGAGTGAGCCGGTCGTATGACTGTCGACTGCGCCATTATGACGGAGAACAAGCAGACTTGGCCGTTCTTTCGAAAGCCCAGCTTTATTCTGTCTTCATCGCCTCTTCTCCTTCGCTCCTGCACTCTTCACTTGGTTGGCGGCGGAGTACTTCACAATATATACACAAGTAAGCCCCTAATCTGCCTACTATACAAACCAATTGTATGTGTGTGTATTTGCATAATAATGATAGAAGATTATGGTCATAGATCAGTGTTTAATGTATACGGTAACGAGCGATTTCCGATATATCCAGATTTTGTGTTGGTATATTAGTGGATCGGCGTTCCAGGCATGCATATGAGACTATTTCGTTAGTAACAGCAAGTGGGGAGAAATAAAAGTTTTTTTACAAAGCGTAATTCACAAATATGCCCGCTACATATTATTTCGAATAATCTGACAGCATTTTTGTGGTATCCATCCATACTATGTTCTCAATATGGCGAATTATACGTTTCTGTATGGTACGTAACCCGTTTCAATTTGCATTTGTGGTATAGTGCACCACACCAAGGTACAAGCAGATAAATGAAGGGCAAATGAGAGTACTTGATATAATACACGAAGGAAAGAAGCCAACAGTCGGCGAGGTCAATGAAAGCATTGGAGATTGTACTTTGTATTTTTTTATTTTTACTTCGGTAATCACATAAACTAGTAATGCAATCTGTTTAGGGGAAAGATAAACACAAAGTAGAAGGAAAAACAAACGTGCCGATGGTGGGAACCGAACCCACGACCTCCGAATATCGCGTACGGTGCTCTTCCAACTGAGCTACATCGGCCGCTGTCCCACCTGCTACTTTCTTGGGTATTAATGTTGCCTTTATACGAACCTTGAGAGTGTTCACCAGCGCCGCCCTCAACCATAGCGGTGGACGTGGAACATCCTTCTGTTACCGCCAGCGTCACGTAGAACGTGATCAAGAGCGAGGGCGTAAGCTGTGCTAGAACACTCTTATGCTACCTATGGCTTCAAGACTGCCAGAACCGAGACCCCCGTAGGCTACAAGCAGATAAATGAAGGGCAAATGAGGGTACTCGATATAATACATGAAGGAAAGAAGCCAACAGTTGGCGAGGCCAAGGAAAGCATTGGAGATTGTACTTTGTATTTTTTTTTATTTTTACTTCGGTATAATCACATAAACTAGTAATGTAATCTATTTAGGGGAGCGATAAACACAATGTAGAAGGAAAAACAAACGTGCCGATGGTGGGAACCGAACCCACGATGGTTCTAGCACAGCTTTCGCCCTCGCTCTTGATCACGTTCTACGTGACGCTGGCGGTAACAGAAGGACGTTCCACGTCCACCGCTATGGTTGAGGGCGGCGCTGGTGAACACTCTCAAGGTTCGTATACAGACAACATTAATACCCAAGAAAGTAGCAGGTGGGACAGCGGCTGATGTAGCTCAGTTGGAAGAGCACCGGACGCGATATTCGGAGGTCGTGGGTTCGGTTCCCACCATCGGCACGTTTGTTTTTCCTTCTACTTTGTGTTTATCTTCCCCCTAAACAGAATACATTACTAGTTTATGTGATTACCGAAGTAAAACTTAAAAAAAATACAAAGTACAATCACCAATGCTTTCCTTGGCCTCGCCGACTGTTTGCTTCTTTACACCAAGGCACAGTAATATAGGAGGCAATTTAACAATGCGTGTTATATTTGAAATTTAGTCGTGCTATAGCAGTATGTGTCCACATCTTGACAAAGTCTCTGTAATCAAGGGCGGCGCTCGGCTATTTGATCGTTGGTGGTCAACCTTCTGTCCTTCCGTTGTGCCTTCTCGCTTTGGTAGCCACGGAAAGGACACCAGTTTCACCCCCTCGAGTGTTTTTGGGCCAGTTCTTGATACTGATCCCGTGTACTTCCTCTATCCGTCTTGGTTTTGGTTGCCGCTTCAAGTGCTTGTTCTTTTCGCAGTTTCTATCAACGTTTCTTCACAATGCAGGGAGTTCGGAAGATTATATTGCACTTGTATTCTCCGGTAAAATGTCCCTTACCACATAGTTTGCACTTTATATCACGTGTGGTCCGCGGTTGGATTCTGAAGTCCACCCCCTACACTTTGGTGGTTCGTTCGTACATATACGTCTGAACGATGTCCAAGGTTGCCGCACCGATAGCAGACATCATATTCTTTTTCTTGTACAGGGTTCTTTGTATGGGCAGCTATATATGTACTTTCATCTCGAGACTGCTTCATCTCCTGAAGGCGACAACAATTGTGAAATGTTTGCGCATCCATCGAGCTCTAGTTACCTCCTGGATTAAAAAGATCATCCAAATACCTCTCCCGTTCTTCCTTCCCTGGCATTTCATCCAAGAAGAGCCGAGCACTAGGCCGGGTAAATCTTGTACCTATTAGAAACCGATGGATTTCTGGTGCCCTTCGATCCCTGGTTTGATCCCTGATGGACTGGTACCTTTCGATGCGAGGCAGATGCTCTTCCACAAGGCTAGCTCCAATCTCCAGCTCTATGCCCTGCATCACTCTTCTCCCAATGATGTGGGGGAGGCATTCGGTGGGATCTGAACCTCTTCGGTACGCATCTGCAATGCGGGCGACTCGAACCACCTTCAGCCCGATCTTCGTCCGGCTTGCTGCACACAAAGATGTTTGGTCTGTTATTTATTACAATAGAATCCTGTTCCTTCCTTTCTTCTGGTCCAATGCCAGCCGCTGTCCCGACCGCCTCGAACTATCTCCCGGTAGCCTTGGCTGGTTTGACGCCACCGAACGGAGCGCATTTTCAATCTAGTCTTCTTATGTGCTGCTTGCGCTTCTTTAATCTGGCTAAGCTCTTGATGCGCTGCCCCATGATCGGGCTTCGGTATTCGATGGGTCTTGGGTGCTTGCCGGCGTTTACGGCTGATTTTGGTTATCCAACCTCGCTGCACGTTTGCGGACGAAATATCCGCTTCTTCAGCAACAAACTTGCATTTTTCATTCACTTGCAAGGCCTTTCCTGACTGACTCGGTCTCAGCGACCGCCGACATCACATCCGCCGCACTGATCAGGTCTAGCGCGGCATCCGGCACACGAAAAGTCTAAGAAGGGAAGGAGGGAAGGAAGGAAGGAAAAACATTAGAGGAGACACAGCTCCGCCATTAAAGGTATGACGCGATATAGTGTTTCACTTAGACTATGTTTTTCGTTTTTTTTTTATTAATGCGAAAGCATTGCTTCGCTATGTTCACAAATTTCTGTCCGCAGACCATGTCCGCAGATTGCGTCCGCAGTCCACGTCAGCAAAATCGTGTCCGCAGCAGTTGTAATTGAGAAGCGGTAGGGCTTAATGAGGGGTGTCAGTCGATAGAGGGTGGCGGAATGTTGTGTCCAAAATATAATTAGGCCAATACGTTAATTAGGTAAATATTTAAATGCAAGAAATGTAAAAGTAAAGGCGAAAATGGTCTCATTACCCAATGGCTCGGCTCCACGTTTGAATGTATAAAACACTAAAATAGCTAATTAAATCAGTCACTTAAGGTGACGTGAAGACTGTGATGTCCCGTAACCTGAAGTCGAGCCAAAAACGGGCACAGGAAGGAATTGGCGCGCAATTTGAAAGTACAAAAGACTAATGTAGTTAAATCAGTCAATTAGGGTGATGTCAAGGACGTGAAGTCACGCAACTGGAAGTAGAGCCGGAAAAGGGCATAGAAAGGTATTGGAGTGCAATTTGAAACTACCGAAGACTAAAATGGGTAAACAAGAAGTGAATTATGTGACGTCAAGGATGTGACGTCACGCAACCGGAAGTAGAACCAAAAAAAAGGACATGGAAAGGGATTGGCGCGCAATTTGAAAATACCAAAAACTAAATGAATAAACAAGAAGTGAATTAAGCAACTAGAAGCAACCAGAAGCAACCAACAGTAGCATCCGTGATTTCGCATTACTCCAATGCAGATTCTGCAGTGCTCTTTAATTTTGTTTTCTTTTTCATACACCCATCGCAAACGCCGGCTTTCCATTCAGTGCCGTTTGACAAATTTGAACGTGTTTTTCGCTTTTATTTATTCTACTTAATAATTGGCCAATTACAAACTAAATTTCCCTAATTATTGATTAAGGCATTGACTTTTTGAAACTGCTGAAGCACCTTTTTTCTAATTGGTTATTTTCAATTTTTTAGTCATTTATACAATAAAATTTCTTCATTAATATCATTAAGCATTGCTTCTTTATTCTGAGCATTCTGTCATTTTAGAAAGATTTTCTCCGATTTTTAACTCATTCAACATTATTTAACCAATTACACGTACTAAAATTTAGTTAGCATCATTAAGGATTGGCTTTTCACTCTCAGCAATTTGAGATCTTATTACTTCCACTCGAAGCATTACCTTTTTGCTTGTGTTTTACGGGTCTCTCGTGATGCAAACAGGACGAGAATTAGAGCACGTAAATGAATGAAAATGTAGTCAATCTTTACATCGCTTCAATACTAAACATGGAAGAGCTGGTCTCAAGTTGCGCATACCGGCCGCGCGCGAAAGAAAGCATGCGGGCTGCACCAATAATATTTTGGTATCACATACTTCTCTGACCTCTGTACTTCTCCTCACCCCCTGTCTGTCCTTCTCCTTTCATCGTATTTTGACTCTATTAGAAAATATGAAGCTCTCGTCATCAGCCGGCGTCGATGGAATCAATTCAAAAAAGAATATGGACCACGCTTCAGTCAGAGCCTTCTCACGCGTTAACTAGCAAAACATAATGCATGCTTTTTGCCTACGCTTGTAATATATACTTTTGTCTTCACACGTGAGGAGCGCGAACTCATTATTTCTATTATATTACGGGACAGAACCGTTTGAATCCGGAAACGTGGTCCATTTTATTCTGTCGGCGACTGTACATCACTGTTAAATGCCTATAACTATTGTTCACACAGTCTCTTGCTGCAGGAAGCCTACCGAATGACTGGAAAGTGTGGAAGGTCATTGCAGCACACTTCTAATCAGCGTCACCTGTAAAATTATGGAACATGTCATCTACTCCCAAATATGACCCATCTGTATAGTAACAACTTTTTCATTCTCCACAGCATCGTTTCCGCAAGGGCTTTTCTTGTAAACCAGCTCGCCCTTTTTATTCATGATATGCACAACAATCTTGACCGTAATATCCAAACTGATGCTATTTTCTTAGATCTTGCAATAGCCTCTGACACCATCTCTCATGCACGTTTGTTACTAAAGCTGGAGCAGCTAAATTTGCATCCTAACGTCCTTGCATGAATGAAAGAATTTAAACCGCTCCCAGTTTGTTTCCGTTAACAACCAACATTTTCCCGTCCCCTCTGGCTGGAACATCAGGCGTCCCACAAGGCTGGGTCCTTGGTCCACTGCTGTTTCTATTCTATATTAACGATTTACCAAACATCTAACGTGTAGTGTTCGAATTTTTGCCGAAGATTGCGTCATCCATCGCGCAGTGACTAACACATCTCGTCAAGCAGCTCTCCAAATTGATCTTCACCATGTTCATCATGGGTGCGAACCATGGGTCATGAGCTAAATGCCAACAAATGCAAACTTGTTTCCTTTCATTGTCTCTAACAGCCCGTTGTATTTAAATACACTATCCTAAATTCTGCTATCGAATCTGTGCAATCTTATTAGTACTTAGGAGTCACCTTATGTAGGGATATTTCGTGGCGCACTCATATCACTAACATCATATCATCGGCAAACCGACCTCTTGGATTTATGAATCTTCACCTACGGCATGCAACATGGCACGATAAATTACTCGCTTTTGAATTGCTTATAAATATATAAATCGCTTATAAATATGCATCTCCTGTCTGACATCCACATTGAAGTTATCTAGCTGATGCCTTTGAAGCTTTGCAGTACCGCACCGTAATATTCATTCATCCTGACTACCCATTCAATACCAGTGTAACAGCATTCTAACTTCAAACCGAACTTGTGAACCTAAGCCCTCAGCGTCGCATAGCTAACATTTGCTTGTTTTATAAGATATTTCACAGCTCTCTCCATAATCCCTTGTACCTAACCACCTTGAGGGCTATTCCACCGCACTGCGCATTCATTTAATGCTGCCTGACCCCTCACAAGAACTGCTTCATTTTCTGGGTCATTTTTTCCTCGAATAACTATCGACTGGTACGTCTTCCTCACGCCATTGCTTCTGTCACCTACCCATTAACGTTTGCAACGAATATACCTCCTCACGTTACGGAACTGTGATATTCGACTATGATATTGTCCCCATTAAACGTAGCAAGCTGCAGAACAACCGAGCTGGCCCTTATAATAAAGCGAAGCTCGAGCGAGAGACGAGGACGACGCTCAGCCACGTGCCAAGACATGGATCGGCCACTTGGTGGCGCCAGAAGATGGACAGCGGGGTGGCATTTCCCCCCTTCCAAGAGGCATCGACCCGATGCCGCAAACGTAGGGGAACAATATAAAAACGGGGCAAGTTATACGAGAGAGTCTCTGGCTCTGGGTTGGACCCTACAAACGGTTATAATATGG
Organism: Amblyomma maculatum; assembly: GCF_055883805.1. Classification (NCBI taxonomy): domain Eukaryota; kingdom Metazoa; phylum Arthropoda; class Arachnida; order Ixodida; family Ixodidae; genus Amblyomma; species Amblyomma maculatum. The sequence goes on from NW_028146741.1 coordinate 956,698, forward strand.
CTTCATTCTGGCGACGTGAACTATTTCAAGCTTCGGCTGTCGAGAGGAGCGGACAATACATTGTGGTAGCACCCCGTAGTTCACTGCACTGAGGCGGCGGAACATCCAATGGGCCCAGTGTAACGTCGCAGAAGCTTTTCAGAGCACCCTCGCAACGGTATTGGGCTCCGTACTCGAACTTGATCACCGGGCGTGTAAATCACCTCTCGGTGTGGCAGGTTGTAGCGCTGGGCGTTGTGTTCTCGTTGGTGCCGAATTCGCTGTCGGGCAAGTTGGCGTGCGGCGTCTGCGTCACGAATAAATTGGTCAGCTAACACGAGAGTTGAGAGAGCAGAATCCGGAAGAAACATGGCATCCAGCATAGTCCAGGGTTCGCGTCCATGAACCAACTCAAATGGAATGAAGCGTGTAATTTCCTTGAGCGCAGTGTTGTATGCGAACGTGATTTACGGTAGGATTCGGTCCCAGTCCCATGATCGTCGTTAATATACATAAAAATTATATCGGCAATTGTCTTGTTAAGCCGCTCACAATCAGTCTATTAGTTTGAGCATGGTAGGATGTTGTCCAGCAGTGGGTGGTGCCACTGAGTCGAAGACCCTCGCTCGTGAGTTCCGACGTAAACGAGGCTCCCCTGTCAGTTAAGACGACTGTTGGGTAACTGTGACGAGGCACAATGTTGTGAATGAAGAATGGGCAACTTACTCAGCGGTACCACAGGGAATGGCCCTGGTCTCACAGTAGCGGCTAGGTAGTCGGTGGCAACCTCTATATACCTGTTACCCATGGAGGACTTCGGGAATGGGCCCAGTGAGTCCATGCCAACCTGTTGAAATGGGAATTGCGGGGGATTGGTAGGCTGCAAGAGCCCAGTTGGTTTAATAGGTAGTGTCTTCCCCCGCTGGCACTCATGGCAGGTACGGACGTAGTGGTGCACAACGGCAGCTAGTCTGGACCAGTAGTACCGGTAGTAATTTCAGCGTATCCGTGCCAATGTGCGAGAAAAACCGAGATGGCCGGAAGGAAGGTCGTCGTGGCACGCACGAAGAACTTTGTCATCAAGCTTTGTGGGTACTACAAGCAGATAAGCGGTTTCTGTTGGATTGTAGTTCTTGTAGAGCACACTGTCGCGCAAGGGGGATTGCTCTTCCCTGATGGGGCTGTTACAGGTGGGTCACCGCCGCTTGCAGCGGGGGCTAGCCTGGCACCGAATTTTTATCTGTTCTAGGCCGTCATTGCACACGCCACCGCTGGTAGTGGACGACGGCTGTTGTTCCGGCGCGCGTCTTTCTTTCCCTCTTCCTTTTCTTTCTTCTCTATATTCTCTTCTATCTGCACGAGGCAGCGGAGGTGGCTCAGCTACAGAGCCGTGCCCGTGCATTTTCTTTTGCTTCTTCCTACAGCCACAACAACAACAACCGTCGCGCAAGCAGAATGACGGCAGTCCGCGCCCGCAGGGCGCTGTAGAGATTACACAGTTCCTTCGAGGTATTCGATGAGGGGCATAAGTGCAGAGTCATCCCGCTGCTTTCGGGCTAAGGTGGACGTCGTGATAACACCGAGGAAAGCGGAATCGTCATCGGAGCCGTCCGTGTGGCAGGGCATAGGGGCACGGGACAGACAATCAGCATCAATGTGTTTCTGGCCGGACATTGACATTGACAGGAAAATCAGGGCGCACCTAAGAATCCCTCCCCTACCCAAAAACATGCACCCTGAGTTTAATAGGGAAAGGCGACAGAAAAGGGCGGAAGCGATAGAAACAATATATCGGAGCAAACCCCCAAATGAAGTTGCCTACGTAGATGCGGCAGGAAACAGCCGCAGTCGATACATGACCATAGCGGCGGTAGATGGGGGAGGCACCCTCATCACGGCGGCTACCATACTAGGGAAAGAAACCGAGATAGCGGAGGAAGCTGCGATAGCGATCGCTTGCGTTGGCACCAAAGCTAGATATATTATTAGCGACAGTAAAACTGCAATCCAAAATTTCAGTAGGGGGAGGGTAAACCCCCTCACCACCAAAATTTTAACGCAAGGAGTGATTGATAGGACGATCAACATCATCTGGACCCCGGCGCACGAATCTGTCAGCGGTAACGAGGCGGCCCACAGTGCAGCTCGAGATCTCTACCTCCGAGCTGTACAGGATGGCTCGGCTCAGGCAGAACATAATAGAGAAGGGCGATTAATCTCGTATCAAGACATTACAGAACACTACAGGCAATGCCGGAGGCGTTTCCCCCCACCAAACAAGGCGTTAAATAGAGGTCAGGCAATGGCGTGGAGACGCCTGCAGACTGGAGTATACCCAAACCCAGTACTAAATAAACATATCCGATCGGACTGCGAGGACGATAAATGTAAAAGGTGTGGGGCGAGAGGAACCCTAGACCATATAATTTGGGAGTGCGCTTACTCCCCAGGCAGGGCGCAAAACATTAGCAGTAGGGAAGCCTGGGAAACCTTATTGCGAAGCTCAGACCCTGAGCTCCAACTCACCGCCGTCCAACTGGCAGCAGAGGCCGCCGGCGAAACCAAACCGGCCAGCATCTAATGCGACCATCCCGTGCGGCTGGGCCGCTAAGTCCCCTCCCCCTTACAGGGGGGTGAGACAGAGCGGCCCAGGCGGTGTGGTCCTTCTCTGTTGGACAATAAAAGTTTTCAACAACAACAACAACAATCTGGCCGGACTTGTGCACGATCCTAACGTCAAATCCTTGCAACCGAAAGCTCCATCGAGCAAGCTTACCCGATGGATCTTTTAGGTTCGCCAGCCAACACAGCGAGTGATGGTCGCTCACGACACGAAATGGACGGCCGTACAAGTACAGAAGAAATTTTATGACTGTCCATACACCAGCGAGGCACTTCTTTTCCGTAGTTGAATAATTAACTTCGGAACAGGAGAAAGTGCGAATGGCGTAAGCAATGACGCGTTCCGGACCGTCCTGCCATTGAATAAGGCCCGCACCGAGGCAAATGTTTATGGCATCCGTGTGCAGTTCCGTGTTGGCCTCTTCGTCAAAGTGGCCAAGTTTAGGCGTACATTCGAGACGGGACTTCAGTTCCGTGAAGGCTTTTTCCTGGTCGGTGCCCCAAAAGAACGGTTCGGCGTTTTTGTCAGGCGAGTCAGAAGCTCAGTGATTTTGGAGAAAGTTTGAACAAAGCGACGATAGTACTCGCGGAGGCTGAGAAATAGACGGAAGATTCGTTTATCCGCTGGTTTGGGGAATGAAGCGACAGCGGTCGTTTTTTCTGGGTCTGGGCTGACACCTCCAGCGCTGACAATGTGGCCGAGAAATTTCAGCTCATTAAAAGCAAAGTGGCATTTTTCGGGTCTTACAGAACGACCGGCAGATCGGATGGCTTCGTAAACAGCGCGCAAACGTCTCTGGTGCTTGTCGAACGTGTCCGAGAAAATCACAACGTCGTCGAGATATACGAGGCATGACTGCCACTTCACGCCAGAGATTACAGTATCCATCATTCGTTGAAATGTGCAGGGTCCGAGCGCAGGCCGAATGGGAGCACTTTAAATAAATGATGGACACCGTACTCTCTGGCCTGAAGTGGCAGTCATGCCTCGTATATCTCGACGACATTGTGATTTTTTCGGATACGTTCGACGAGCACCTGAAACGTCTTGGTGGGCAACGTACATAGGATTTTACCCCAAACAATCCACGAAACGTCGCCACAAAACGTAGCAAGCAGCAGAACAAACGAGTTGACCCTTTTAATGAAGCGAAGCTCGAGCGGGAGACGAGGACGACGCTCAGCCACGTGTCAAGACATGGACCGGCCACTTGGTGGCGCTAGAAGATGGACAGCGGTGTGACATGGTTACCGCGGCTCCAATAGAGATCTCGTACAAACCATCAAACAAAAGTACTTCTGCACCACAGTCGACACGGACCCCCTCCCTCCCTATAATGGGCAGCCAAACGAGAAACTAGATGCGGAATTCACCGTTAAAGAAATACAGGCCGCCATCCTAGCCATGCGCAGAGGCACAGCTCCTGGGAAAGACAAGATCACGGTGGGACTCCTCGCCAATCTCCACGACGCAGCCCTCACGCAGCTCGCGAATTACATTAACAACTGTTGGCGCATGGGTCGCCTGCCAAACGAGTGGAAGACTGCGGAGGTCCACTTCATCCCCAAACCGGGCAAACCCATAGATATTAACAATCTACGGCCCATCTCTCTCACCTCCTGCGTAGGGAAAGTTATGGAGAAGGCGGTGCACATTAGGCTCACCCGATATCTTGAAGAAAACGACTTGTACCCACACACCATGTTCGGATTCCGGCCTGGCCTATCCACCCAAGATATACTCCTCCAGCCTAAGGAAGAAGTCATAAACCCCCCTAACAAGCCTTTCTTCAGGACAATTCTCGCTCTTGACCTCAAGGGGGCGTTTGATAACGTAAAGCACCACTCTATTTTGGAAAATATGAGCCACATCAATTGTGGTGCAAGGACCTATGCATATGTTAAAGACTTCCTTCACGGTCGTACCGTCTACGCCGACCTCGGTCTGGCAGAACCCAGCCAAATACAGCTAGGCACACGCGGCACGCCACAGGGAGCTGTTCTATCACCCTTACTTTTCAATATTGCTTTAATCAAACTCCCAGCCCAGCTAAATCAGGTATCGCATCTACGGCACGCCTTCTACGCGGATGACATCACTATCTGGACCACTGCCTATTCTACCGCGGAAATCGAAGACCGCCTTCAAGAGGCCGTAACCATCGTGCAAGCCTACGCCGCTAACTGCGGCCTTACTTGCTCCCCGGAAAAGTCGGAGTTGCTGGTACTACACAGCTCCCGCCAACGCAAACCCACTGTTGAAGTCAACCTCAATGGAAACCCAATACCACAGAAGGACACCATCAGGGTTCTAGGGCTTTACATCAACGACAAGGGCAGAAATGTGTACGCCCTCACTCGGCTCAAAAACACCAGTCTGCAGGTTGCGCGTATGATAGCCAGGGTCACTACCAACGACAGGGGTATGCTCGAACAAGACACCCTGCGCCTGGTTCAAGCATTCATCATTAATAGAATTGTGTATTCGACACCGTATCTGCACCTCAAAACGGGAGACTATAAGCAAATCGACTTTATTATACGAAACGCAGTTAAAAAGGCGCTGGGCCTGCCCCAAAGCACTTCCACAGAACGTCTTTTGCAATTAGGGGTGCACAATACAGCCGAAGAACTCCTTGCCGCCCAACGCGCCACCCAGATAAATCGCCTAGCAGCAACCCGCACGGGCCAGACCGTTCTTATGGACCTTAACCTGACTAGCCCGCAAGGTCTCGTACAAAAACAGACTATACCGCCCGGGTGGTCAGACTCGTTCATAGCCAATCCCCTACCCCGCAATATGCATCCTCTGTTCCACCAAGGGCGCCGGAAGGCGCGGGCCAAATACATCCAGGAAAAGTACGGGACGGACACTGAATCCTACTACGTAGACGCAGCAAAGTCAGAAGCGGGGTACACGGTAGCGGTTGTGATTCACCAACAACAACTGGTTGATGCCCTCACCATCTGCGATGACAATATAGAAATGGCGGAGGAGGTGGCCATTGCTTTAGCCGCCACGCATACCACCTGCGCCTATATAATAACAGACTCTATGGCTGCCTACCGCAACTACATCAAAGGGCGAATATGTCCCCAGGCTGCCAGAATATTGAAAAATTATGGACACCCCGAACAAGGCAAATGCCTCGTCTGGACACCGGGACATCAAGGCGTGGAAGGGAATGAGTGCGCCATGCCGCTGCCCGAGCTCTCCTCCCCCGGGACTCGACCCCTCCATCCTCCACACCGCCCTATCCCGGCCCTCTGGCGACGTATGCGGAGAGGTTACAGCACTGCAGACTCTCTCGCAGAAAATATCCACCCCCAGCCAAGGGGCTCTCCAAAGCGGAGGAAGTCAGATGGCGACGCCTACAGACAGGTACATATAACACACCAGCCCGTTTAAACACAATACACCCCGGGTTCTGCGACCCCAAATGCAAATATTGCGGGGAAAAGGCAGGCCTGCACCACATGGTGTGGACCTGCCCACACAATCCTCCAGATGATCCGAATGCAGTGCCAACAATTGAGGGGTGGGAGGCTGCCCTATCCAGCTCTGGACTAGAGGCCCAACGGGCCCTCGTGACACGTGCGCGGGTAGCAGCGGCAGCCGCTGGAGTCCCGGACTAGGGACCCCACCTACACATCCCCCTTCCTTAAATATACTAAATAAAGTTTTTCACTCACTCACTCACTGGCAGTATGTAATCCTAACCCTTATTTATTACCCCGAAAGGGGGTCCTCTCTACAACCATACGCACTTCCTTTTCCCAAATCATTTCAGTGCAAATAACTGTTTTCGCTTTCTCGTCCCCTTTACTCCCCTTCAACATTCCTTAATCGCAAGGTACGACCTTTTTTTCTTTGTTGGAAATTACTGCAGTTCCAACGATGAAAGCACTCTCTTTTTTGGCGAAACGTTTGTCTGTGGACTTGAGCTTTTCCCCGAGCTCCGTGAGTTGGGCGGAGTGTGGAGTGGGGGCAACTCCTGGCCCTACGGGGCTGGGACTGGTAAGCCACTGCCGCAAGAGCTAGCCCGCCGCCATATTTTTATCTGTTGTAAGCCGTCATTGCACCCGCTACCGTTTCGGTGGTGGAGGACGGCTGTTGCGACGCACGTCTTTCTCTCCCTCTTCTTTATTTCTTTCTGCTCTATTTTCCTCTCTGTCTGCACGAGACAGCCGAGGTGGCTCAGCTACAGAGCCAGTAGCAAGCCCGTGCATTATGTTTTCCTTCTTCCTTCAGTCGCAGCAGCAAAAACATTTGGACTCTGTCCCTCAAAATCCCATTCGTTTCACTCTAGGCTTCTTTCCTAGTCTGCTAGACGTGTGAGAGCTATAGACTAATGGCCTATGTACATTTCAAAAAGCGAATAGTCGCTGTACACACAGAAATGGTGACAAGCAAGAGGGCCCTAAAATCAAGCGAGGAAAGTGTAGAGTTCGAAAAAAAAAAACTTCGTCCTATTGCTTCATAGGAACCTCGAGGAAGACACGCATTGTGAAGAGTTTCTCCGTCGGCCTTCGCGCAGCAGGGTTTTCACGCCCGAGCCTAGTTTCCGCAGCATTCAGCTTAACGATGCAGCAAAACTCGATGCGCACAGCCCGCTGTACTTCGAAATTGTTGTCAAAACGCATAGAAAATTGAAGAGGGAATGAGGGGCTCGTTATTATAAACGAAGGAAAAAAGCAACAGTCGGCGAGACCAAGGAGAGCGTAGAAGGCTTTTTTTTTTACCTTTTAAAGTTTGCTCTTGACTTGACATAATACATTATCGATTTACGGTGAAAGATAATTATATAAAAAGGAGGTGCAAAACCAATGCGCCAGTGGTGGGAACCGAACCCACGATCTCTGCATATCGCGTCCGGTGATCTTACCTACTGAGCTACTTCGACGGCGGTCCAACCTTCGACTTCCTTCGTTATAATGTTGTCTATACCCGAACCTGCGGTACACCACCGCCAGAATTTCGATTATGGGAATTTTGAAGCCTATAGGTAGCACAAGAGGGTTCACGCACAGGTTCCCCCCACCCTGTTGATCACGTTTCACGGGACGCTCGCGGTAACGCAGGACGTTCCACGTCCGCCGCTATGGATGCCGGTGGCGCCGGTGAACACTCTCTAAGTTCGGTTAAAGAAAAGCATTAATTACCGAAGTCTGGACAGTTGTTGATGTAGCTCAGTCACTTGACGCTCGGCTCGGAATAAATGAAGACAACTGTTTTTCTCCAATGTAATATTGCGGGAAGACCGTTCCAGGTTCAGGATTTCCGTGGGTCATTGGAAGTAGCCGGTGTGCTACCCGATGGGGTCGGTATCGGGGCTTTTTCAAATGTCCCGCTTATGGATGCTGAATCTAAAGCGAAGGAACGGCTGCTAAAGGAAACAGCGTTGGTAGAGAAGGGCCGCTACTGCAAGGTCATCGACCCCGAGAAGCGTAAGTTGCATTTCAAGGTGCATTGGATTCCCTTCTACGTTCCTTGTGAATAGCTGCGCAGGGCCTTTGAAAGTTACGGCGAAGTAATATGAAGGTGAAGCAGGAACAGTGGAACACCCCAGGGTTTGAATATTTCGAATCAACAACACGGCTTTTTTAAATAATACTGAAGAATGGGCTCTCAGCCGGCGACCTGCCAATATGCTGAAGTTGAAAGCAGGGCACTTGTTGGTGATGGTTCCTGGACGCCCATAAATATGTTTGCGATGCAGAAAGACGACTCATGTACAACGGGACTGTCCCACACCGAGTAGCAGTTAGTGCCACACCTACGGCCACAACAAGGACGGATGCGTTCCTACTTACGGCCGTGTTATAACTGGCAATGTGCTACTCCCACCTGAGTTTAGCAGCGAGTTGCTTATGGACCAGGAGAAGCTGGAGAATTCCGGTGCACCGACCCTGGCTGGGCACAGTGATAGTACCAAAGTTGTTGCGCTGGAGAGTGCGGCGGAAAGCAACAAGGCTTCTGGAGACACCCCCGGCACTGAATGGGCTTAAGATGAAAGTGATGACGTTGTGGGGAAGGCGGCAGAAGAAGGAATAACAGACGGAGATAACGCCGAAAACCGATGCATGCAGTGTCAGCCTCCATGAAGCGGCCCCTTACCCGTGACTACGAGAAATCACGTGAGATAAAACGAACTGCGCACCCTGGGGAAAAAGTGGAAAGTTGGCGGCAACAGAGACAAGGCGGCCTGTTCACATTCTTTGTCGCTTACTCGCGCCACGAGACTTACGCAGGGATGATTAATTACTATCGCCTGTGCATTGCTGAGTGTGCATAGCTAACTTTATGAAACCATTATAACACGTCCGGGGTTTTAGCCCCGAGTCGTAAGCAAGTGCATCTAAACCGTTTGTTTAACGAACTAGATTTATACCTCGTGGCCATACAAGAAACGAACGTAGGACGTCAACAGCAAACAGTATGGTGCTTCCTTTTCGTGCTCACTATAATGCATGCGTAAGCCATGCCACCAGTATGTCGGCGGGGTGTTGTCTTTCTGACGAAAGACGTCGGCATAGTCTAAGAAAAAATAACGTGCAAAAGAGGGTGATTCATTGTGTGTGACTTCACATAGGAGCACCTTGAACTGAGGGCAATTGCTGTGGTATGCGCCAAGAAAGCAAAGGAAGCGACGGGAATGTTTTGAGGAACTTGGCATGTATCTTGAATGTAGTCGAGCAGTGGTATTTTTTGGCGATTTTAATTGTGTTGTTGAGACAACGGATCGGTCTGAAGCGAGCACAGTAAAAGATGCTAATACTGATGGTCTGAAAACTATGCTCAACGAGTACAGATATAGAGGATGTAACATGCCTCGTAACGAATAAAAAGCAGGAGCACTCGCCCATTTTCAGGGAGCTTGTCATGCTCGCTTGAATAGGATCTAGGAGTCGCCAGACTAAGCACGTTCGTGCGAGCAATATGAAGTGACGCATATTCAGTGACCATTGTGCAGTTTAAGTTACGCTGGGAGGAAAGAAGTAGAAAAAGGTGAAAATGAACTGGAATATGTGGAAATTTATTTCAAGACTACTGGAGGATGAAATCTTTTTGAATTAAGTTCAGAAGAACATGGAGACATTCGATGCAATTACGATTAACTGGCTCGAGGCTGGAAAGGCTTTAAGCTGGATGTTAAAATGAAAGTCATTGAGCTCTCGGGACAAATCAGATATGGAGAAATGAAATAGGAAAAGCAGCTGCGTCAACTGTTAGACAGGCATTCTCATAGAAGGCATTGAAAAGAGATAAAAGCCCTGCTGAAAGATATAAATGCCCACAATGTAAGGGTGCCGCGATAAGAGCGCGCTCAGAGAAGTAACTAGCTGGTGAAGTGCCGACGAAAAGGACATTACCACAGATGAAAAGCAATATGCGCGGAAGTACGAAATGGGGGCTATCGAATAGAACGAACAGCTGCATCGCGAACAGAACGAAATAGAAGAATCCTTTGCAGAATATTATCAAAAGCGGTTTGAGCAGAAAGTGCCTCGAGTGACGAGGGCTTTTTCATGCAAGAGTACTGGCCCCTCATGCCACAACTTGAACATGAAGTCACTGAAAGGGTAAGGAATCAAATAAGTGTTCAGGAAGCAGTGAGTGTCACTGACGAATTGAATGCTGACAAATCACCAGGGCCTGATGGCTCGAGTGCTGTTTTTTATAAATGCTTCAAAGATAGGTTGGCTTTGATGCTTTACAAACCGTTTGTCGGATGCTTCGATGTAGGTTATTTCCTATCTTCTTTTAGCAGTCTCTGTACTGTTTTAATATCGAAGACTGAAGACCCCGAGAAGCTTCTTACGATAGGAAGCTTCAGGTCAATCACGCTAACTAACATAGATTACAAAGTCCTCAAGAAGGTGCTAGCAAAAAGAATACAAAGCGTTATTAAGATATTGTATAGAATACCTTAATTCTCACCAAACGTGTGGTATAAAAGGCCGGAGTATATTTAATAATATTCGGGTAGCGCGCAACATTTAGATTGTTGTGATGCTCTGAACCGTTAAGTAGCAATGCTTCAAATTGTGTTTGAGAAAGCAATCGATAGGGTTTCGCTCGAAATACTTGCACTGTTTGTTACAATATGTGGGTTTGGGTTCGGTTATCGTTAATGGGGTTAAAATGACATATGCGTGTTGTTCCACGCGTCTAATAATAAACAGAAAGGCTGACCGAGAAAATTGATGTCCGCGCATCTGTAAGGCAGGATTGCAGGCTTTCTCCTCTGCTTTTCGTTATATATTTGGAGCCTTTGTGCAGAATGATTTTCGCCATGCGAATCCGTTCGCGGTTTCAAGTTGTGGGCATGTAAAGTGCGCATTTTAGCATATGCTGATGCTGTGGCTTAATATAATACCGAATGCAGTAGTAACATTGAGGTATTGAAAGTTACTCAATAGTTTTGCAAACAGACAAGCAGCGTTGTCAATTTTGAGAAGTGTTTGGGATTCTGGCATGCAGAATCAGATATCCAGCAGGAAACGTTTTGCAATCTGAAGTGGACTAAAACGCTAGCGGTTTACTTGGAAGCTCCGCTTGACCAGTACAACACAATTCCGCGTCTTGAGTTCGGCAGTCGAACGCCCGCACAGCACGACCATCCCGGCGAGACGTAGTAGAAGCGTCTGAATGAAAGTTCCACACGATTCTGGCTTAAAGAGCGAAATGTATTGCACATATTTCATGCGCTCTTCAAAGCCTTGGTTGTGAGCGGTAATGTAGACTTTTCGCAGCAGACGACTGTAAATTCTCGATCAACTTTAGATCAATTACTTGTGTCAATTTCTAGGCGCAATTTTGTGAATCGTGTTGCAAAATGCATGAGCTTCAACGAAAAACGGCTATTCTTTTCTTGTATCCGCTATTTTGGTATAAACAATATCGTAACCCTGCGGTTTACACTATCATGTTCACTGATATATTTTAAAATGGCCAGATGTTACTCGGAGCTAACCTCGTTTTGATCACATAACGTTGCACATATGGCTACAATGATCCTCAATTAAGTCTTCGTCATTTGCTTGTTCCAGCTTTCTATTCTGAAGATGGCAAACCCTCGAAAGCAGCAGCAACATCAGCAGCCTGCCAAGCAGCACAATGGCGAGACGCGTGCGCAGAGGGCGCAAATTCGGCTGCGGCTGCAAGAGCTCGACCAGCGTTTGGGGAAACTCCTGGAGCAATATCGTGACTTAATCGAAGTTCTCAAGCTCGCCTACATGCAGCATGAAGAACAGGAGGCCCCTCGGAGGCCACTCGATGGATAACGCTTCGATGTTGAGGAGCGTGCGCCTGTTCATTCGAATATTTTAGCGCGCGAAAAACCAAAAAAATAAAAACGTTTGTAAAGTGAACATCGTCATTGTAATAAAAGGGCAAACAGATTTTCTGCGTGCCATTTATTTAAAGTCGTACTCTGACGGGGGGAGAAGGACTTGCGACACGATTGTTTCGTGTGAACGGTTGAAACTGAATGAAATAAATATTCGAGGTGCGTTTCGCTCCCCTACGACGCGGTAGCGTCCACGGAACCCCTCAATGGCCTACGGTTGCAGCGTGTATTTTCCGGACTTTATTTTTCGAGAACTCTGCAAATGTTTTTCAGTGTTCTTGCACATTTTTTTGGAATCGAAAATTTTTTGGATAGACGCATGGGGAAAACTGTAAAAGGCGCCGATTATCGGGGAAAAAGTTCTGAATATACACAAGATTATAGAGGCAAAAAAAAATGTTTTCACCTTTGGGCAAGCGCTATTTAAAGTTAACTGCATTAGCTACAAGCGTACTTTAACATGAATCAGCCGTACCAGCGCGATCTTTTGGGACGACAGCATGTAATTTTTGAGAATGCTCGCTAAACATTGGCGCTTGACGCAGGGAAACCTAAAATGTACCTGGATAACGAGAGGCGTGCAGTTTCCAAAACAAAAGAGGCTCGACAACAGTGCTCACCAAGTACTGAAGGTAACTGTCGATTCACGCTCCTTCATTGTGCACCTTGAGTTGGAAAACAAGCCTTGGGGAGAAACTGACTTACTGATTTCTACAAATGGTCAGTTGCTACAGCACCGAAAACACTAGCGGGTACCTTTCGAGGGCGGTCACGGCAGAGCCTTGTGTGTCTCCCCCGTCCCTCCTTTGGACTGCTTTTTGAGCACCTGCAAGCCCGTTTCTCTACTCTGAAGAAACGGAAACGGGACTTTGTTCGTCAAGAATGGACCAGGACAGTGTGGCGATACTCTGCGCATATTTTCATCCAGCCTTCGCTTTCTAATTATCCGGCCCAGCGTAATCCGGTCACACGCTGGACTGCATTACCGATTAGACACAGCGCCACCGCGTCACCCAAGGCATGCATCCCCAACGTTTATACGATGTGCATCTCCGACGGTGGCTCATCATCAGCATCGTCATCAGCCTGACTATACCCACTGCAGGGCGAAGGCCTCTCCCATATTTCTCCACTTAACCCGGTTCTGTGGTAGCTGCATCCACCTGACCCCTGCGAACTTCTTAATCTCATCCGCCCACCTAACTTTCTGCCGCCCCCTGCTACGCTTTCCTTCACTTGGAATCCAGTTTGTTGCCCTAAGCGACCATCGGTTATCCTCTCTTCGCACTACATGTCCTGCCCATGCCCATTTCTTAATTTCCACTAGAATTTCGGTAACTTGAGTTATTTCTCTGACCCACTCTGCACGCTTCCTATCTCTTAATGTTACCCGTACCATTTTTCGTTCCATAGCCGTCTGGGTTGTCCTCAACTTAAGTAGAACTCTCTTGCGAAACATGTAGGTTCCCTAGTGCGCGCGGTAGCGTGGTGTCCTCTGTCGGCTGGGGAGATAGTTTCGCGCAACGGAGACGATGAATGCTGTGCTCAGCCGTCTCGTCTAAGCTCCCACATGCCCTGCACATCGCCGCCTGTGCTTCTGGGGAGGGGTCGAAGCGACGGCGCTAGGTCAAAGCGCGGAGTGGATGGACGGACGGACGGGTGGATGGACGTGTGGACGGACGGACGGACGGATGGATGGATGGATGGATGGATGGATGGATGGATGGATGGATGGATGGATGGATGGATGGATGGATGGATTGGATTGGATTGGATTGGATGGATGGATGGATGGATGGATGGATGGATGGATGGATGGATGGATGGATGGATGGATGGATGGATGGATTGGATGGATGGATTGGATGGATTGGATGGATTGGATGGATGGATGGATGGATGGATTGGATGGATGGATGGATTGGATGGATGGATTGGATGGATGGATGGATGGATGGATGGATGGATGGATGGATGGATGGATGGATGGATGGATGGATGGATGGATGGATGGATGGATGGATGGATGGATGGATGGATGGATGGATGGATGTGGAATGGAATGGAATGGAATGGAATGGTGGACGGGACGGGACGGACGGACGGACGGCATATTGGCCTCGAGATCGAGCAGAGACCTTGCGGCGAAACCTAGTCAGTGTGAATGCGTTTTCGCGTGGCGTGCCAGCCTGCAGTGATTTACGCGCGCGCATGCGGCGTGTACAGGAGTGTTTTTGTTTGTTTCGCGGTTTCTGTGAGATTTTGCTTACCTATATGCCTCTTGCAAAATAAATATGAGCAATCTATAACCCCACGTTTCATTAAAAAAAATATACTTATCCGTATCGAGCATGTCATGCTTGGATAAGATCATCCATAGCGGTCTTCGGCGTTTGAGATCCTTTGACATGCAATGTCTCAAACGCAGTGGTACTGTTGTTACCGCCGTGTCAAAGCAAAACAGGTCACTGCCGTCAATAAAAGTTAATGCAAACACTCAGAAATCGCATATTCCCGTTTGTGTTTGGAATACCGCAGCTACTAAAACATATGCCACCGCAGACTGCTTCATATAGCAGAATGCAGTTTGAACAGGCCACTCTATGCCTGCTATGCCTTCTGTATGCACGATAGAGTTGTGTGAGTACTTTTTTATTTTTTGCTTTTAAACCTCTGTCGCAGTGTCTCAATGGTAAGGGCGCTCGACGGCTGATTTCGAGAACGGGGGATTCAATCACAACCGTTTCGAAAGGCGTTCCTCTGCTGTGGGATTTGACTGCACAATAAACAATCGCACATGGTAAATGTGGTATTAATATTGAAAATCATCCGTCATAGCCGATGCCGCTTTCATGCATTAAACCCGGGCCAATATGCATTTCTTTTCTTTTTTTTTTTTGTTGTTGAAGGCTTCTGTGCATCCGTAAAAGTTTTAGTGAGCCCATTTTGCTTTAGAGAAATGCTCGAATGTTTGGGAAACATATTGCCTGCACCTAATTGTTCCCCTAAATATTACATAATACAACTAGATTAATGTACTTTACTGGTAGCCTATTACAACCATTATAATCCCTTTTCGTCCATGTTCTGTATTCCGAGCAAACTCGTCGTTTCTGACAAGGGGAGTAAAACAGCTCCATGCGGGCTTAAATATCAGTGTTTAGTTCGGGAATAAATACATCTTTATAATAGCATGATAAGATGATCTCCATTTCTTTCGGAATAGTTTTATATCTGGCATCTGTTTTGGAAGCAACCCTAATAATTTACTTCGCATGAGATTTAGTCACTGCTAAATAATTAGGGATAAAGAAATTTTCAGCCTGTAAAATTGCTTCCCAAAACATGACAGTGCCCATGCGCATTTTCTAACGATGTCTTCTCAGCGAGTAATTCATAGCTTGCACTTTAACGTTACTAAAAATTAATCTCTGATTATTGTAAATTCTGTCAAGTGTTTAAAAGTTCTCTCACATGGTGAAATTTATTGGCATTGCAAAACAAAATAATTACACTACTAATTTACCATTATATATTAACATCACACACATCAGAAATCCCTTATACTAACCTCGGTTTCAGGAAATCATTTACAGTAAGTGGCGCATGCAGTAATACACTATCGCATTCTATGACAGTGGCCGCAAAAAGCATCAGCGTGTTTGTGAGCTCGGCAAATTCAATCCACTCAGCGCTGTACACGTGAACAATCAGCTTTCCTGTGCGGCGAGATTTCCTGTATAGTGTCGGCGTGATCTCATTTTTGGGGGATACTTGTGCGTGGTTGTCTGGGCCAGAGTTGATGTGCACTCAGTCTAAAGCAACTCGCCATGCAGTGCGCTGCGAGTGCTACATTTAACCTGCTTAATCCTCGAGTCAAGTACGATATAATGAACCAGGCTTTCTCGATTCAATCTAAAGTATTGCAGGTATCTGCGTGGGCTTGACACTAAATTCGTCGGTCTTACTCGCATGAGACACGCGCAAACTGTTTAAAAGTCGATAAGAAAAACAAAGCTGTCATTAGGCAGGCCCAAGCATTAGGCGCGTGAGCGCGGTACAGCACAAGAAACAAAGTAAATCTGGAAGTCTGGTGGTTGCGTGCTTTGTTTTCCTAAAATCCGCTCTTCTTCTGCTGCATTGGCGAAGTCCTTGGATTTTTTTTTTTTTTCAATATTGCCGAAATACTGCAGAAGACACCTTTTCATCGCCAACAAACCCGCCGTAAACTCGGAAGCAAACCAGCGCAGCGTGCGTTTCTGCGAGCGCCGCCGGCTACCGATCCACGCTACCGGAGTGACGGTGGCGCCACCTCTAGGTCGATCTCGCAGCGGGAGTGTCCCTTTTGAAACGGGGTGGTAGCACTTGCTATCATGCTCATTTTTCCCCCGATATCTTAATTATTGTTTTAGATTAGTTTACTATACTACCATCATTCTGTTTATAGCATTTTTGTTTCTACATTGCTAACATTATGTCACTTTTTTGCTTTTAAGCCACCAATCTTCCAGTCGTTTCTTTTTTTTTTTTTTTTTTGCTAGCTTCCACAGCAGGTTTATTCCCCCGGCCACTGCTATCTCTAAACCCCAGAGCTTGAGGAAGAGTGACTGCGCTTCCATCAACTTCCGGATGGATACCATTACATTCGAGTATAATATGGTCAATTGTTTCAGTGGAGTTACACATACTGCACTGCGTCATCTTCATTGTTAAATTTCTTTTTGTAGCTGCGTGTTCTAAGGCACTCTGACCTAGCTTCAAAAAGTAGGGCACTGCCTCTTCAGTTATCAAAGAAAGCTTCCTTCCTGATCTGCCTTTTCCACTTTCGGCATAATTTCACTCTGTTTCTTTTCCATTGAATTTATCCAATTTTTAACTTATGTGTTTTTCACCTGTTGTTTAACGTTCTTTATTTCTTCGTCCTTGTGACCAGCATACCCAATGGTTGGTTTCCTAGTTCTTTTCCTCCATTTTAAGTAAATGCTGTTTATATAAAAGGTATGTAAATACTTTAGCTGCCCATCTGTTACTGTCAAATTTCCTCAGGCGTTCCTCGTATAATATTTTGCTCTGAGTTTCCCGTACATCGAAAGATGTCCAGCCCATATCTCCCTGTACTGCCTCATTTGTGGTTTTGCCGTGGGCGCCTAGTTCTAATCGTCCGACGGCTCTCTGATTTATTTCTAATGTCGACTGTACCTCTGATTTTAGGCACAAAACCACATTTCCGAAAGTAAGCCCGGACACCATAATTCCTTTCCAAATACCAAATACTGAGAACCTCATACCTGTTGTATCCCCCCAATACCCTATGCTTCCTTATCCAGACATAACTTCGCCCTTTCGCCTTAAGTGATTGCTCATGCTTTCCAATGTATTGCAATCCTTCGTTTACCTATACATCGAGATATTTATATTCTGCTACTCTGGGTATTTCATGGTCTTGTATTTTAAGACCCTGGTCAGTTGAGCCGTCGAAAATCATCAGACCCGACTTAACTGCGCTAAAACTGAAGCCTAGAGCGTCCCCTTCGTCTCCGCCATACTTAACTAGAGTTTGCAATTCTTCCTGACTCTCAGCTAGCAGCACAATATCGTCTGCATACATCAAACCGGGAGGCGCTGCTCTACCGCCTTTCCACCTAATCAATATGACCGGTTAAAACCTAGGTTACTTTCTTGTATCCTCCGTTCCAGGTTTATCATATAAAGCATGAACAGCAGCGGTGACAGAGGACAGCCTTGTCATAATCCTTTGCATACCTTGACATCTTCCGTACTTCTTGTCCCTTCCCATGTAATTTCTACTTTGTTATCCCGGTATATTTCCTGTAGGAACTCTGTTATATCATAACTGATACCTTCTTCTTTTAATATGTTCCACAGGAGTTCCCTGTTTACGTTGTCGTACGCCCCGTTTATGTCCAGGAAGGCCAAATACAAAGGTCCATTTTCCACTCTAGATATTTCGATGCATTTGGTAAGCACGAATTTAAGCGCCTACCATTTCTAAAGCCGTTTTGAAGTTCTCCGAGTATCTTGTTACTTTGTACCCATGCTTGCACCTTTAATTTCACCGCCTGCATGGCCAACTTGTACATAACAGATGTTATTGTACTCGGCCTGTAGGATTTTATGTGCATCCTGTCTCCTTTCCCTTTATAAAACAAATTCATTTTACTCTGCCGCCAACTGTCCGGAATTTGCTTATTCGTTATGACTGTTTCCAAAGGTTTTAACAACGTTTCCTTACTTCTTGGACCCAGTTCATTAATCAGCTTGATCAGAATTCCATCTATTCCTGTAGATGTGTATTTAGGAATATTTTTTCCGCCTTTTTCCAGTTTAGATTGGTCAGTTCTAAGCTGCTTTGTATTCTGCTATCTTGTGTTGCTTCCTGATTTGAGGAGATTTTCCTATCGTCGCTCTTAAATGACTCGGCTATAACTGATGTAATGTAGTTCACTGCGTTTTCTCCTTTTAAACAATTTCCCTAGTTATCTTGAATCCGGTCTTGCTTTCTTTGATTCTTTTTACCTAGCCATCTTATATGGTTCCAGAATTTTCTTGGTCCGCCTCTAGAGGCATCGTGTATGTCAGCCATCGAGCGATCGGTGGACTGCTTTATTTTACTTTGGACGAGGGCCTGTACATCAAGTTTCTTTAGTCGATATATGATTCCTATTTTTGGTTGATTCCCTCCTGAGGTACCTGTGCTTTATTTACCTCTCGGTGTTCCCTTGAGCGGCCCGTCGTTGTTCAATGGCTTCCCTGATTTCCTTATTCCAGCAGCTCCTTGGCTTCCTCTTTCCATTCCAGTGGTTTGCAACTTTAACCTCCTTAATTTTCCTCTTTATGAGTAGTTCTACCTGTTCATTATCTCAGTCTTCCATGGGGCTATGTCTGTTGCTATCTGCGTATTTGATCGTCGTTTAAGTTAGCGTGTACTTTTTGTCTAAGTTTTATTTCTCTTTTCATTAAGGGCCCCATCTGCAGACTATAATACGTTTATGATCACTTCCCAGACTACACTCCCCTTCTTCGTCTATTTCCATTTTTGTGACCTTGCTATGAATTCCCTGCGACATTAGGCAGTAGTCAATGGTCGCCTGCCTGTTGCGGAATTCCCACGTGATTTGTCCTTCACATTTTGTTTCTCTATTTACTGTAACTAGGTCGTGTCGCTCACAGAGATCTAGCATTAGCTTCCCGTTACAATGCACTTTGTACTTTTCTTTCTCGACCTCCTCCTTGCCATTTTTGGGGGCTCAGCCTCCGTTATTACGCTTTTTTCTGCTTCACTTCTAACTACCTCTGTGCACGGAGCCCTCGCTGACCCCCTAAAAAAGCTACAGCCCTGCCTGCCAGGCGTCAGCCTATCTCTGCTCCAATCCTTCTTTTAAAATGAATGCCATCTCGCTGAAAAGCACTGCCAAAACCTGCTTTATGTACCTCCCTGTTTACCTCAACCACTTGGAAACGCTTCTCCAGGCTTAACTTTCTTATGTCCTGATTAACTGTCACCACGTCCTTTTTCAGCTTTCCGTTCGATCCTAGCACCTCTGGTACTTTGCATACAACTATCTGCACTTGCTGTGTTATCTCAATGATATAGTCAGCTCCTTTAGCTAAACTTTTCACCACTCCTGCAGCGTCACCATTTAGGACGTCGTTTAGCCCCACAGTTACTATCAACATATTGCGCTGTGCGGAATTTTTCAACAGCCAATTTTTGCACTTTCAGCACTGCCCTCATTGTCATCCCTGGGAAGGTTCCAACTAACACTCGCTTATCGCTCTTTACACGTTCCATGATATCTTGCTTGCATCTGCTCATGTTAAGAATCCCCGGCGATATGCATGCACATGGGCCTTCTCTCTCCCTCTCCCAACTGTTGGCTCCTGCTTTCGGTTATCTGTGTCCTTCTCTCTGGGATTTTCATTCTTCCTTCCTACTTCCTATTTTTCCGACTTCTTAGTAGCTGCTTCTAAATAACTATGTTGGTTCGGATTCGCCTGACCTACTTTGCTTACGCCTTCCATGCCAGTGCTGGCCCCAGCCACGTGGCTCGCACTGGAATGACCGTCCTCGTTGCTTCCAAGGGCAAAGTGGGACTTTTTTTTTTTCTCATTTAATTGAGGAAGCTGTTCTAGCAGTTTCTGATTTTCTGCCTTTAATAAACCTACTTCATTTTCTGAATCATCCACAGGAGACACTAAACCACCCTTTTCTCGTTCAAATCTATCTAGGCGCGCACTCAGCACGCAACACCGACACAAAGAGTCACTGCCTTCCGCTTCATCTACTAAGTCAAAACGCGTTTCCTTGAGATTAACCTGCGCCTCACACTGAGTACCTTTACGTTCTTTTGATTGCACATCTTAAGCATGTATCAACTGAACTATTTTAACTACGAATTCTCGGAAAATACAAACTGCAAAAGGAAGACACAAAAACGACTAACAAACACGCGTTAAAATAAATTCTGCGAATGCCAATCGCCTAGAAAAGAAGTATTTATCTAAACAAAATAGTTAAAGAATGAACGCCGAGAAAACCTAGCTGCCGGCACGAAAAACCAGGCCGCTAGGACAAAGAGGTAAAATGTATTCTTTAGGCTGCACCTAACCTAACTAGCTGAAAACGAAATGAAGTTAATATAAGAAAGTCCTCATCTATTTGACGCTTTCGAAAGCTCCCGCTGTCGCCTGTTCTTCCGTTTCCGGTAGCCACGTGCAATCGGAGTGTCAACGGGCTGCGTCGCCATCTGACGCTTTCCTCCCGAAGCGCTTCACCTGACTGAGCGTGCTCCTCACACCATTGTACTCCGGCTAACAGCATCGCACTTAAAATTTTAAGTGTTCGGCGATCGTTTAGTATTAGCCATCCTTAGGCACCTGACGTAATTACCAGTTGCAAACCGAGCTGCCTTATTTTGAAGTTTTTCCAGCATACTGATATGTTAAACTTATTTACCCTCACGCGCAGGCTGCTTGCGCGCTCCTACTCTCGACACCAGGCGATATCTGTCGGGCGCATGCGGCCAGGGGACTGCGGGTCGCGCGTTGAATACGTGTTCGTGAGCGATATCGTTCTTTAATCCTGTCGTTAACGCGCTCTACCACTCATGTATGTAGGTACGTGTGCTGTGGCTGTGCCTCACATTTGTCCCATGTTCCCGCATTTTCAAGCGCACTTTCTTTCGTTGACGCAATGCTAGGGTTGTCTACCTTGCAAGTTGACAACTGCAAATCGCCGTTTATACGCAGCGGTGGCGGTTTGTTTTTTTTCTCTGGGACTGTCCTTCACATGTAATAGATGCACAAGTTTAGCATTATATATTTTTTTTATTTTGCGCATGAGAATGTAGAATTTTAGATCAGACTCCATGGTGTGAGATGAAACTGGATCGGCGAGCTTCGCGCTAAAGTTTACTGAGGCAAAACGTGTGTTTTCGGTCCCCAGTGGTTCGTCTTTTGCTTTCGTTTGCCGTTCCTAACAGACACTTGGGTGAGTTCGTAATCTATATGTGCAGACAGCGTAAAAAAGAAATGACGGGCACTACGTTCTCTCCTTCTTTTTTTTTTTTGCGCTCTCTGCACTCCGACTTTAAACAATCAAAAATATTATATGCTTATTTCAGAGAGAACTCGGCGTGCAAACTGGTTGAGCGTAGTGGCTCTTGTTGTTAGCATCTGACTGATACGCAAGAAAGACAATTTCATTACATGCTATGACCTGGCCCGAACGGCTGTTAACACCTCTTTCACGCACACCGAAAACATCGAAATAGAATGTACTCGTATTCAGCCCCTACTGTGTTAAAATTTGTTCTAAACTAGGAATAGAGAAACGGTGTTGGGCCCTTCAGCTGTGGCTCTGTGGTTAGGGCTCTTCACTGCTCAGCCGGAAGACGTGGGTTGAATAACAGAAGCTATGGCCGCTCTTCGATGAAGACGAAGCTGAAGTCGTTTGTGTATAGTGTGCGATGTCAGCGCACCTTAAAGAACCTTAGGTATTCTTTAAATTTCCTGAGCCCTTCACTACGGCGTACCTCATAGCCGATACCAATTTTGGACACTAAACTCTATATACCTCCCGCCGGGGTGGTGCAGTGGTAAGACGCCCGACTACTGTCCGGAGTCCCCGGGTTCGAACCCGACCACGGCGGCTGCGTTTCGATGGAGGCGAAACGAAGTGGCGTCCGTGTGCTGTGCGATGTCAGCGCACGTTAAAGATCCCCACGTGGTCGAAATTACTCCGTAGCCCTCCACTACGGCTCCCCTTTCTCTCTTTCCACTTTCACTCCCACCTTCATCCCTTCCCTTACGGCGCGGTTCAGGTGTCCACATAGCAAGTGTGACAGATACTGCGCCTTTCCCTTCCTGTGAACCAATTTTATTATTATTTATTATTATTAACTCTATATACCACACGAAAACTGAGTTGTAAAGCTCCAGCTAGCATTCCTTTGCTGCTGTTTCTTCCTCTGACATGTACAACAATATACGTGAGGATTAAAAAACACTTTCTTAACATGCAGGCGCTACGGTTTAATAGGCGCTAGATGTTCCATGGATAAAAAGAAACAATCCTAATGCGGCGGTGTTTATAAATAAAGCGAAACAAAACTTGCCTGCTGTTAGCTTGTCGCCTCAGATGAGCACACCGCGATAATTTGTTGGTGTTACCAGCCCACAACACGCACGACAGCAAAGCCTAATTGATGAGGTTTTAAATGGCTGGCATAGAGGAAGAAGAGCTCAGAATTCGAAGTGGAATTATATGCCAGTCGTGCGCAAGAGTAATGCTTGTAATTGTTCTCAATCGTTTTCTCGTCAGTAAGGCACCGAAACGGCAGCATTATAGCGCGGCTGTGTGCTGAGCACCATCGCGGTTAACGTGAACATCAAATTAAATCCGACTAATAACGAGTCGATTTAAACTCTACCCCAATGCAAATAAACTTGCTCCAACGCAACCGTGCGGTGAAATTTGGCCATATCCTCTAGCACTCGAACGCCAGCTAAACATGGCGACCGGGCAGGCGCGGCCGCAGCCCCGCAGTCCCCAAGGAAGTGCTTAAGCGGCGGCGCGCCTATCAACAGAAAATGGCCGCGCCCGGGAGCGGCTAAAAAATCTGGTCTTTGTGGGCCCCAGGAAACACGGCCATATCCAAGTACGGATCGCACATACTTAAAGACACAGCTTGTTTTTTTAGATCAGATGAGAGCATTGAAATTGCACCTTATAAACCGAGAACAAATGCTGCTTTATTCATTGTGTAATTTACGTGTCTGGTTCACGGTAAGTTTTCCATGAAGTATGTCCCCAAATTTTAGTCTGTCTTTTTATCTATAAAAATGTTATTCGCCATGTATTCGGTAGGTTGATGGGCCTTCTTTCTTGTGAAAGCACCTTTATTTCACGACTGAATCACGTCCTTATTTCTTTTGAAAAACGAGGAGTACGGGACTAAAAGCTCGTGGAGCTTGACGAGGTCTCGACCCCTTACAAGTCAACAAACAGCAAGATGACGGCCAGTCATACATCAAATTTACAAAAATAGACAAGTAGCAAAGAGCATGGAACAATACACACTGCAAGTGGCAAACAGAAGAAAAACAAGTAAATGAAAATGCCGGTACAAATAATTAACAATAAAATAGAAGCTGTCGATAAGAGCGCGAACAAAATGGAATCCATTATTTTAGTTCTGCGAAAAAGCAAGTTGGCAAGAGCATTTTATGATATCCTTTTGGTTACAGATAGGATCAAACTCCTGCCGGTTTAGTAAGTTTAGCAGCGATGGTATACGTGTAAGATAAAGATTGTTCATCATAAGATGTTCTAGATGTGGGCCCAAACCGCATTTCTTTATATCTGGTTTTACGATCGCTTGCGTTCACCTGTAGTTTTGCAAGACGAATTGCATAATCCCTGAGAAACTTAACAAAATCTTTATAACATACCATCAACCTATAATTGTACAAGCAAAATACAGGAAGAATATTATATTTTGGAAAAAGAGGCTTCGTAGAGAAAGTATGATGAACGTTAGCTCTGTTTTGTTCTGTCAGTTCTGTTTACTGTGAAGGGTTCTTTGACAATCGGGCCCCAGAGAGATTATGAGAAAGGTGACCATATCATTTGGAATAGGGGAACATTCAATGCCATGCTGAAAGGGCGAAGGAAGTAGCTAAGTTTGATTAGTCCCATCCCACCCCCCCTCCCATTCTAAACCCTCCCACCCTATTCTAAAGCAGCCTGCTTTTCAACGAAGCGTCCCACGGGCGTAGCAACAATGTTGATATATCCCTGTTGTGTGCACTGGGCGCTAGCAAGATTGAATCGGCAGCAGAAGCGGATTTTCAGTGCCCTCCTCGCCCGATGCAAAGGTTTTCTATAGTAACGACGACAATGCGAGAAAAGCGCGCAGCGCTAATTTCCGCCGAAAAAATTCGAGAACTGAATCCTTCGCACTATTGGGGGTGAACGGACTTGCTGCCCGCATGCTCCTCTACGAAGGTATTTGTTTTATTGTTTTTTCGGCCAATAATGCGTGTGCGTTGTTAAGTAGGGTCTTTGCAGTTTCGTTCATTTATTTATTTACTTTACCCTCAGGACCCCAGGCCATTACAGAGAGGAGTGGGGATACATAATAGTACAATATATACAGCAACGACAAAGAAACAAAATGCAAGTATATAGAAATAGCTGCAAGTAAAGAAGATAATATGTTCAGAATGCAGCCGAGATACACAACAACACATGTTCAGGAAGTAAAAGGCAAATATTGTCATAGTCAAATAAAAAATGTTACCAAAACAAATCAAATAAGTATGAAAAGATGAGAGGTATATTTTGGGTAAAGTACGCCGCGCATACTGGTAATCAAAATAAATTCACGCATAACATAAGTACTTCTTCGCGTGATTAAGCATTGTCGAGTGTGTCATCCTTATCGCAGGCAAGCGGTTTGTAGTAGTTGCTTTAAATAGGAATAAAATGGAAAAATGTCGATGCCTGCCGATTTACACCCAAGTATACTCTTGTAGTAAAAGTCGTTTTCCCTGCTGAACAGGACGTTGTCCGTCGGCGTCACAAAACGTGTGTCTGCTGCAGGTTCGGCGTCATGTGCTGTCTGGGCAGTGCATTTTGAATGCCAACAAAGCACTGCTGTCGCTGTTGCCGACAGTTTCACAAAGTATGCAGATTTGCTTGCAATTGAGCGCACTCTGGAGATCGCTATCTATGCCATGCCTTCCCCAATACGCTCTCGCAGTGGTAGGGGTAAGCCATCGCAGGCGAAATGCCTTATCTTCTCCTGCATTAGAAAGTTTAGGGCACTTATAGATATATTTCATAGCCCTGCCTAACCACGCATCCTTTTAAGTGCATTTCGCATCCCGCCGCTATCGCCAGTATTGTCTCGAAATAGGGCGGTATGTTTAAAAGGGGATTATTAAAATTGATGGAAGGCAAACAGACACGCGAGTACGCTTCAGCTGAGCCCATGATGCCCCACTCACGAAAAATAAGGGGTCCCATTTCTTCTCGGTCGCCGGGAAGACGGTCGGAGAGGAAAGAAAGAAAGAGAAATTCGAGACAAAGCCAACAAAGAGAATATATAGGAACGCATCCATAGCCCGTTTATAATCGCGTACAGGTTTTCCTGGTTCTGCAGTGTCATCTAGGCGGGAAATGAAATGAGGCACATCTTTGTCACATTGCACTGGCTTCAACGAGAACATCTCCGGCAGAAATCCGCCTTGTTGAGTTCTTGAAACAAAAGTTGAGAAAACATTAACGCCAAACAAAAACATTTATATAACCCAACGTTTCGGGACCAGGCGTCCCGAAACGTTGGCGGGAATTTTACTTTCATGGCTTCCAAAGAAGAAAAGCGAGGGAAGTGAGAGAGGGGGAAGAGGCGGCGGGGAAAAAGTGAAAAAATGCTTGGGCATGGATTTTGTTGACCTTGGATCTGGTTCTCATGTGACCTCAAAAAAAAAAAAGAAAGAAAGACGCCAGCCACAGGGAAAGCACATGGATGAGTCAGCAAGAGAAGTAGGTCGGATGGTGGAAGGGGTATTTAGAAGTGGGGCATGCACTCCTATAGAGACCGGATAGGTGATACAGCTGCAGCAAAATAATTGTCAAGAGCTTTCCGAAGGTGGTGAAATACCAGCCTAGGCTAAAAAAAATTAGATATGGTGTAACTTGATTAACCTTAGTTGAATTGCGATAGCAACGGCGGAACTTATTTAGCCTGCTACATTATTCCCCTAAAATGGCGAGAATTGGGCCTAGTTGGTTATTCATATTGGTTTTACCGCGCTAACACATTGAACGACAGAAAAGACAAACACCACGGAGCGCGAACTAACAACTGGTTTTAATGGATGAAACGGAAGTCATTTTATACACAACACGAGGTCGTCATCAAACAAACATAAGCAACGAGGAAACATGAGGAAACAATCATCGCAGATAACAAAGGCATACAGCTAGACACACTCATCGCGATAATTAAGCAAATCAACTTCTTTCGCAGACAACGACAGTGATACGTTGATACACATATCGGCCCCGACGGATTTTATTTCAAACGCTTCTGTGATCTCTCTTTCGGTTTTATTATCAGAATGCGAAATAACAGCGGTTTTTTCAAATTGAGGCTTACATTTGCGGTGCTGGCAATGCGTAGCCAGCTTCCCTGGATGCGCGATTGATTTGCAATTGTTAGCATGCTCATTTAGCTTTTTGTTTATGCACCGACCCGTTTGGCCGACATACTTCAATCCGCATGAGATGGGAATGGAATAAACCACGCCTGTATCGCATTCGACGTGTTTCCTCTCATGGTTGGTGGTGCAACGTAGTTTGGGTGTTTCATCGAGTCTGTTTATTTTTGCGCACAACCCCGATAGCTTTTTGGGTGCCGTGAACACGACAGGAACTTCGTGCCTGCCTGCAATCTTTTTTAGACCGTGCGATACTCCGTGTACATACGGGATGACAATCGGACGCGTGATCTTCTTGGAACCTTCAGGGTCATTTTTTTGTTTATTTTTTGCGGTCAATGTTTTTAGGATTTTTTCTGAAATCGAGGCCAGGAGAATATCAGGGTACCCGCTATCTTTTAACCTTGCAACCTGTTGGATAATTCCTTGCTCTACCTTATGCACGCATGACTTCCTGATGCTCTGAATTGTACATGTATTAGCGATGGACCGTTCGATCAATTTTGAGTGACCGGAATCATACCTTAAAATCGCCTTCTCTCCTTTTGTCTTGTAAAGCCAACACGTGTGCTCTAGGCCCTTATGAATTTCGAGGTCCAGAAACCTAATCACCGATTGTTCCGGCAGTTCAAACGAGAATTTTAGTCCCTTGAACGCCGTTTCAAACAAATTAATATCCAAGTTGGGGTTTACAGCATCAGGAAGTCATGCGTGCATAAGGTAGAGCAAGGAATTATCCAACAGGTTGCAAGGTTAAAAGATAGCGGGTACCCTGATATTCTCCTGGCCTCGATTTCAGAAAAAATCCTAAAAACATTGACCGCAAAAAATAAACAAAAAAATGACCCTGAAGGTTCCAAGAAGATCACGCGTGCGTCCGACTGTCATCCCGTATGTACACGGAGTATCGCATGGTCTAAAAGAGATTGCAGGCAGGCACGAAGTTCCTGTGGTGTTCACGGCACCCAAAAAGCTATCGGGGTTGTGCGCAAAAATAAACAGACTCGATGAAACACCCAAACTACGTTGCACCACCAACCATGAGAGGAAACACGTCGAATGCGATACAGGCGTGGTTTATTCCATTCCCATCTCATGCGGATTGAAGTATGTCGGCCAAACGGGTCGGTGCATAAACAAAAAGCTAAATGAGCATGCTAACAATTGCAAATCAATCGCGCATCCAGGGAAGCTGGCTACGCATTGCCAGCACTGCAAATGTAAGCCTCAATTTGAAAAAACCGCTGTTATTTCGCATTCTGATAATAAAACCGAAAGAGAGATCACAGAAGCGTTTGAAATAAAATCCGTCGGGGCCGATATGTGTATCAACGTATCACTGTCGTTGTCTGCGAAAGAAGTTGATTTGCTTAATTATCGCGATGAGTGTGTCTAGCTGTATGCCTTTGTTATCTGCGATGATTGTTTCCTCATGTTTCCTCGTTGCTTATGTTTGTTTGATGACGACCACGTTTTGTGTATAAAATGACTTCTGTTTCATCCATTAAAACCAGTTTTTAGTTCGCGCTCCGTGGTGTTTGTTTTTTCTGTCGTTCAATGTGTTAGCGCGGTAAAACCAATATTATTCCCCTATCACGCCCTATCAGTGTAAGGTGCTACGTTATTGCTACATACGTATCAATCCCGATCTGTGTATCAGCCAGTCGTCGATAAATTTGGCAGATTGTGAGCATATTTTTTTAGCTTCCGCCATGCAGCATTAATAGCAAATGTTTTCTTCTCGGGTTTTTTCCTTCATGAGTGACACGTGTTGCTGCGTTGGTTTTTTACCCATGACTTGTTCCCGGGGGAACCTGTTTTGATTTGTGTTTTTCCGTGTGCCATGTATATATTGCGTGTAATGAGCAATAAACCTTAGTTGTGAGTTAGCGCTTGTCTGCGTCGCCCTTTCTGTCCTTGTGTTCTTCGAGCTATTTTTTACACCATGAACGTTCACCAACTCGCCCAGATTTCTGCGTTACATTATTGGGGACACTTCAGCTTAGGCTAGCAGCCCACATATAAATGAGAAGGGTTCAGTGGTGCTTAACCGAATGTGGAGTGAAAGCATTAGCTGCCGGTGACAGGGTGTTCTTCCTTTTCTTCTTCTGCGTCGTCGTCGCAGCTGTTCAGGGTCAAACTTGGCCCTTCCCGGGACGACGCGACGGGTCGAAACCTGGCTCAGTATTGCTATCGCAATGAAATTTTCGACTTCAAAAACGGGTGGAGAGGGGGGGGGGAGGGGGGGGGAGACTATTGAAAAGAAAAAAAAAAAGAAAGGAAAAAAATATCAGTGTAAAAGCTACACCTGACAAGGGGACCATCATCAAATGAAAATTATTTAGAGGGAACACAATAATTTTTGTTGGCCTACTCTGCCATGGCGTCCTTCCCGAGTCTTCCCCGGCGACGGTTAGGCCAAGTGCGTCGTCAATCATAGCGATGTGGAATGAAACTTTGAGCTCACACGGCCACACCTCTTATTCGCATCTTATACATTGCCGAAATTACGGGAAGTTTTCGAGAAACTGAATAGGCGCAAAGCATTCACGCTTACTGGTGCACACCGCACGCTTCGATTTTCTGAACCTCGCGACCTGCAAACACAGATATCTGAAGTTTTTGCTTCAGAATTATCAGGAGGAGCCTTAGGTTTTAGTACTGCTAAACAGGAATTTAAAGGCAGGCCATGACAAATGTCAAAACTGAATTTCCTGGTCTTGAGATTACTATAATTTGCCTCACAAGCTGTTTGATGCACTGGGAAAAGCAGGGTGACCTAGTCTAGGCAGGACGAGCAGCACTACAATAGGTCATTGTGCTACTACGCGCCTCCTCACCTCCTGAATTGGTCGGGCTCACAATAGTAGGACAAATTATCTATTATGGTGCGCAGGGGCCAGAGGCACTTAGGAGCACAATTACCTTATATAGTGCCTATGATCCTGAATGGAACAGGACTCCCCTGCCTTTCCCAGTGCTGCAAACATGTGCTTGCTGACACATAAAAGGAACTTATGGCTAACCGTCAATAACAGCCAGCTAAAGGTTTTGAAGGAGGTTCAGTCTTGACACCTGATTCAGTTTGTTGACACCCTCACCCTATGCTCCAAGCAAGATGTCGAACTAAAAACTGAAGGGGCGGGAGAGAGGCTCAGAACTGAAGGACAAGTCCTTTCCAGAAGCAGCGGCAGAAGCAGCCCGCCCTAGCTGTGTGCACCCTTCCCAGCATTTAGGCGCACTCTTCACTTTTCGACCGAAAGACGAGGAGGTTGAAAACTCGCTGTCATTCGGGACCGTCGCTACGACAGAATATTAGTACACCATAGTCGCCACGATGCAAGAGTAGTGCCAGTCGCCCATCCTACGATTTCGTTCGTGCATCCGATTCCTTGCTTGGAGCAACGCATTGCAAAGGTCACATTTTTCACAAGTAAGTGTCGCGCAGGATTTCGAGCCTCATTCGTCGATACCTCTTTCTGATACGAATGGCTAGTCGCTTGTGCTTGTTGA
This sequence comes from Amblyomma maculatum, assembly GCF_055883805.1. NCBI lineage: Eukaryota > Metazoa > Arthropoda > Arachnida > Ixodida > Ixodidae > Amblyomma > Amblyomma maculatum. The sequence goes on from NW_028146741.1 coordinate 986,913, forward strand.
AGCGGATATGTCGTTCGCTTTGAACATGGGTTAGGCGTAGCGGAAAGTCACAGCGTTAAGTTTGAGAACAAATCGGGACCATTCTTCCGCTGCGAAGGCCGCTGAACTCAACGCGCTTGTTAGCCATCGCTTAGCAGTCTGAAACCCCTAAAGTGCTTTGCCGTCAAACGCATATTGTATATGCAGCTTCTAACACTACGCGCATGCAGTCATTTCGATGTGCCGCATGCAGGCTGCTAAAAAGTGAGTGTAAGGAGTGTAAGGAAAATCCGCAAGCATGGGATTTCCAACTGCATTTTAATGACTCGTCATGTCGTTATTTTGAGCAAGCTCTTACGCAACATGCAAGGTTTTGTATTCTAGCCTGGTTGGCAGCCCGCGGTCGTTCCAGCTCCTATAGGTGGCGCGGCGGCAGCACGACATGGCGGCTGAGTCGGTGATAGAGCCGCTACCATATAGCGCACGTTTTGACAAGCGGGTCTGCTTCTTGGTGCTGTGGCATTGTTCATGTGAGATTTGACGCTTAAATAAGCAGCAGTATGTCATGTCAGTCATAAATACGAAATTATCTATGAGTTTGGCTACAGTTTCAAAAAAAAAAAAAAGAAACGTTCGTTGATATGAGTGCGCATGGATTCGCTAGCTCGCAAGTGAAAACTCCGTCAGTATTGCCGCATGTACTAAACATGCCTCATTAAAGGGCGACAAACTCTTTAAGCGACACTTTTTATTTTATGGCATGTTTCAGCTCGGCCATTGAGTGTATCTATTGTTCGCGTGCTCATATGCCGAGTATAAAACAGCTTGTTTGTCTTCAGCGTATGACATGAGGCAGTCTGAGGCAAATGTATGCTACTGTTCAAAATATTAGGGAAACGGCCATTTGAGCTTAACGAAACAGCCTATATTAACACTTGTGGCGTATTCTTTGCAATACTGGGATAAAAGCACGTGATCAAGTAGGGAGAAGACATCTGTAAAACATTGATTGCGTTTGTTCAGATTAATTGCTCACCTCTTCAGAAAAAACAAAATACAACTAAAAAGTTAGCGCATTTTAAATATATCGCTCCCATTGCTCATCCCGTCGAAAAATGAAAATACACACCTCATGTAACGCCCCAAGTGGGCATTTGAGGTACCAATAAATAAAAAAATAAATAAATGAATAAAAATGAATGTGCGCATTTCATATCGTTATATCGACGTGGTATGGCCAGGAAGTCATGCCTACAAATCTTATCCTTCGTTTTTATTTTATTTTTCAATTAACCTCGGGGTGATGAATCAGAATAAACTAAAGCTGAACGACAACCGTAGCGAATAGCTGCACGCGGAGAAATATAGGCGGTTATTATTGAGAGAAAGGGCTCCCTCTTTTGCACGTCCTCCTTAAAGGATATCACCACACGTTTCATATCAGCTTGGTGTTTAAACACTGCACCACTTTCACGCAGCTAGGATGGCATGATATTAAGCCCAAATTTAATTAAATTCGCTAGTATGAATGCATTGACGACGCGGCTTTTTGCCTCAACAAAATACGTCGCTCAGAATTCCCATGGGTCGTCAAGTCAAAACGCCTAACAAACCGGCCCAGAGAACCGAAACGCTGCTTTTTACACATTTGCTCCGTGGCAGCAACAAAATATTTGCTTTATCAAACAGTTTATCAATTTGCTCATCTCGGAATCACAGAAAGTATTCATTTTCTGCTCACATCTCCACGCTGCAAACCAATGCGGCCGCCCGCGCCGCGAAGAGCGGCCACCGACTCGCTGCTTCACAAACAGGCCGCGCGGCTCCGCCACCGTCGCTGAAATGACCGAATATCAGGAAATTTCGGTCACATTGTGTTCAACGGGCACTGGGATCGCATATAATGCACGAGAAGCCTTGTTTTACATCTTTATCGAAAAGAAGTCGCTGCGGCAGTCGAGCTATCAAAACCGTCTAGCGCTGCCATGACCATTGTTGTGCTTTCAAAAAAGGAAAATGTTGACAGAGCAAATTCTAACCAAAATTTCTCGTTGGAAGCGATTCAGGACATTCGGGAACATAGAGGAAAGCTCAGCTGGAGGCGGCAGAAGGCCAGGCGGGTGACGAAGTTAACAAGCTCGCAAAGGCCAAGTGAATGCAGCTAGCACAGGTCCGGATTAATTTATAGAAATATGGGAGAAGCCTTAGCCCTGCAGTGTCTGGTTCGGCTGGTGATGATAATGACCGACATTTGCAGTGGGCACTGTCATGCTGTTCGCTGTACTGGGGTGTGCACCTGCGCTAGCATGTCGGAAGCTGCAGGATAACAGGTTTCCTACGCTGCTGAGAGGAGGAATTTCGATAGCTCCCTTACAATATGCAAAGATCTATTAAACATGCGGCATGGCTGAAGATGATCTCGCTCTCGTGTGTCCCATTGCATCAATTTTTCGCTTTTCACGATATTGTGCCAGAAGCAGCCGGGTATCCGCGGAAGTGGATTACATTCACTATTGCGTATTGCACTGTGGTGAAAAATCTGTCTGAAAGAACAAACAGATCTACATGCCATAGTCAGTGGTAGCGAATTCATGTCTGCACACAACAAAATGTTTACTGTAAAAGTTTACACGCATTGCCTGAAGGTAGTTTGCCTCAGTGCATATATGCATCTGCGTAAACTACGACCGCTGCGTATCAAAACCGGTGTGAGACTGGTGCTATACTATGCCGCAATCCTTACGCGCGCTCTAAGGCACCACGGTAGGCTTTATCGGCGGGTTCTCGGCTGCCCTTGACATCGGGCGCTTTTCTGAAGAGCTGGCTGAGCAAGCGCTTTCTCTTCGTGCTGATATCAGTCAGGCTCGGAAATCGCTAGGCAGCGGTTTCCTCTTGCGTCCGCGAGCTTTAACAGGCAGAATGCAGTGCATATAAATTTTTTTCGAGCTGCGTCAGCATTTTGTTCGTCCAAAATGATCACCCCTGGTGATTGAATCAATAATTGTTTTTTTTTTTTGCATACACCAAAAGGAAGCACCTGTAACGTCGAGCGATATTTAGATCACCTCGAACATATGATACCGATAATTACTGATTGACTTAAGGCGCAGTCCTAATTCCACGCCCTCTGTTCATCAAAATTTCGGTCCCGACACTGCAGAGCATTCACGCCCTTCTCGCCATCCTCGCCCCCCCCCCCCCCCTTTTTGAGAAAATAAGGTCGCATTCTAGGAAAACGCCACGCTGAAAGTAGGCACCAGGACAGGAAATGAGATGGGCCTTCGCTCATTTGTCATAGGGACTGACATACATCAGCACCAGCGCCCCAGAACGGCCTCTCATGCTTCCCCTTTAGCCCCTCCGCATCCCTTAACCTCACAGCAAACAACCCACACTTCATCCCTCATAGACGACACGGGCCCATCTCCTTCCCATTATTGCGCAGCCTCCTCTGCAAACCAACAAAATGTTGTTCCAGAATACACCCTTCTTCCTGTGAATGACATACCAAGGGTGCGCACTTCCCCCTGCTATTCCCGCTCATATAGGTATATACAGTATACAGGAAAACAGCCAGCAAGATGCTTTTCAGGGTCCCTTATATAACTTTCCCAGTCATTTTTCTAAAACCTAATACCACATTTAAGAACAAAACATTGTGCTGTTCGTAACCTGTAGCCATTATTTTGTTATAAACCGTTTTTGACTCCGAGATTTACTTTGCTATGGATGATCGCTAGCATATTTGGAAATGGCAGATGGTGACAAGTAGCTCATATTTTTTTGCTTGCATAAAGCCGCAGATTTGGCCACATTGATCATCGACTTGATATTCAGCGGTCTTTTTCTTGTTCCAGCGTTCCATTCTGAAGATGACTCATATTGAAGAGGATCAGGAACATCAGCAGTCTCAGCAGCGATACAGTCACGAGATGACTCCACTTCTGGCTGATATTGAGCGCCGGATGCAAAACATTGAGGAGAGAATGGAAAAACTTCAGCATCAACTAGATGTTTTCGCCCAAGTCCTTTCGCGCGCCAACCCTATACAAGCACAGGTCTCCCCTTCGCTCGATGGATAACATTTCGGCGTCGAAGAGCACTTGGCTCTCCTGGCGCGCGCTGCATAATTTGGTTGCATTTGGTTTTTCACGTTGTAAATAAGGTAAAGGGATGTTTGTAGAATTCTCAATGCCATATGAATAAAACATCTAACCGATTCTCTGAGACCCACTTCATTATTTCAAATCGTGCTCTTAAAGCTGACATAAGATTGTGTATTGATTACAGCTGAAGCCAGGGTGGATAATAAATACTAGGGAAAACGCTTGAGCTCCGCTTAAGGAACAGTTACGACAAATCTACCGGAATTTATTTGTCTTAAAACTCTGATAGTACTGGATTTTGACTTTGTTGTCACATGTTCGGGAGGAAAAGACGAATTTATTGCTAAGATGCTTCGATTCGTATTTGAGGGTTGCTTTTTTTCACCTCTCTGATTCAAACTTAATTTTGTCGAATGACAAATTATAGTGCAATATGACGAAACCATGTCGTCAACACGGACTGCGTGATTACTGGCGCGCGGCGAGCGGAGCGTTCTAGCAGCAGGCGAAATTGAAGGTTCCGCTGGCCAGAGCCTTCACCTCGTTTGCACCAGCCAGAGCGACCTGGAAGTTCTCGCGGCGAAAGCCTGCAACCTGCACTTGAGCGATCTTGGCCCAAACGAGTTTTCGATGCTCTTTAGAGCTCGACAAGCAGAATATCCTCAACATATGACTACAGGCGAGGCACCAGTGTCGGCAATAAGCTTTGTATAATGGGTGCTTTTCTTTAGAAGGTCAATAGGGAGAATGGTGCTCTATTGGAGGCTACAACGGACACAAGGTAAAAGACAGAATGCATCAATTAGTTTGCTAATTAACTAAACGCCTTAATAACTCTCTAAACTTTGTTTCAGTCAGTCGGTTATAAATGCAGAATTTGAGCCTCGTCGTACGGATAGTATAACCAAGAAAAATATTATTTACGTGATTTTAGCGCGCAGGGGTTCAAGTAGAAGTTCGCAGGGGTGAAGTGAACGCAGCTAGCACGGGACCGGATTAATTGGAGCGAAATGTGAAAGGCATTTTCCCTTCCGGCTCATGACGAATAATTTGTCTCGCGCATTACAACACCCACAGATGTTAGCCCAGTAGGTGAGTTGACCCCGTGACACAGCGTCCGCGTGCACCGTAGATGGCTCCGGCGCGATGCTTTGAGGCCGGATTGCGAGCAAAATGACAGCGCGCATCGGCCGCCAACGCGGTGGCTATCAGCGAAGCCACGGTATGAAAGCGAAATTGGCGACGAATCACCGCACACTCTTCTGTCTCTCAGCAGAGTGGCGAAATCCCCGGATGGAGCAATCTACATACCGCAGCTGTTCTGGCGCTGAGTTATGGTGAGAAGCCGCAATCAGAGTGGAATTTATTGGCCTTGTAACACGCGCTACAATCATTTTAAAAAATTATTCCATGGCTATACCCTTTGTTGAATGAGCTCCAATTCTTCAAATATAACGTATGCCTAAAATAAAATTATTCATTAACGTATCTAGTTAATTAGCGAGATACATGAAGCAATCTACCTCTTACCTCGTGTCCGCCGTAGCGTCGACCTTATTATGCAAAATTGCTGCCATCTGTCGGACCTTCAGCGAACCGCGCTACTCGACCACCGCTTACTACCAAGAGGGTTCACAGCTGCACGTTACTAGCCACAGTGGTCGCAGATACTGGTCCGCAACTGAACTCGAATTAACAGCCATCGACGAGGCCCTTCGACACTGCACCAAAGGAACAGATCGTTTCATCCACATCTACACCGACAGTCAAGAGGCTATAAAAACCCTGCAAGCCCGTTCTTACAAGACCTCAGTACAACACAGCATCAAAGAGCGCTGCCAATACCTGCGAGAGACCTCACAAGTCTCGGTACGAATTCACTGGACACCTGGACATCACGCACAAGGAACTGGGAACAGAATGGCCCACGAGGCCGCTGGCGCGCAGCTAGAGGAAGACCGCCGGCATAGCCTCGATGTAGGCCCGTCCAACTCGGACCACCCTTACTGTTCTCCCGTCTCCTTCATCATACCGAACTCTGTCATCACGAGGCTTAAACATGAGCTGAGGGGTTTGTTGCGGGACCTTGTCCCCGGTATTAATCCTCCGATCCCTTCCGGCCTCTCTCGTCCAGCCCAAGTTCTAACTCACAAGGCGCGAGCCGGTGCAGCGTACACACCGGACATCCTGAGTCAATGGCGCCGAACAAAGATCAGCTGCCCCAACTGCCCTGCTGACTCCGTTGACCTGCAGCACTTGGTCTGGACCTGTCTTGGCACGGCTGGCCTCCGCGCACGCTACACATCTGCTCACCACATTCAGAGTTACGAAGAGTGGACAGCCCCTAATACCAACGCCAAGCGCAAGCTTAGTGCCCTGCTAGACTTCATGTCGGAGTCTGGCGCCCTCAACCTCACCTAACCCAACCCCTTCCCCTCTAGGCCTCAGGTCATCCTCATGAATAAAGGTTTATGAATGAATGAATGTTGAAGTGTTGAGTGAGTCGGCTGCTCTTATGGCTGCTGCCGTCGCGCTAGCGGTGTCTGCTTTGTGCTGTGGTTTCCGTGCTATTTGTTCGAATTCAGAGCAAAAAATTACGGCATAATAGACGATTGACTTGTCTACGTTGCCTACCTTCCAATTTTACTTCGTGAAGTGATACTGCACTTCCAAAACTTCTTGCGAATGGTGGCATATCCGCGTAGCTACACACGGCAAAGCCTTCGTTGCTCCTCAGGTGCATTCCTTAATACAGTCCTCAAATACGCGTCCATGAATGTGCAAAACATAGTGATATTGCCTCCGGGTGTAAAACATGTTTGCGATGCCATTACGCTGCGTCGGCCGCAGCGGGACGTTGTCGAGTCCAGCACGGCCAAGGCTCAACTTGTTACTACGTCCGGCGCTTGACCGTGATCACTGTCGTTCTATATAGTACGTTGTACGAATACGCGTACACGAAGAAGCCTAATATTGTTTCTTTTTTATTAATTAGGGCTGATGCTTAATAAACACTGCAGCGCGCTCCGATGGACCTTCACAATGCCCAGTACAGCATGCGCACTACTTTACCTATCCTCTGTCTGGGCGTTTAGCCACTGATGTATCTCATTAGCGTGTAAACAACCATACGGTAGATCCCACATTCTGTGTGTTATAGGCTAAAACCCTAAACCACGGGAATTTGCCGGTGAAGCGTGACAGGTGAACGACGTGATCCCGTGCGCGCTGAGCCTCCTCAGATATGTAGTTCCTGTTGCCGTCACATCGTGGTTCTATTTCGTGAAAATCAATATATTAGCAGATGCTCTGTCTGCGAAGTCACATCGCAGAGATCAGCCTTGTACTCAGACGCAATATCAAGCTCCTTCAAGAAAAACTTTTTGTTGGGCTAGTTGGTGCAACATTTCCAAAATGGACGAAGCGCTAACAACACATTCACAATAAAGGGGACCAATAGAAGCGCTCACTGACAACTGATCCTTTATTGATGGGTTTCCCTTCCCTTCAGTAAAGGATCAGTTGTCAGTGAGCGCTTGTCCGTGTCCCCTTTTATGTGATTGTGTTGTTAGCGCTTCGTCCATTTTTGAAATCAAGATCCTTCGTGCACGCGTATTCAGCAGTGTTTTGAGCAATGCGCAGTTTTTGCAGCAAAGGCATTCTTCTCTCCGAGGCCACTTTTTTTCTTTTCCTTTCCGTAATTCTGGACGGAATTGAAGTATTTCAAAAATTGTTTTTGTTGTCCATGTCATGGATGAGCTCAGTAGTGAGACAGGCACCAACTATCGGAGCCTATTCACAGTCTGTACCAACTGCTAACATTTGTGAAAAGCTATTTTTTTTTTGGGGGGGGGGGGGGGAAGGGGGGAGGGGATGAAAAACGTTTTAGTGGCTTTCTTTGCATGTGAATATTTTGAAATAAAAAAAACTAATAGCGATTCATTATCTTGCAATATTCGACAACAGCGACATTCTTCACGAAATCGATTTGTGAAAACGTAGCGAACACATACCGGCTGTGTAATGTTGAATGGTGGTTTTCTTTTTATAGCCGCTGAACATATTTCGCAAAGTCCGAATTCACGGGGAGTGCAGTCAGTTGACACCTGAAAGAACATAAATGCCATCAGTGTGAAGCTGTAATGCATGGCATTTTTTTTTTTGCCCATATTGCAAACCAACAAACATTATTTGCCAGCAGCAATTAAGGGAAGTAGTAGAATGTACCGAGCAATGGGCATACAGAAAATGTTATGCATACATTTATAGGGCTGGGTATTTTTAGACAAAATAAAGTTGGAAGACGTGTGTGCGCTCATCCTTGGTTCTGCTGCGATATCCGCAGAAGGAAACCTCACTGCTAAGCGCGGTAAAGCTCGCTACAAACGATATTGCTCTGTGAATAGTGACAAATGGTTGACAGTTTTAATCTGTACTTCATTACACTGTTTTGATAGTGCGTCATGAAGGTTAAAAGAAAAAAAAAAAACAGCATTATTCAGCGATATGGATGGGAGAAAACAAAACTGACGTGGTCCAAATTAAGGCGTAACTCCTTTTCGATGCACCTCACATTATTCGCAGATAAAAAATTTGGCACTAATAAAAAAAAAGTAGGCAGCGCGGTGACCGCCATCACTATGGCAACAACAATCATGCGAAATCGCGGTAGACGAGATCAGCCAAATGGTAGAGGCAGTTGCTGCCATGTATACTTTGCGTCATACCTTTTGAGAGTCAGCAACTGAAGCCTGGACATTGTCGACTATACTCTACTCATCGATGAATCAAATGCGTAAAGACGTTAGAATATCGCGCTGGAATTTAAGAGAGCCGTCTGGCGCCTTTGAAGTACCGCAACATGTTCTCTCTGGATACTTGGACGTATACACACGGGAAATATCCGGGAAACCGTAAAAGCTTGGATGAGTTGGCACAACAAGGAAATCAGGAACAACACTCTAGCCGATCTTTTACGCGAAACAGCGATGCGCAGTCCGTCTACGGACAAGATTAACACACCATGAGCGATATATTTCGTCTGTTTAGCACTGAGTATATATATGCAATCTTCCAAAGCACACTAAATAAGTTACAATTCTACAATTCAGGCGTGCCGTCGATCAAAAGTGCGCCTAGCGCGACAACCACGCGAGAGCAGTTTAACACAAGCCTCGGGACAAAAATAAGCTCAGGGGATATAACTGGCTGCTTCTTTTCTTCTACACCCTTATTTTAGTTTTGAGTACAACAAGGGACACAATATTATGTCGGCATTATCGGCGACAACGAGCATTAGCGAAGCCGGCCACGCAACCCCCTACTTTGCCGCTTGCCGCTCCTCAATTCAGCTACCCTTAAACATGGCGGAAATGCGCGCGGCGGCCAATAAATGGCAGCAATTTGGCATAAGGTCAATTGACAACCACTGCTAGGTGCGGATGTTCCTAAAGAAAATAGGGGGACGCTGGAGCTCGGCTGTATGAGACAATAAAGTTTCACACACACGGGCAATGTTTTTTTTTTTATATATCGCTGCTTGGTATCAGCCAACTATCAGCCAACATTTGCTTTCTATTTTCCAATTCGTCCTTATTTTAGCTCATGAAATGGTTTTAATACAGGTGAAAGCTCGCCGAATGAAAGCTGATCCCAAATGACTCAGAGCAGATTAGTCTGCGCTCCTCTCCTTCCTCAAGCTCCCCAGCCGGCTAACAATTTGCCTTGGGATAGACGATTCTCATCCGAGAGAAAATTGGGTACATCGGCGATGGCAGCGTTTCAGGAGAGCCACATGAACGAATTGTGTCTTCCAGGAACGGCGGTTATCTGTCGTCACCTTGGCGATGACATGATTCACATCATTCGATCGGTCTAACACTACGGAGGGCCATCGTACTTTTACAGAAAGTTTAACAAAACAGTTGAGGCCAAATCAAAATCAGAAATGACCATTTCCAACTTGGATATTGGCCCCCATTCAACAATTTGGAGTCTAATTCAATGGCAACAGTTTGAGTTCTGTTCAGCTCTGTGCCAACATTTCGTACAATTAAGGGAGTCGAAATTCTGGGAATGGCATGCATTTGTGAAAATCGAACATGCTTAGCATCCAATGAACAACATGTCATGCAATGCTAATAATATAAAAGCTCGATATTATATCAGGGAACACTCAATAGAATCTCCTGCTAGAGCATGGAGCACACGTTCGTAGAGATATTTTCTTGAATTACGTACACTCACAAAGGTATTGGAAATGATTGAAGCAACTGAGCAGACTCCGATATCTTCAGAAGAATCTAAAGTTCACTGTTTAATGAGATATCTTCAAGTCCCATTCAAGCAATCAGATGAACAGTACCAAAAAGAAATTATGCTTTATATATTTTGTTTAGTATCTAAAGGAAGAGTATTAGGCACACTTTTGTTGAGTTGATACATAAATGACATAATTCATATTGACAACAGGGTTCAGCTCATCATGTATGCTGATAATAGTGTGTTTATAACTGGCTTTGAAATTGTTTGTCTGATCCAGTTTCATGAAGAAATAAACAAAGAAAAACTATTTTGTTTTGAACCTGAAATAAGAAAATGATGTAAGAGAGAGAATACCGCGATCTGTATTAAAAATATTGACCTTGTAGAAACTCACATTAATATTAGTGTGAATTTTTTTCATTTGATACAGGAAATTCATGTAAACAACACTAAAAAAAAAGATTTCTTCAATGAGTGAGCTTTATCTTGATGTGGTACTGTCCTTACCTTTAATTATACAAGTCCCCACGCATAAGCTACTGCAGGTTTGTGTGGGCAAGCACCACAAGAGCAAATGTCAATAAAATGATAATTCTCAGTAAATGTGTGTTTCTTACATAACCGATATTGACCACTGGCTGATGACATGACACCTCCTTGCAGAATACAGTATAATTATCTTTAACTATGAGTACAACTTGTATTATGTTTACTATTTTTCTTGGCAGGAAAGTCAAAGCTTTCTTTTCGATGGCACTGCTGCAATTTAAAGCCACTCCGTTTTTAACTCAAATTTCTGACCTCTGGTTTCTCCCGCACTTTCACACTCGTGCAACCTGCAATCACTAAAGCACAATCTAATGGTCTCACTGAACGAACTTGAACAGGTATTCCTGAAATTGCGAAAACAGCTATGAATACACTTTTCAGGGTTGTAAAATCAGAAATGTTGCACAAATTAAACAGCACTGCAGAATCTGCACTGGAGCAATGCAAAAGAACTGATGCTGCTGTTGGTTGCTTCTGGTTGCTTAATTCACTTCTTGTTTACCCATTTTAGTCTCGTACTTTCAAATTGCGTGCCCCCTTTGTATTCCCTTTTTCTGCTCTACTTCCGGTTCCGTGATGTTACATTAATTCACTTCTTGTTCACCCTTTTTGTCTTTGGTACTTTCAAATTGCGCGCCAATTTCCTATGCTCTTTTTTGGCTCGACTTCCGGTTGCGTGACGTCACATCCTTAAATTTCACCTTAAATAACTGATTTAATAGCTATTTAGTATTTTATACATCTTAATGTCAGCCTAATTAACTGATTTAATTAACGATTTTAGTTTTTCATACATTCAAATGTGGCGCCAAGCCATTGGCTGATGAGACCATTTTTGCCTTACATTTCTTGACTATAATTAATTACCTAATTAACTTATTGGCCTAATTCTTTTTTCGAACACAGCATTACATCACCCTCCATCGATTGACACCACTCATTAACCTTTACCATTTCTCAATTACTCACATCTGCTGCGGAGGTGATTTTTCAGACACGTTCTGTGGATGCGGTGTGCGGACGCGTTCTGCGGACAGAAATCTGTGAACATAGCGAAGTAATACTTTTGCATTAATAAATCTTCCAGCTGCACAGTCTCTAATTATTGCACTTTTTTAAATAATGGGTAATTTTTTTATCCTACTCTGCAGCTAACGTCTGCTGCTCCTTTGTAAATGGGTCCAGGACCTAAGTCAAGTCAAGTCATTTTTATTTACATCAAAACGATGTGGGTAGGCCCGGACCAAAAAGTGAAAATGATTTCACTTTAAAGCAGTCTTAGCCCCCCTGTACAAGGCAGCACAAAGCAAGGACAGGACAAAATGCTGGATAACAAGTCAATTTTAATTTGGTAAGAACAGCATAAGGTGAGCTAATAAAATAGCTAGGTTACGTTGTTTACAAGATAAAATAATACAGCATGTACATGAGTTGTATGAGTTGCTCTCTGAAACATTTAATTTATCTCTCGAGACTATCTAATATGCTTGAATTGAAATCATTGACTCCAGATTGGACTTTGAAATTCGTTGCAAAATTTTTAACTGCAAAGCCTATTGAAATCTAATATGTTTGTGTGTATTTTTACTAGGGAGCGAAATGCACCAGCTTCCTTTAATATCTTATCCAGCACGCACACAATGCATCATTGAAATGTAGTTTGAATTCCAGTTTCACCATGCATAACAATTGTCCATTCAGATTGGATGTTCATTAGGAATAACAATTCTAACCTGTAAGATGACCATATTTTAGCAGCCCAAAATAAAAATAAATTACTTGTTTACAGAGTTAGAACTATGCAGTTGGGACTAAGTACTTATTCCCGCTGGGAGGTCATCTGGAAACTGGAAGACATTTCATTATGGAAATTCAATTAGGACTAAAAATTCTAATTGGAACTAATGAAAAGATGCCTAAATGGAATGAGGGCTTCAAGAGAAAGTGTAAATTCTGGAAACTCAATTGGATAATGCAAGACTCTAGCAGGATCTAGAACACACCTTTTACAAATGAACACTTGAAACTTAAAAGAGCACTGGCTGTACGTACTCACCGCCACAGCTCTCAGAATAACTGACAGCATGGGCAAAACTACAGTAGGTGTTAGTGCAGTATACACCAGTGTTGTCCTTGCGAAGTGAAGAGCCACAAAGCAAAGGACTGCCAATATAAAAGTCCTTCTCAGAGCCACCCCATTGTTTCCTGGCAGATCATGGGCCTTCAGCTTCATCGTCATGTTTTTTCATTTTTAGTCTTTGTAGGATGTATTGGTCCTTCATGGTCTGTCAGGCAGCACTGCATGACTAATCCACTTATTGCAAAGCCGTTAACCAACAGAGAAAAGGGCGCATAAAAACCACAAGAATTGCAATCTTTGAGCATGTAGAAGTACTTGGTCTAATGCATGCACAGTAACTAAAAAGTGGCAAAGTGGCAGATGCGACCAGGAGTATAACATGGTGCCAATGTGGACTATTTTGTTTACATCAGGCGTAGTGCAGTGCCAGCCAAATCTTTGAGAACTGACTGTATTCCAGTTCATATTTTTTATGCTTCCACAAACTCTTCATAAGGACTGTTGAAAGCTTTGAACACACACAAGACAACTGCACTTACATCGGCCACAGTGACAAAGAATAAAGTAAATCCGAACCAGCTAGAATGTTAGACTGAGAGTTCACATGCAAATATAGGCATAGAAATACCATTTGAGAAGTAAGCATACTAATAACAAAAGGACAATCCGAACACACAGAAAAGAACTGAAGTTACAAAAACAAACAAGCAGTAATAATTGAGGCCTTCAACGACTACGCTGTAAAAGACAAAGTTTGCAGAGGGACAAGCGCATAATTAAGTCTGCCGCACAAACGAAACAGTAAGCATAACCCTCGATCGATTTATTAAACAATAAAGAACTGGCTTGTGTACAAAAAGTGGGAAACACTGAAGTCATCTTGCTTTGAACAGCTAATTTTGGATATTATAAACCTTGCTTTGAAAGCGGGTATTGATCTAAAGAGCATAAAGCAAAAAAAAGAAAACAACCGCAAATGCCAAAATTTTCATTTTCTGGTCTTTAAGGCTTGAAAGCTGCTACTCGGTTTGTCAAAATCAATGTTTTTTGCCAGCTCACCTTCGAGAGGTGATAATGCAAGATCTGAAATCGTGCACTGACCCATTATAGGTCCTCCTCCTCACAGGATACAATCTCCTCCTCCCACAGGATACAACAGACACTCATATATTAGGAATAGCTGCAGGCTGGGGAGAGGCTCTAGAAAATCTCATTCCGGGGAACTCCAATGCTACCCAACTGCTGGTCTCTGCGAGTCCAATGCTAGCCACTTTAATTTGAGGTGTCTCCTCAGCCAAGGAATTTCGATGAAATGTGCTCTATCAGACAGCTTTTCGTAGAAGGATGTAAGCTTCGGAATACATACCCTAAGGCTTGAGCGGTTCCTCAGTAGAATAAAAAAAAAAATCTCTTCACTTCAAGAGGACCAGATATGTTCTACGGATTCTAAAATCGCTTTTGATTTAATGCAGAGCTCGGCATAAAATCTACCAGTGCAGTCCAGCATCACCCCTTTTATTTTCTTCCTGCAATGAAAACGCTGAGCCTCAGACACATTCCCCTACCATACCCTTTTTTAACTTCTGGGGCTTGTCTACTGATATTCTGAGCTCAATTGATTTTATGACTTTCTGCTCAATAGCGTTACACACTGTGGCCACACTCATCTTTGAGAAAGAGCTTTAAATCCTCCAACTTTGTCACCACTTTTTCAAGGTATTGGTGTTTTGTCTGCAAGTGAAGTTGTTGTAGCATGTACTATTTCAGATACAACATGCTATAAGTGCAAGCAACATAGAAAAGCAAAGTCACAGACTACTGTAGCCTCCATGCAAATAAAAAAGTTACCAATGAGCAGTGATGCCTTGCTAACAGAATACATATAGTCTCTAAGTGGTCTTCAGCAGCGGAGTGAGAGTGGGGGTCGTCAGGTTTGATTTCATGATGGATTGACTTGTATCTCTCATTTTAACAATAACCTTCTCTTACAGCAACAAAAGAGAGAAAGCATTCTCTTGAGGAAAAGAACTTAAGGCCCACAGTATTGCAGCACGTGAATTGTCTTGCATATATTTCTCTAACTGCCCCGCCGGGGTGGCGCAGTGGTTTCGGCGCTCGACTACTGTGCCCAAGGAAGCGGGATCGAATCCCGACCTCGGCGGCTGCGTTTCGATGGAGGCGAAATGGAGTGGCGTCCGTGTGCTGTGCGATGTCAGTGCACGTTAAAGAACCTCAGGTGGTCGAAATTTCCGGAGTCCTCCACTACGGCGTCTCTCATAGCCTGAGTCGCTTTGGGACGTTAAACCCCACAAACCAAACCAAACCAAACCATTTCTCTAACTGCATTTTCTTTAAAAAAAGCATCCGTGCCTACTCATTTCTCTGTGCATTCTCATCCCCCCCCCCCCCCCCCCGATACCCAGCCACACTCCCCTGAGCCCACACACCCCTATAGGGACAGCAAGGTTTCTAACCCCTCCTTTATGCTAAAAAAATGCCTTTGTATATCTTGAAAACTTGAAAAGCAATCCCACAACATCTGCACAGCCTGAAATTCAGCAAATACTCATTTTACTCATCTCTACAGTTTAGTAATGTATAAGAAAGTTTTTTTTTTTCGCTGTTGACATATTAGTTGCATAAAAGGTGACATGTGGCCAGAAAATGATGTTAAAAATTGGCTATAGTGCATGCTACCTTTCTCTTCATAAGTTTTTTGCAAACTGAAGTGGTGGACCACACTAACTTATTATGCATTGGATTATGCCATCATTGTGCAATTAAAAAACTGTCCACTTGGATATATTCACAAGTGCTGTTTGAGAAATAATTGTCTTTAAACTCCGAGGTTGTGTGAAAGAGATACCAAACGGAATAAAAAATAGTGTAGCACATATATACCTTTATATGTGTAAGGTATAGCCAAGTAAGAATGTGAAGAATTTCTGGACTGCAAGCAATCAATGTAACGAATGACAAACATTTACTCACGGCAATGAAAGTTGTTAAAGCATTGCAATGTTTTTACGAAAAAAAAATAAATGCAGTGTTTTAATATATAATAAACAAATTTGTGACGGCAGTCAGCAGTTTGTTTCAGGCCCGTTAACATTCACAAGTTGACACATATGATTGATGCAAAACTTGTTGCCGTGAAAGAAATGCAGAAGACGTAAGGCGCTGTTTATTACATATTAGACATGCGAAGGCATGACAAGCTAAAATGGTCCATGCATTGCATTATAACAAACAGTAAGTCATTAAAAGATGCATGCATCACATGGATCTCAATTTGACAGCAAACATATGCTAGCACTTACAAAACATACAATGTCATTACTCTTCATGTAATATACACTACAATATTTTCATGTTTTTTACTACAATATATTTCATGTTTTTTAAAGGCTACGCACAGTTCTGTGCTACCTACAAAGTACATATCTGATAATGCCCCTAGTTACCCAAATATAACATGACTGCCTTAGTACATTTCTTCTTGTTAGCCTGAAATCCTGAGGCTGAATGTTCTGATCTGGTTGTATTAATTGCGAATTCATGATATGCTTCACCAACTTTATTTGAGGTATGAAGGCATTATGCTCTAAGTGCAAGATGGGGATTTGCTTTATTAAACTTAATTTAAAACAAGCCCTGATCAATGTGACATGACTTACATAGTATTATAATAATCATTGCCCAAATGAGAAGAGGATATCCATCAGGCACTTAATTGTTTTGGCAACACGGTAACCAAAACAGTGATAGGTCATTCTTTAATACTACAGCTTATTTAGTTTTTTTTTTCTCCTAATCAACATATCACTCCCAGCATCACAATTCTGAGCCAAAACATTTGTAGAGTTGAATGACCTAGTACGGTATCTCCATTCCCTTTGTCCTCAAAGCTTTTTTTTTTTTGCCCCCTACATTCATCGCCTAGCTCGCTATTGCAGCTAGGATGTGCTTATAATAGCGCCGGCGCCGCGGTGTTGCCGGCCGGCATCATATGCATTCGGCGGCGCGTTAGTCTGGTGTGAGGAAATTAGGCCCTTTTTAGCCAACAAGAGCAGACACCAAGCGTATTTCTGGTTAAAACAGTTCATAATCAACTATTTCGCTTAGAAAAAAAAAAAAAAAACAAATTATATCGGACACATGGCAACGGGACTGAGCGACAGTTGCCGAGAGGCCGCGCGCCTGAAAGACGTCGCACCGAAAAAGCTATTTTGCAAGGAAACGTTTTGCAAATTTCATTTCATTTCATTTTATTACTCTCAAGGCCGGTCAGGCGTTACAGAGAGGAGTGGGGAAATAAAAAATAAAAAGAAACAAACAAATAAACAGTGTAGTGTGGTAATCTTCATCTTCATAGCCACTGCATTCATATTTCATACAATTACATAATACAATTCATAAGCATTAACAGTATCCTTGTATTTTTCAAAGTTCTTGATGACGACGACAGTGGAGGGAAGGTGATTCCAGTCCGAGGCAGTTCTGGGGACGAAGGAATTATGATATTGGACAGTCCTGCACTGTGGGATGTGCACCTTTAGGTGGTGATCTCTGCGGGACGATATGTGCGCCGGAGGAGTAAACAGGGACTGCTTTAAGTTTTCGTTGCCGTAATATATTTTATGAAATGTGCAGAGGCGCGAAATGCGGCGCCGTATGGCAAGATCTGGAAGATTAAGCGTTCTTTTCATTTCTGTAACACTGGCATGGCGGGAGTAATTAGACATTAGGAACCTTGCAGAGCGATTTTGGATGGAATCAAGCAACACAATGAGAGTTAGTGTATGGGTCCCACACTGGAGCAGCGTACTCAATTTTTGAGCGGACGAGTGTTTTGTAGAGCAGTAGTTTCACAGAGATAGGGGCCAGGGAAAAGTTGCGACGGATGAAGCCGAGCATGCGGTTGGCATCGTTAGTAACATATTCAATGTGAGCTTTCCAGGACAGATCATCAGTTATTTGAACACCAAGATACTTATACTTGTTAACTTGGGTCAGCGGGCTGTCATCGAGAAAGTATGAGCACGGATTGTTGTGATTAGTCGTGCGCGTAATTCTCATTAATTTACATTTGTTAACATTTAGTTTCATAAGCCAGGTATTACACCAAGTTCCAATTATGTTCAGATCATTTTGAAGAGCGCATGCATCATCTTGGTTAGTAACTCTGTATAAAACACAGTCATCAGCGAAAAGTCTTATTTTGGAAGTAACTGAGGAAGGAAGATCATTAATAATAAGGAAAAGAAGAGGTCCTAGAACTGATCCTTGCGGGACGCCAGAGGTTACGGGGGAAATGGGGGAGTCATGATCGTTAGCATTGACATACTGACTTCGATTACTTAAAAAACACTCAATCCACTTTAAAATACCATTATCAGTATTTGATTTCCTAAACTTATAAAGTAATAGTTGGTGTGAAACGGGGTCAAAAGCCTTTGCAAAGTCAATATATATGCAATCAATGAGAGAAGAGTGGTCCAGTGCAAAAATCAAGTCATTAGTGAATGCAATTAATTGAGTTTCACATGAATGATGCTTACGAAAACCATGCTGTGAATCTGTAAAAAACGAATTAGTTTCCAGATAGTCAAAAAGGTGTGCATATATTATATGTTCAAGGAGCTTGCATGGAATAGACGTTAAGGACATAGGCCTGTAGTTATTAGGATTATGAACGTCGCCAGACTTGTGGACTGGAACCACCTTGGCGATTCTCCAGTCGTCAGGCAGTGATGCGCTGCGGATGGACTGCGTAAATATTTCGAACAACATCACGGATGAATATAAACACGTACTCTTCAAGAACTTATAACTAATACCGTCGACCCCTGCAGCTGAAGCAAGCTTTCCTTTCTTAATAAGCCTGGCAACACCTTCATCACTGATAGTTATAGGCTCCGTCTGAATCGATTCAGAAACCGCAATATCGGGTAAGGTGGAAACCACTGAATTACTAAAGGATGAGAAAAATGTATTGTTCAAAGCAATGCAGCACTCGTTAGGGGGAATCAGGACTTTATTTATAGAGTGAAGTCGGACCTCTTTTGTTTTGCGCACATTAACGACGTTCCAAAATTGGCAGTGTGTCGTGATAAAAAACATGCATAGCGCTCTGCAGCGCCTGCTTGTACTGTGACTCGACAGCACGATAAAGGTGCCACTTATCAGCGATTTTTGAAATTTTCAGCTGCCGGAAAATGCGCTTTTTCTTATTTAGGAGGCGCTTTAGCGATATGCTGAACCAGGGTGCTTGTTTGGAGCAGGAAACGCGACGAGTGGGAATATATTCATTTATGAGATCATTGACCTTCGTTTTAAGTATGTGCCAGTTTTCTTGAGCGGAACGACTCCAGAACTGCGAGAAGAAGGTGTCGGAAAAGCGCTCGAGCTCTGCATTATTAACTTGAAAGTCCGCCTTGTTGTAGTTCCTAAGTAGCTTTTATCTTTTTGGAGAGCGAGCCGACCGTGAAGGCATAGTTAGGTGGATTGCACTATGGTCACTTAAGCCCGGAAGAAAGCTGATTGAAGATATAGTTTCAGGAGAGGTGGTTAGCACAAGATCAAGTATGTTGGCAGATGTCTGAGTAACACTGGTTGGTTCTTTAACGATTTGATCAAGGTTGAAAGTAGAACACAATTCAATGAATGCAGAACATTCTGTTGGTATACGATACGAGTTGATATACGAAATGTGCAGAAGAGCGGAATCGCCGCAAACATGGTGTACAGTTGTTGTGACGTCATATATCATGTCACAAATTTTGGACCAATCCGCGATTTCAGCCGAGCTACCCCGAAACGTTTGTGGCACAAAACCTCCCCCGGGAGGAGGGGTGTGCGCGGCCTTTTTCGCCCGGCTGGAAACTTCGCGGTCGCGGGCATGCGGGAAGCGCTTGTTTTCTCTCTCTCTCTCTCTTGACTGTAGTTGGTATTCGGCAGTATTCGGCGATCTCTGGTGGCAGCCGAGTTCACGTGCTTCTCAATTCTGAAATGGCCAAGCTCGTCATGAATGATGAAGCAACATTTTTTTTCTTTTCGCTGGTGGAGGAATATCCACTACTTTGGGATGTTGGCTCAGCAGACTACAGTAAAACAACTCTGAAGGCGTCCGTTTGGGAGTTGATAGCGAAGTGTACGGTGGAACGCTTCCCGCAATTAGGGCCGTACTCTACTGATGAGTGATTTTGTTTATTTTGTTGACTTTATGCGCCATTTAATTAGTTTATTCTGGTCTGGCTTCTTTAATGTTACGCTTTTTCATAGCTATTGCTAAGCGTTTTTATGGTGACACATGGTGTAATAAGAGCTTTTCCTTCCCGCAGATACCATGAAGCATTTCCTCAGAAACAAGAAAAGAACGTTCAGGGATGAGCAGAAAAAAAATTCTCCGTACGAAAAGCGGTCAGTCGGCAGACGACGTTTACGTTGGCAAATGGGATTTTTTTCCGGCATTGTCATTCCTCGCTTCCAGCGAGGGGAATGGCGGAAAAAGAGGTTATAGTGATGATTATGGAGAACCAACTGAAGATGCATAAGCAGGCAAAACTTTCTATTTCTACCCATATTCGTGCGGCCATTTCTAGCAGTGTCAGTGCGTAATTAAACTATACATATACTACTATAAGGGCAGATTTGAAGATATCTTCTTTAGATAGTTCAGCTAGAAACGTAGCGTTAAGACAGGACTAGAGACACGAGGACAGGACAGAGCTACAACTTACAACTGAATGGCTGAATTTATTGACAGAAAATATAACAAATAACAGAAGAAATTAGCGGTAAACTACGCCTTCGCTTTTCATATGCATTCCTCAGTTATTGGGTAATATGGCGGTATGCATGAACTTAACCTTACTAAAATTGCGATGAGAAAACTTGGGAGCAGATGCGGTGACGCTTTTTTGCAGTATACGCTGTCAACCACTAAAGTGTATTTGATCAATTAATTGATTGCAGTAATCAGTGATGTTTCATCAAAGGAACCTCGTGAAGAACCCGCACATAAAGGCAGCCCTCCTCCTCCGGATTCCTTTCCTGAGCCATGCTCCCCGCCGCCCGACCTAGGGCTAAGAAAAGGGGCTCCTTCGAGAAAAGGGAGGAACGCTGAAAACTCAGCGATTCTCATAGAGCAGAGAACAGAGTCCCTTGCCAAAAGGGCGAAATGCCTGGAATCGCCACCACCTGATGACTGCGCGTCATTTGGGGCAGTGATCGCCCAGTATTTGAGAGAAATATGCCACCAAGAAAGAAGGCAAGATGTGAGGCAGAGCTGCTCTCCGTAATAACAACTTTCCTCGACGATTAGTCATAACTATGCAGATCCCAATACATTATTTGCCGCTATATTTTACATCGTTTTTATTTCGACGATGCGCACAACTTGTACATATTTCCGACAAAAGACAAAAACAACTCATACAGCAGTCTTCCTAAGATGGCTGATATGCACCCCAGCTTATTTATTTTGCCATGAAACGAGTCCTTCTTTAATGAAATATGCGCTCAACCGTTTTCGCACCGCTGCAGCAATGGCCCCCGGGCGAGATTTACATAAATCCAGACCAAAGCATCGCTGGGCGCCATCTGTATTGGTGACTTCTAGTTGTTCCACGTTGTGCTGCTTCAGGAGAATGTGAAGAGCACACGCTGCTTGTACCATTGTGATAACTCTGTCTGGTTTTGCGTGCACAGTTGTTAATAAAAACCTAAACCTATGTGCTAATTGTCCAAAAGCATTTTCGGTCACCCGACGTGCTCTGGAAAGTCTGGAAAACAGAACGTCGAAGCGATTATTAGCAGTGACATAATCAATGGTGCCTGTGAGTATTACAGGTTAAAAAGAAGGAAATAAGACGTAACGCACTCTGCCGCCGAATAAATGGTTTCTTAATTTCGTCACGTTTAACAGGCGTGTTTTGATTTTTTTTAATTTAGGGCAGCAAGAAGATTCACACTTAAATATGAGAAGGGCATATTAAAAAAATTGTGAAGAGGCTCACCGGTAATTGAAGATCTTTTGAGCCGACGTTAATTGGCTCCCACTGAATGGTTTTGTCAAGTTCAGGCATAAGGGAAAAGCTTCATCACCGACCAGCACAGGTGGAAGTTGAAGACAACGGGTCATTTTTACCATGTCAGGCAGGCCGGCCGTTTTCTTCGTTATTGCCTTCTGGAGAGGAGTTGTTTGCCAAATGGCACCGTCACCTTTGGAGCCAGGCGTCCTGACATCAATTAAACGGAACTTGCATTCCGCATCCACAAGAGCAAACAGGATTATGCTGAATGTCTATTTATAAATAAAGTACAGCGTTCCGGACTTTGCTGGTTTGACAGTAGTGACATGCTTTCCGTCGATGCCACGCACACAGTTCGGAAATTGCTATCGTTTGCCTAAACATTCGGCAATTTCGGGCCACACTTTTTCTGATTTTGGTGCTACCAAATGTTCTCCTCGAAGAACTTCGCAAATGGCAGTACAGATGTTCACAATAATTCCATTTACAGTGCTGTGGCCGATTCGGAACTGGCGGCTTAGAGAATGTTGAGATTCTCCTGAAAAATAGTAAGAGAATGTGAGACAGGGATTTCTAGTTTTGTTTTATACATTTTTACTATTTTACAGTTGGTTCTTTACACGAAGCAAACAGTTGTGCTTTGCGTAAAGGCACGCATTATGTTTTGTTTCACTGCAATGTAGATTTAGCGGCAACTAAAGCAGACACAATCTGTTTTCTCCATGCGCGACTTTGTGTAATGAAAACAGATGTAGGAGAGCTATTCGAATATTTTCATGGGCTTAATTCAACGAATCTTGCTATCACCGCATGGTCATGAATAAAAGTGATCGGTTTATGTTCGTGCCTTCTACTGCACTGGTACAGAAATACGTCCTGATGTAAATGAGAGATTTCTTACCTGATGCCAAGTAGCGCAGAGAGACCTGCAGACGAGTCTTCGCACTCCCAGGGCGCCTCATATTGGTGTTCTCTTCTTCAATTCGCAGGACGTATGCGAGCGAGAATCTCCTCGAACACGTCATGGGGCACTCGAAGTATTCTTCCGTATTCGTCAGGGTCGTTTTCTAAAACCTCTCTATACAGGTGGTTTTGGATACCAAGTTCCTTGTGTTGCGTCTATTCCTTGACCCAGCATCTTTTCTTCTTTGAGGTTAGAAGGTCGTCATCCTCTGTCTCCAAAAGCGCTGCTACCATAACGGCACTTCATGTACACCTCCCCTTTGGCACAGCACACAAGTAGAACAGAATGACAGGATCGAAGACGCGACTAGCACAGGGCCAACTCTTACTACCAGCTAATGCTCGCAGTGGAAGAAGAAAGACCGCGAGATGGGAATTCTACAGGCGATACTGTAACGGCTAGCTGCCATTGCGAAACTACAGGTCTCGGTAGAGCGACAAGCTGGGAACCACCGACCTCTAAGCAATATTTCAAATTCATGCTCCTTTTGTCCGAAAACCTACGGCGAAAAAGGGCCGACAAACGACACGCTGGAATGCGGGCTCAAGGTGCTGACGACAGCTGCAGAGGCGCACAGAAAAAACCAGAGATGACAAGGATCGCAAGGAAACCCACTGGTGGGGCGCAGGTGCGAGAGACACACTTGTGGAGGCCGAGAAGAGGGAGAAAGGATTCAAGAATCAATCGGCTATTGTCAAAGCACTAGGTCCTCTTCGAATACCATTTTGGTTTCAGGCAAAAAGATCAAATGAATAAAGTTTTAACAGATGCATTCTACGACAAACAAGTGACTCTTATCATTTTGTGCCCTCTCCTGTCCCTTTTCTAAATTGATGATTAATATTACACTGCTTCTAGTGTTTCGTAGCGCTTTCTGACGACCTTACTGTGCTCGTAGCAAGAGACGCCGTAAAAAAAAATGTTACATCAGGATCAGTTTTTGCAATGCTTGTGTCAGTGGACGGATAATAAATGTATTAAAGTAAATACAAAGAAAACAAGATCTTTACTATCCTCAGCTTAAAACATATAGCTATTTGTAATAACATCAGATTGATGCTCTGTTTATTTTGTGGCTCTGGTGCCTACAATGTTTTTACGCTCTTATTTTTGTGTTGAACATGACAATCATGCAAATTTGGGCACAAAGTTTCAAGGCAACTTCACTGTAACCCGTCTCCGCCTTCCTCATTAATTATCCGGCGTGACTACGGTACCTGCAAGGCCAACTGATTGAGCCCGGCTGCGGCGAAGCGGCGAGGCAGGAAGCGCAGACGCGCTCTTCTTGGCGCGCGCCGAGCCTCTGTCGTCTGGCAACAGTGACACCCCTCTCTTACTTCGTCGCCCGTGTGAATGCGGGAGCAAGGGAAAGGCTTCCGCCGGCCGGCGGTGCCCCCGCACCCCCTCCCCGAAAAGCTCCCACGTGTGAATACCGCTCTACCGAAAACACCGAAACACAGGACCACATTACCCGCTTGGAAAACACAGTCCAAGATCTCATGGCAAATAAATTACAAATTATGATCGAGACGACAATCGAAAGCATATTACAATCAGTCATCAAGCCCATGATGGAAAAACTTGAACTAGTTCTAATCAGGATACAAGCGCAGTAGATTAGAATTGATCGAAAAATTCAGGAACATTCGCATGTTCCTCACAAGGGCACAAAACTACAAGGCAAAATGGGAAATCGTCGCCTTGTCATCCCTGAACTTGATACAGAACCTAAGATTCACCACAGGATCAGACATACCTTTCTAATCCTCAACATGGTGCCACAACCAAGACCTAAACTCACCATCCTACAATGGAGCTGCAGGAGACTAAAGCGTAAGAGGGAAACATTACATCGATTAATACCTTTGTGTGGGCGAGTCGGTGAAGCATCGTGCAAAACAGGAGCGCAAAAAACCAGGACACAAGGAACACATAGAAACAGGACTAACGCAGACTACCAGCTGAATTTTTATTGAAAAACAGGCAGTAATTTATACCTCTGATCACACAAGACCAGTAACTTAAAAACACAGCATAATCATTGCCAGCACGAGAGTCAACTTATCACCCGACAAAGTTCAGGGGAAATCAACAGACACGGAGAATATAAAAGATTAGACAACCAGCAGTTCCGAGTTATCATCATAGCAAAAGCAGAGTCAGAACAACGTGGCAAAACGTGACAAAAATCACTAACTGAACCAAAAAAGCTGTAAACGGTTAAAAAAAAAATATAGCAAAAGCAGAGTCGGAGCATCCTTGCAAAGCAGAGTCAACACAGAAAAACCATAAAAACAAAAACAAATGGACACCTTCGGTACAACTTTGCATAACTTCGCAAAGGCAAGCTGGAGAAGAAATTTAAAAAAAAAGTGAAAGGACCGCATGAAAGCGTAGGCACATCCCCGCCTTAAAAACAATACCAAATCATTTAAATTTAACCGTCCAGAAAGGCAATTTCTTTTCGTGGCAAGCAAATTGACGGAGTGCTGACGCACCACTCTCCACCCCTAGACATGAGCCAAGCTTCAACCACCTCCCTTTCATGCTGGTCGTTTGCACGTGCCCCTATTTCTGATTCATCGTGCAGTGCTTCAAATTTAAAATCGCACTCAGGCCCACAATCGTAATCACAACCCCATTTTTTACATTTCTTGCAGTGATCGGCAAGATGACCGTCTGCATTGTTGTCCACACACCTCCTACGCTCTTTTATTCTGTCACTAACATATCGGCCAGTCTGGCCAGTATAGGAACTGGCACATAGCAACGGAATCTCGGACACCCCACCAGTTGCACAAGCTGTAGGTTTCAACGCGTTTTTTCGTACATTCTTCCAGCTTTTCCTTTTTCTTTCCTAAAATTCTGCATATGCCAGACATTTTGCATGGCGCCCAGAAAAAAAGCGTTTCGGGGTAGCTCGGCTGGAAACGCTGATTGGTGGACACGCAGCGGCCTGGCGTGACGTTTTTCGCGTCGCGCTCGATGCTTAACCGGATGTGACGTCGATGAAAACTGGGTTTGCTTGTTTTTTTCGTCCCTAACCCATCTAGGGAATCCCTAGGTACCGGCCGCTCCGGCGGCGCGCGCGATATGCCGGCATTCGGTTCGTGGTTCTCGCGCTGCGGCGCGTATTCGGCTCGTGGGTCTCGTTGCGGCGCGTAATTCCTATGATGGCGGTCCTGCGTGGTGTCATAATCGGCGATAGCCAATTGAAATTCTTGTGCAGGTCTCGCCTGCAGCTTTCGCCGCATGTTGAGACATGCACTTTCAGTTTTAGCGGTTATGATGGCACTTCACTGTCATTTAAGGTCGCGCAGATGCGTTTGCACTCCGAATTTGCTATTTTGTATGTAGGGGGCAATGACCTCGCTAATGGTCATGACCCGCGGGAAATCGCCGCCAACATCAAGGTACGTATAAATTACGCAAAATCGTCTCACAATTTGCTTTACGAGTGCTGTGCCGCTCATCTTGCCCCACGTGCTTCCAGGACCTCGTGCGGCAGCTCCAGCAGCACGTCGCACGGATGGTGTTGGTTTTTAAGATACTGCCGCGGTATTTCCAAGACGAGAGCGAAGCGCTGCATGAAAACGCCCGTCGTCGGCAGCTGAACCGGCGCCTGACTGCTGCGCTGCGGCGCATGCCTGACGTGCGCATTCTGAACCCCGAGGTAAGAATGCTTTGTTTTCTCGATTCTTACTCATTTATCAAATTGTTGAGTTCATAACACAACTTTTTCGACACTCTTGCAGCACCGTTTCCTTAATGCTGCGAAGCGGCCGAGGCGTTGTCTGTACGCGGCCGACAGTTACCACGTGGCAAGGGGTCGCGGCATCGATCAGCTCTCGAAGATCATCGTCGCGGCCCTGGTCAAAGTGTACGGCTCCGACATCGTTGCAGCGTCAAGGGCAGAACCAGGAGCGGTGTACGTTGTCCACCACTGTCGGCGATGCAGGGCCACGAGACGGGAGAGTGCAGCTCGTTTTGCTGACCACGCTGCCATGCCACTGCAAGCCACCGATGGACCGCTGCGCATACAAACGGCCCTTTTCAGGGCCACCCCATTGTTTCCTGGCAGACCGCAGGCTTGCAGTACCGTGCTCCAGTTCCCTCTCTTTAGATATGTTGCACGTAGTATATCGTTGTACTTAAAGCGTAGCTGCCGCAGCGAAATTATATATTTCGTATAGCATGTGCATGATGCTGCTGTACCGCTTATAGCTGCTTCCCTCGTGCATTATTTTAAGACCCTAGGACAGGAATCGCAAAACACGTGTAAGAGTAGCTGTCGGAGCGAACGCTAGGCCTGTGCTCGGCCACAAAGCGTCGCGCTAGGCCTCTTTTTTTCTTTCCCTTTACGAGAAATTCGTCGAGTGATAGTAAGTGAAATTATATATTTCATATGGCATGCGCATCATACTGCTGTACTGCTTATAGCTGCTTCCCTCGTGCATTATTTTAAGACCCTAGGACAGGAATCGCAAAACACGTGTAAGAGTAGCTGCCGGAGCGAACGCTAGGCCTGTGCTCGGCCACAAAGCGTCGCGCTAGGCCTCTTTTTTTTCTTTCCCTTTACGAGGAATTCGTCGAGTGATAGTAAGTGAAATTATATATTTCATATGGCATGCGCATCATACTGCTGTACTGCTTATAGCTGCTTCCCTCGTGCATTATTTTAAGACCCTAGGACAGGAATCGCAAAACACGTGTAAGAGTAGCTGCCGGAGCGAACGCTAGGCCTGTGCTCGGCCACAAAGCGTCGCGCTAGGCCTCTTGTTTTTTCTTTCCCTTTACGAGGAATTCGTCGAGTGATAGTAAGTGAAATTATATATTTCATATGACATGCGCATCATACTGCTGTACTGCTTATAGCTGCTTCCCTCGTGCATTATTTTAAGACCCCAGGACAGGAATCGCAAAACACGTGTAAGAGTAGCTGCCGGAGCGAACGCTATAGGACTGTGCTCGGCCACAAAGCGTCGCGCTAGGCCTCTTTTTTTTTCTTTCCATTTACGAGGAATTCGTCGAGTGATAGTAAGTGAAATTATATATTTCATATGACATGCGCATCATACTTATGTACTGCTTATAGCTGCTTCCCTCGTGCATACCATAGCGAATACTCATTTTCAACAGCACAAGAGGCGCCTGTACACATGGATTTCACCGGACGGTCTGTACAGGAATCAGATCGATTATATTATTTGCCGGCAGAGATGGAGAAGCGCTATACAAGCAGTAAAAACAAGGCCTGGGGCCGATTGTGGCACCGATCATCAGCTTCTTGTTGCCAAAATTAAGCTTCGATTGAGGAAAGCGCAGAAAACTAGAAGGCCTTTCAGGTATGATCTGGATCAGATTCCATTAGAATATGCTGTGGAAGTGAGGAATCGATTTCAAGAATTAGATCTAGAAGACAAAGAGCCCGAAGAGATGTGGACTGATGTTCGTGATATAATACAAGAAGTTGCTACTAAGGTAGTTCCAAAGCAAAAGAAATGCAAAAAAAGCAAACTGGTTATCTGAAGAGGCTTTGCAAATAGCTGAGGAAAGGAGGATGGCATAAGGTATGGGGGAAAGAGAAAGATACAAGGTGCTCAATGCGGATTTTCAGAAAATAGCAAGGAGAGATAAGAATGCCTTCCTGAACATACAGTGTCAAGCAGTTGAGGACAACAGTCAATTAAGGAACACAAGAGCTATGTATAAGACAATCGAAGATATCAAAGGAAGCTTCTGTGCTAAGCTGGGCGTGATAAAGGACAAACGAGGCAAGGACCTCACTGAAGCCTCAGAGATAAAGAAGAGGTGGCAGGAATACACAGAAGAACTGTACAAGAAGGACCCGGATGTGCAAACCCAACATAGGACGGTTGTGATTTCTGATCTCGAGCCGGGCATCCTGAAGAGTGAAGTTGAATGGGCCTTAGCCAGCCTTGCTAAGAACAAAGCTAGCGGAATTGATGGTATTCCAGCTGAGTTGCTTCAAAACCTCAACCACGACGCTGTTAACACACTGCATACATTATGTCAGAAGATTTGGACAACCCTGCAGTGGCCACAGGATTGGAGGAGGTCAGTTTACATCCCCATTCCAAAGAAAGGCAGTGCCAAAGATTGTTCCAACTACCGCACGATCGCGCTTATTTCGCATGCTAGCAAGGTGATGTTAAAAATCCTGCAAGGTAGGATGCAGCAGTATGTGGATCGGGAGCTTCCGGACGTGCAAGCTGGGTTTCGCAAGGGCAGAGGAACTAGAGACCAAATTGCCAACCTTCGCTGGATCATGGAAAAAGCAAGAGAGTTCCAGAAACCCATTTACTTCTGCTTTATTGATTATGCGAAAGCGTTTGACTGCGTAGATCACAGCAGATTGTGGCAAGCTCTCCAAGAGATGGGAGTTCCAATTCACCTCATCTGTCTCCTCAGGAACCTTTATGAAGGGCAAGAGGCCACAGTCAGAACTGGGCATGGTCTTACTTATTGGTTTCCGATTGAGAAAGGGGTGAGGTAAGGCTGCATACTGTCGCCCTGCCTATTTAACCTATATGCAGAGTGCATCATGAGGAAGGCCGGTCTGGACGAGTCTTCAGCTGGGGTGAAGATTGCTGGAAAACGTATCAACAACCTTAGATATGCGGATGATACCACTTTAATGGCAGAAAGTGAAGTGGAACTCAAGAGACTTCTGATGCGCGTACAAGAAGAGAGTGAGAAGTTTGGGCTTAAACTGAACATTAAAAAGACGAAGATCATGGCGTCTTGCCCTATCAAGTCCTGGAGCATCAATGGACAAGAAGTGGAAGCTGTGACAGATTTTCTATTCTTGGGCGCCAAGATTACCTCGGAAGGAGACTGCAGCCATGAAATTAGGAGACGCCTGCTTCTGGAAAAGAGAGCAATGGTTAGCCTTGACCGCCTAGTAAAGAGCAGAGACATTAGTCTACCAACCAAGATCCGTATAACCCGTGCTATGGTCTTTCCAGTTGTGATGTATGGATGCGAGAGTTGGACTGTGAAAAAGGCTGACCGCCGAAGAATTGACGCGTTTGCATTGTGGTGCTGGCGAAGGCTCTTGAGAGTTCTTTAAACTGCCAGAAGATCAAATCAGTCGATATTGTCGACCATAAACCCTGACTGCTCATTGGAGGGTCAAATTCTAAAGTTAAAGCTCAGCTACTTTGGTCATCTGATGAGAAGAGAGGAGTCGCTGGAGAAAGATTTGACGTTGGGAAAGGTTGAGGAGGGGTAGGCAGCGACCGCGATGGTTAGATGGCATTCTCGAGGCATTGCAGATGAAGCTATGTGATGTTAAAACTCGCGACAGGAATATTTCAGTATAGTTAGTGCGGTTTTGGTCTGTTTTCTTTTTTTTTATGACTGCAGGACATTTCGAGGGTCAGCGACGTGGTTATCACTGTCTGCTGGCCAAGAATATCCCTTCGACAACACCGGAAAAGTACGTGTCTTCCCATAGACGGCGCCATTTTTTTTTTTCAAATGAATGTATTCGATGTACAAGGCCTGACTATGCAAGGTTCAATTGTGCAGTGTGCTTTTGTATTGTAACCATGCATAAAGTGAAGGGATGCCGTGTTTGAGTTCACGCTTGTTAGCTAGCTGCATTTAAAACATGTTTGCATTTTTCAGGATTTTAAATGCAGAAATATTGATTGTCACAATAAATCTTTCAGTAGGTATCTAATTTTTGGTACCTTCTGTATAGTGTGTTTATCTTTTTTTATTAAGTAAGCAATACTACGCCAGGTTTCAGCCTTTCACGTAAACCCGGCCGGATAACCACGCTTGACCTTTAGAGCAACCGCAGATTGGGCCCCTCTTCAAGCTGCAGGGTAAACTCGGTCGATAGCCACGCCGCACCGCAGAAGACAAAAGAGAGAACAGAAAGAGAAGCTACGTCGGCTTTGTTTATAAGCAACCTACCGAGTTTAACTAAAAGTAAATCCCAGCTAATTTTTCTTTTTCTTACCCAACTCAACGTCGGCTACTGCTCCCTTCTAAATGGCTCCGGAGTGCACCCAGGGAAGTTGTTGGATGCAACATTTTTTATCCCTCGAGACTGTCCAATATGCTGATAAATAAAGAACTGAATAAGATTGAAATCGACTCCAATTTGGACTTTGAAATTTGTTGCACAGTTTTTAATTGCAAATTTTATTTGAGAGTCTGATTTTTAGGTTTTTATTTTTGCCAGGAATTAAAGCACAACTAAGGAGTATACTCTGTAATCTATAGCTTGCTTCAGTTCCATAGCAAGTGCACACACACACAGATGATGCAATGCAATTCCAATTTGAAAAAAAATTTGAGTATAAAAACAATTTGGGGTGGCAGTAAGCAGTCTGTTTTAGGCTACAGGTCCACTAAACTATAGCTTGACATATATGCCATGTTATGAATGCAAGACATGTTGCCATGAAGGAAATGCGCAAGACATTAGGTTTGTTTCAATAAATAAATATTGGACATACAAAAACATATGGCCGAACTCAAATGAACCATATGTTGCATTAGAATTAACACAAACGTAATACAAGACATGAACCATATGGATCTCAACTGACAGCAAACATACACTAACATTTACAAAAACATATAATGCCATTTCTTTTCATGCAACTGACCCCACAGTTGTCATTTTATACAAATATATCTTTAAAGCATTCTGCAAACCATCGTTGCCTTATGACAGAATAACCTGCTACAAATTACAGTAGAGCCTCGACACATTCCTCGTTCATACGTTCAGAGTTGCAGGAAGTAAATATCTCCCATACAATTGCACTGTTTCTTTCCTGGTTAATATGTTCCAGATAACACAATTTCCAGATATTAAATTCTAAATTTAAAAAATATATGATCATATGGCTCGTTTAAGCATTCAAATGTGCATGTTTCAACATAGGGCTGAGCCCAGGAGCAGAATACATGAACTGAAAGCAGCCGCACCCACCCATTGTGGTATCTTCTTCGCAGTGCCTTGATGGAAGGGTGAGGCTAAAAATTAAGAGAAGGTCATTCACGCAAAGACATGACTTACAGAGAAGGCAAAAATTGAAAAACCAGTACATTTTTTTTTTTTTTTTTGCAGTGCATGGGACAAATTATTTGTGAAGAACTATGCGCTTGCATTTCATGAGCAGGCTGGACCCAAAGAATGCAGAACAGTCAGCCACCCCCATAGTGTATTGATATAAGGGGATAAAGCAACGAGAACCAAGGAAGCAATCTTGGCTTTCCATTGTCATCAACACATCAAGTGTGTTACTAAACCTCATCTGCAATGACTGCAACACAACTGTAAGCTCAGTTGTGAGGACTAAAACAGGGGCCTTTTACATATATCTTATGCCAAGAGATGATAATCTATGCTTCTTCAGATGAAATGTTTTCCCAAATAAAATGTTTATACCTGCATTTTTGAAGACAAAGTATCAACAATGTTGTACATGTGTTCATGCACAGTGACACACACACACAATTAATACACTATTATTCTGACAACAGTGAAGTCAGACAAATACCGCTAGTTTATTTAATAGTTACTGATATTTTTTATCAATTTGAATGACTGTAACCTTTCTTGGAGCACTGACCTTCCTAAGCTTTTCACGCTTGCTCTGCAGCTAAGTTTCCTACCTCTAAAACTTATTTCAGCATCTGTGCGGCAATAAAATTTGCGTACAATTTTCAGCGCCACAAATTTTCCCTTCTTTAGCTGCTATTTTGAACAGTGTAACATTGCTATTTTATATCCCCATGATGCAAAATATAAAGTACACATCTTCATCATGCATGCATCTTCGAAGGCTTTACAATTGTTATTTCAGCCGCTGATCAGCATGCATTCTTTACTCGTGATATATCCACTGCATATTCTTCATTTATCACTACAGCTGAATGAAATGTTATGTGTACCTATTTTTTCAGTCACAAAAGAAGTTATTTCGAATTCTTTCGTTAAGCATATGTTGTTAACCTAGTTAACATTCTGTGATCCGGTGAAAATTTATATAAATTCAGCAGGAAACTGACAGGTCGTTTTTCTGTCATCTCACTATAAAAAATGTTCAAATTATCTCTCAGTTTAGTGTTGTCTCCACCAGTGAGTAGAAAAGAAGGAACCTATTTTACCCTCACAGTTCCTGAGGAAAAGCTTTTCAATTCATGTTTTCTTGCATTTTAAGTGCTTTATTCATTTGCTCGGAACAGTAACTGCTTATATATGCTCTCTCTTACACTTGTTGCAGTGACTTACCGTCATGAAAGTACTATGCACTGTGGCAGTTACACTTTCTTGCTCCGCTTTTTACCAATTGTTGAATGACCTAGCATGTCCACTTCTAGCTAGCACTTTGACTCTTCTTCATACAATTACATGCAGCTTGTATCAGCTTGTATCACCTTTCACTTCATCCTCAAGGCATTCCGATCAGCCTGCTCTAGTCATGTTTGCGTAATGACAATTCCTACAAAGTGAAATGTATACATAGGCATGCGCACAGCTAGGAGGGCGGCCGCCCTCCCGAATTGTCTCAGGGGGCACTAAGTCAGCCCGTACTTTTACTTTGTTGCACTTGTGTCATCATTTCTAAACGTGCACAATTATGGTCATGCAGGTTTTCGAAGGTAAATACTGGCGGCCACCTGTGATGTTGTTTTGCAAAAACTGCAAAACCAGGGGCAGAATGAACCATTGTGAGAAGCACATCGTCATGTCATTTTCAATTTTGCATCCATGGCGAAGCTTGATTTCTTATTATAGTGCACAACATTTTGTACTGAAATAAAACAAAACAAGTGCACTGAAAAACCCATAAGAAAAAGAAAACGACAGGACAATTAACTCTTGCAAGGACATTATTGCAGGCTAGTTGACGCATCCCCTTCATGGATCACTGCCTTGTCCTGGCGGAGGGGCTTGCGAAACTCGATGAAGTCGTGAGCTCTGCTGTGTAGGGCCACCCAAGATAGACAGGTCACGGCAGAGAGTTCTGACAAAATGTGATTCACTGGAGAAGGTAATGGCAACCCACTCCAGTATTTCCTGCCAAGAAAACCCTATGACCAGTCACAATAGCATTATGGCGCCGGAAGATGAGCCCCCCAGGTTGGAAGGCGTCCCACATGTTACTGGGGATGAACAAAGGGCGATTCCTAGTAGCTCCAGGATGAATGAAACGGCTGGGCTAAAGCCAAAAGGACGCTTAGTTGTGGATGTGTCGGGAAGCGACCGGGAAGTCCGATGTTGCAAGGATATATATCACATAGCAACATGGAATGTAATATCTATGACGCAAGGTAAACTGGATGTCGTCAAGCGAGAAATGGACAGATTGAACATTGATATCTTGGGTATCAGCGAGTTTAAGTGGACCGGAATGGGAGAATTTAATTCCGGCGACCATTATGTATTTTATTGTGGGCACGAATCCAGGAGAACGAATGGGGTCGCTCTCATAGTAAACAGGAGAATGGGCGAAGCAGTGCTACGATACAATCCCAAAAACGACCGAATGATTTCACTTCAGATCCAAGGTCAGCCTTTCAAGTTACAGTTATCCAAGTCTATGCACCAACCACTACTGCTGAAGAAGCTGACGTTGAGAGATTTTATGCTGACCTGCAACGCCTTTTAGACCGCACTCCCTCATCAGACGTCCTTTTTCTCATTGGAGACTGGAATGCTAAGGTGGGGAGTGAAGAAATATCCAGAATTACCGGCAAGTTCAGTCTCGGTGAGGCAAATGAAGCTGGGCAGAGGCTAGTCGAGTTTTGTCAAGAAAATAACTTGGCCATAGCGAATACTCATTTTCAACAGCACAAGAGGCGCCTGTACACATGGACTTCACCGGACGGTTTGTACAGGAATCAGATTGATTATATTATTTGCCGGCAGAGATGGAGAAGCGCTATACAAGTAGTAAAAACAAAGCCTGGGGCCGATTGTGGCACCGATCACCAGCTTCTTGTTGCCAAATTTAAGCTTCGATTGAGGAAAACGCAGAAAACTAGAAGGCCTTTCAGGTATCATCATCAGCCTGATTATACCCACTGCAGGGCGAAGGCCCCTCCCATATTTCTCCACTTAACACGGTTCTGTGCTAGCTGCATCCACATGACCCTTGCGAACTTCTTAATCTCATCCGCCCACCTAACTTTCTGCCGCCCCCTGCTACGCCTTTCAGGTATGATCTGGATCAAATTCCATCAGAATATGCTGTTGAAGTGAGGAATCGATTTCAAGAATTAGATCTAGAAGACAGAGAGCCTGAAGAGATGTGGACTGATGTGCGTGATATAGTACAAGAAGTTGCTACTAAGGTAGTTCCAAAGCAAAAGAAATGCAAGAAGGTAAACTGGTTATCTGAAGAGGCTTTGCAAATAGCTGAGGAAAGGAGGATGGCAAAAGTTATGGGGGAAAAAGAAAGATACAAGGCTCTCAATGCGGAGTTTCAGAAAATCGCAAGGAGAGATAAGAATGCCTTCCTGAACATACAGTGCCAAGCAGTTGAGGACAACAGCCAATTGAGGGACACAAGAGCTCTGTATAAGACAATCAAAGATATCAAAGGAAGCTTCTGTGCTGAAGTGGGCGTGATAAAGGACAAACGAGGCAGGGACCTCACGGAAGCCTCAGAGATAAACAAGAGGTGGCAGGAATACACAGAAGAACTGTACAAGAAGGACCCGGATGTGCAAACCCAACATAAGACGGCTGTGATTACTGATCCCGAGTCGGGCATCCTGAAGAGAGAAGTTGAATGGGCCTTAGCCAGCCTTGCTAAGAACAAAGCTAGCGGAATTGATGGCATTCCAGCTGAGTTGCTTCAAAACCTCAACCATGACGATGCTGTTAACGTTCTGTATACATTATGTCAGCAAATGTGGACAACCCTGCAGTGGCCACAGGATTGGAGGAGATCAGTTTACATCCCTATTCTAAAAAAAGGCAGTGCCAACGATTGTTCCAACTACCGCACGATCACGCCTATTTCGCATGCTAGCAAGGTGATGTTGAAAATCCTCCTAGGTAGGCTGCAGCAGTATGTGGATCGAGAGCTTCCCGACGTGCAAGCTGGTATTCGCAAGGGCAGAGGAACTAGACACCAGATTGCCAACCTTCGCTGGATCATGGAAAAAGCAAGAGTTCCAAAAACCCATCTACTTCTGCTTTATTGATTATGCGAAAGCGTTTGACTGCGTAGATCACAGCAGATTGTGGCAAGCTCTCCAAGAGATGGGAGTTCCAAATCGCCTCATATATCTCCTCAGGAACCTGTATGAAGGGCAAGAGGCCACAATCAGAACTCGGCATGGTCTTACTGATTGGTTTCCGATTGACAAAACACTGAGACAAGGCTGCATACTGTCGCCCTGCCTATTTAACCTATATGCTGAGTGCATCATGAGGAAGGCTGGTCTGGACGAGTCTTCAGCTGGAGTGAAGATTGCTGGGAAACGTATCAACAACCTTAGACATGCGGATGATACCACTTTAATGGCAGAAAGTGAAGTGGAACTCAAGAGACTTCTGATGCGCGTACAAGAAGAGAGTGAGAAGTTTGGGCTTAAACTGAACATTAAAAAGACAATGATCATGGCGTCTTGCTCCATCAAGTCCTGGAGCATCAAGGGACAAGAAGTGGAAGCTGTGACAGATTTTCTCTTCTTGGGCCCCAAGATAACCCCGGAAAGAGACTGCAGCCATGAAATTAGGAGACGCCTACTTCTGGGAAAGAGAGCCATGGCTAGCCTTGACCGCCTAGTAACGAGCAGAGACATTAGTCTGCCAACCAAGGTCCGTATAACTCGTGCTATGGTATTTCCAGTTGTGATGTATGGATGCGAGAGTTGGACTGTAAAGAAGGCTGATCGCCGAAGAATTGACGCGTTTGAATTGTGGTGCTGGCGGAGAATCTTGAGAGTTCCTTGGACGGCCAGAAGATCAAATCAGTCGATATTGTCGACCATAAACCCTGGGGTCAAATTCTAAAGTTAAAGCTCAGCTACTTTTGTCATCTCATGAGAAGAGAGGAGTCGCTGGAGAAAGATTTGATGTTGGGAAAGGTTGAGGGTCACCGGAGGAGGGGTAGGCAGCGAACGCGATGGTTAGATGGCATCCTCGGGGCGCTGCAGATGAAGTTATGTGATGTTAGGAAGATAGTGAGAGACCAGAACGCGTGGCGTGATATGGTCCATAGGGTCACGAAGAGTCGGACACGACTGAACTGAACTGAACTGAAGTTGATGCATTTCTTAAAGTATGCTTTATGACAAGTATGAGTAGACAGGACAAGGCGCTTGGTGGGACACAGCTTTTGCGACCAGGTGCAGCGCCTTTCATGTGCAGGCTACCAGCCTTCACTGATGGCATCGGTCGCTGAAGATAAGCTGAAAAAGCCAGCTGTCAAGCCCGATCAATTGGATGAAAGTAAAGTTACGGTTATCCCATATATAAACGGGTTCGCGCACAATCGGTTGCGAGGGCTGGCATAAAAGTGGCTTTTTCTGCACCAGATAAACTCTCAGGATATGCAGGAGGGTTAATCGCACAGGACAAGACTGTCGCTTGTAAAATGCGTCACCAGCAGCGCTTCGTGAAGTGTTCCAGGAACGCAGTGTATTCAGTACCACTCACCCGTGGTAAACGATATATTGTCCAGACAGGGAGATACCTTAATGAGAGGCTGAGGGAGTATATTAAAAAAATGTTATAGACAAATCAGGCAGCAAAATGACTGAACACATTCGGAAAAGCCGTAACTGCACTCCTGAGATGAGAAACACCACAGTGTTCCAGAGGTGCAGGACTCAACTAGGCCGGGAGATTATAGAAGCAGATGAGATTGAAAAATCTGATAATGTGTGTGTCAGCCATTCTTCGATTGGGCTTTCAAAAAGGAATTAAACTTTCTTGCTCAGCAATAGACCAAGCTTCTTTGATACAGGTCTCCTTGTGAGATGGGATACATGAATGCTGCAGTAATTGTCCGTGTGTGCTTGCTTTCATTTCGTTTATAAGAGCAAATACAGTAGTTAAGCAAGTGGTCTTTCAATAAAACCTGAGTTGTTAGGGCGCCTTCTCCAGTCTACTCTGTTCCTTTTGTCCCGTTGTTTTGCGCTTAAAACATACTCTCATGGGAGTTATTTCTTGTCCCTTTATTCTCTCCCTTCTGTATATCTGTTTTTCCCTTGTTTTTCACTTGTTTTTCCCTTAAGCAATATATATGTGCAATATGCATATCTAGCCCAGATATAAGTTTTGTCAATATTTTATATATGTTGAAATTCCATTGCACCGAAATAGATGTCTTATAGCCATCTTTTGCCTTTGCGAGGTGTTTTGGCCGTAATAGCTAGGGATGGGGGGGGGGGGGACTTGGCTCCTTCTAATTCATAACCCTGCACGCGCACGTATGTGCATACATCTGTGAAATATCTCATTTTAAAGATCAGTATAATTCTAGAAATGCACAAGTGCACACATTTGACACAATTTCCAGTAATTTTGAGTGAGGTAGAATTTTAAATTTGCTTGCAGTCATTGTGTATCACAACTTTTGTCATATATATCCTTGCGAAATGTCGTGCACTTTTTAATTTTCATGTTTTTTAGCCTTGCAATTTCATCTTGGTTTTGCTATTTTGCTTGACATAAATTCCCAGGTGAAAACCATAATATATATACACGTATATATATATATATATATGTATATATATTGCCACCTAGCGTTGCCAGGTGGCGCATGACTGAGTGAAGAACGACGAAGTGTCGCTTGCGGGTTTTGCGTCTGTGCTGCTCACCGCTGTTGTATCGGAGCTAACCCCTTTGCTATTCTTTATATCCTCAATCACCTTGTACGTGACATTCTGGTGGAGGTGCTGGGTAAGATCACCTTTGCAAGAATCTCCATCTGAAAGACGTCGCGCCAGCCCTGTGCCATTGGACAGCCCCGTGCATCGCTGCAGTCGACGGCTCCAGGGGCTGTCTCCGGAGTTTCAGCCATCACCCGCCGCCATGACATCTAGTGCTTCTGCTCAGCAGGTAACGGGCGTCGCACCGGCCTGTAACTACACCTTGCAGGCCCCTCGAGTACCGAAGCCTTTCCATGGTGACCTCTTCGAGGATGTGGAGGACTGGTTCCTTCAGTTTGAGCGTGTCGCTGCTTTCAACCAGTGGGACGATACTGCCAAACTAAGGAACGTCTACTTCAGCCTTGAGGATGGTGCCCGGATCTGGTTCGAGAACCGAGAGCAAATGTTAACATCGTGGCAGGAATTCCGTCGTCAACTGCTCGAGGCCTACACTAGCGCGGATCGTCGCGAACATGCAGAACGTGCCATTCACTCCCGCATCCAGATGCCGAATGAGAGTGTCCGAGCATACGTCGAGGACATGACGCGCCTCTTCAGGCGAGCCGATCCCGCCATGTCCGAGGACAAAAAGGTCAGGCACTTGATGCAGGGTTTGAAAGAGCAACTGTTCGCAGGACTTGTGCGCAACCCACCGTCGACTGTAAATGAATTTCTTGCGGAGGCCGCCACAATGGAAAGGGTGCTCCAACAACGTGCCGCGGCTTATAACCGACCTCTCCATACTGGCACAACTGCGGAGTCATTTGCATCTTCCGAGCGGCATCCTGATGCTTTGCGCGAACTAATTCGCAGTGTCGTGCGCGAAGAACTGAGAAAGTTCTGGAACCCCCTGCAGCAATCGCCAGCTTCCGTTTCTGCTATAGTGCAAGAGGAGGTACGACAGGCGCTCAAGAGCCCTCTTTCGCCTCTAGTTACGAGCCCGCCATTGCTGTCGGTGACCGAAAACCGTCCCACATATGCGGAAGTTCTGCAGAGTCAGGCTCCTCCTTCACCGCCACCCATTCCCGCGCCGCCTACAGTTCCGCTGCCCTCGGTGCAACCAGTGCAGTACTTCAACGAACGACCCCTGCCCCGACGCAAAGCCGACATTTGGCGCACGCCTGACCGCCGTCCACTCTGCTTCCACTGCGGTGAACCAGGCCATCGCTACCGGGATTGTCCTTATCGACGCCTCGGTCTTCAAGGCTTCCGCATCGACTCGCCTCCTCCCCGGTTTGGTCAACGACCCCGCGTTATTGAAGAGTACCTGGCGGAACAGCGTTCACCTCGTTCGCAGCGTCAGTCCCGCTCCCCTTCACCAAGGCGCTCATCGACGTCCACCCAAGGTTCCTCGCGAGAGGGGCAAGGCCGCTCGTCTAGCCCTGGTCGGGAAAACTGAAAACAGCGACCTTCGGGGGCGAGGCCGCTGGTAGTCGCTGCGCTGAAGACCTCCCGTCGTCGCCGCTTCGATCCGACCGCGAGCTGCTGGTACCGTCCCCTAGGGAAGCCAAAAGCGTTTCTCTGGACATTCCTGTTATTTTAGACGGTCGTACTCCAGTCAATGCTTTAGTGGACACCGGTGCGGATTATTCGATTTTGAGTGGTCGAATGGCGACTGTTTTGAGGAAAGTGCTCACTGCTTGGCCAGGTGTGTACCTTCGAACCGCCGGCGGTCATATAGTTACCCCCAAGGGGATGTGCACGGCTCGTATTCAGATTAACAGATATACGTTCATCGTTAGTTGCGTCGTTCTGAGTGACTGTTCCCGTGACCTTATCCTCGGCATTGACTTTCTGCGAGAATACGGAGCAGTTATTGACCTGCGAAATAGACGTGTCACATTTTCGATGGGACAATCTGCCGAACGAGATAGTAGCAGTCCTTGCAGTGCCGCACTTCGCGTTTCCGCCGAGAGCGTCTCGCTGCCGCCGCGAAGCAGTGTTCTTGTGGAAGTCACCTGTGACGATTTCCGTGCCGGCGATGCTTTAGCGGAAGCGAACCATTCACTCCTGCTTGCTCAAGGCATCTGCGCTGCTCGAAGTTTATTGTCGCTTCACAATGGCAGGGCTGCACTCCTTGTCACAAATTTTTCTAATGAGCACCGGCACTTGTTTCCGGGAACTGCTATCGCTTTCGCTGACCCTGTTACGCACGATCCGGTCTGTTTTACATCCACGGCAGTCGAAACTAATGAGCCATCTCTTGACAACATCGACATTAACTGCCTTTTGTCGAAGGAGAAACGGCGGGCCTTGGAGCTACTGTTGCTGGACTTCAAGCACTGTTTTGCTTCTTCCTCGAAGGTTCGTCAAACGCCCATCACGCAACATCGCATCATTACTTATGAAGACGCTCGCCCTATACGACAGCAGCCTTATCGTGTGTCTGCCAAAGAACGAGAAGTGATCCAGACGCAGGTTCAGGAGTTGCTGGATGATGGTGTTGTGCAGCCTTCACAAAGCCCATGGTCCTCACCAGTAGTCCTGGTCAAGAAGAAAGACGGCACTCTTCGATTTTGCGTCGACTATCGGAAATTGAATAATGTGACAAAGAAAGATGTATACCCGTTGCCGCGCATCGATGACTCACTGGACAGATTGCGACGTGCGAAGTATTTTTCATCTATTGATTTGAAAAGCGGCTATTGGCAAATCGAAGTAGACGAAAGAGACCGAGAAAAAACCGCATTTGTAACTCCAGATGGCCTATATGAATTCAAAGTACTCCCATTTGGATTGTGCTCTGCCCCAGCTACATTCCAAAGGATGATGGACACCGTCCTCACTGGCCTCAAGTGGCAGATCTGTCTTGTGTACTTGGACGACGTAGTTGTTTTTTCCGAAACATTTGACCAACACCTCGAACGCCTTCGAGCTGTGCTGGAAGCGCTCCGTTCTGCTGATCTCACGCTGAAGCCCGAGAAATGCCACTTCGGGTATACAGAACTCAAGTTCCTTGGCCATGTTGTGAGCGCCGATGGGGTGCGCGCGGATCCCGAAAAGACTGCTGCCGTCGCATGGTTTCCCGTTCCAGCTAACAAGAGGGCTGTTCAGCGCTTTCTCGGCCTGTGCGCATATTATCGGCGGTTCATTGCGGACTTCTCTCAAATAGCGGAACCTCTAACGCGCCTCACAAGGAAGGACACCGCCTTTGTGTGGAACTCTGAGCAGCAGACGGCCTTTTCTTTGCTTCGCGAGCGCCTTCAAACATCCCCTGTTCTGGCGCACTTCGATGAAGCGGCTGACACAGAGGTGCATACTGACGCCAGTAGTATCGGTCTTGGCGCGGTCCTTGTTCAGCATCAAGACGGGATTGAGCGAGTAATAGCCTATGCTAGCCGCACACTCTCTCGCGCCGAAACGAACTACTCCACCTCGGAAAAGGAATGCCTGGCGGTCGTGTGGGCCACTATGAAGTTTCGCCCCTATCTTTACGGCCGACCATTTAAAGTCGTCACGGACCATCATTGTTTATGCTGGTTGGCAAATCTGCGAGATCCATCGGGACGACTTGCACGCTGGAGTTTACGACTTCAGGAATTTGACATAACTATTGTTTATAAGTCAGGCCGCAAACACGAAGACGCTGACGCGCTGTCACGAGCCCCCGTTGACACTGACGATGCTGCAACCGATGGCGACAACGGCTTTCTAGGAGCTCTCAGTGCATCTGAGCTCAGGGATCGACAAAGAGCTGATCCAGACATCGTTCCATTCATCGATTATCTGGAAGGGCTTGATACGACGCTCCCTCGACGCCTATCTCGGCACATTGGTTCATTCTGTATGCAGCAAGGCGTCTTGTATAAAAGAAACTCTCAAGGCCAAGAAAGAGCTTTTCTTCTGGTAGTACCATGCGAGCTCCGTGCGGATATTCTACTTGATTGCCACGACGAACCGACGTCTGGTCATTTGGGTTACTCACGGACGCTTGCTCGAGTCCGCAACATGTATTACTGGCCAGGACTCTCCGCAACTGTGAAACGCTATGTAAGAAGCTGTCGCGAATGCCAGCGCCGTAAAACACCGCCCCTGAAGCCTGCCGGATTTCTCAAGCCCGTTAGAGCACCACGTATTCCGTTCGACCAAATCGGCATGGACCTCCTTGGTCCTTTCCCTTTGTCGCAGGCGGGAAAAAAATGGATAGTAGTCGCTACTGACTACCTGACCCGATACGCTGAGACAAAGGCAATCCCTCATGCCACAGCTTCCGAAGTAGCCGAGTTTTTCATGCATAACATAGTCTTGAGGCATGGCGCCCCTTCGTATGTCATTACCGACAGAGGGACAGCTTTCACTTCGCAGCTCATCGACCGCATATTTGAGTTGAGTTACACGACGCATCGCAAGACCACAGCGTACTATCCGCAGAGCAATGGTCTTACCGAAAGGTTAAATAAGACGATTGCGGACATGTTATCAATGTACGTCGATGTGCAGCACAAGACCTGGGACGAGGTGCTGCCCTACGTCACATTTGCGTATAATACAGCCCAACAGGAAACAACG
The DNA here is from genome assembly GCF_055883805.1 of Amblyomma maculatum. Classification (NCBI taxonomy): domain Eukaryota; kingdom Metazoa; phylum Arthropoda; class Arachnida; order Ixodida; family Ixodidae; genus Amblyomma; species Amblyomma maculatum. The sequence continues at coordinate 1,030,281 of NW_028146741.1, forward strand.
CGCTTCACACCATTTCGACTTGTGTACGGGCGTGAAGTTCAGAGCATGCTCGATTCCATGCTCCCATGCCCAGATGATGACCAGCTTCCGCCAGATGCCCAGCAGTATGCCATCCGCGCTGAGGAAGCCCGCCAGCTCGCCCGTGTGCACATCGGGCGGCAGCAGACCTCTGAAGCGGACCGCTACAATCTCCGGCACCGCCAGGTTCACTATAAACCTGGGGACCAAGTCTGGGTGTGGACACCAGTTCGCCGTCCAGGCTTGTCAGAGAAACTCCTTTCCCGCTACTTCGGGCCGTACAAAGTGTTGCGTCGTGTGAGTGATGTCAGTTATGAAGTTATTCCAGACGGCGCCGCACTTTCAAAACGTCGAAAGCCCAGCTCGGACATTGTGCACATTGTGCGGCTGAAGCCGTACTACCAACGATAACGCACGGCCACCTCCTGTGACGACTCTCTTACTTTGCACACCGTTCTCACCGCACGTGTTCACTTTTTTTTTTCTTTTTTTTCGGAAGGGGGAGTAATGCCACCTAGCGTTGCCAGGTGGCGCATGACTGAGTGAAGAACGACGAAGTGTCGCTTGCGGGTTTTGCGTCTGTGCTGCTCACCGCTGTTGTATCGGAGCTAACCCCTTTGCTATTCTTTATATCCTCAATCACCTTGTACGTGACAATATATATATATATATATATATATATATATATATATATATATATATATATATATATATATATATATATATATATATTGTAAAAGAAGGCTAGGTTGAGACGGCGAGGTCGTGACGGCAAGGACAGCCAAGCCTTGGCTAGCGTTTTAATCCGATCACGAACCCAGGCGCGCGCCGGAGCCGGCGCCGCGGGACGATGATGATGGTATGTACAAATGAAAGAAGAAGATCATGGCATGTACAAATGAAAGAAGGTCCACAGAAGGCTCACACAATCTGCCCGGGGGGTCGGAAGCGGCCAGCCTGGTCGCTCCTAATTAACCGATGTACCGCGGCGCACAAACGGTTTCAAGCGAGAAACATGAACAATTTCAGTTCCACGGTGGCGTCGATCGGCTGGGGGATCAACAGGCGTGACTTTGTAGTTAACTGGAGAAGTTTGGCTGATAATCTCGTAGGGACCAAGGTAGCGGTGGTGGAATTTGTCACTAAGGCCAGGGGTGCGCAGTGGTGTATACAGCAGTACTTCGTCACCGGGACGATAAGAGACCACGCGATGCGTAGAATCGTAGCGACTCTTGCGGTCTTCCTGGCACGCTGCTGTGTTGAGGCGGGCAAGATGACGGCATCTGGCCACACGAGATAAGAACTGGGTAGGTACTGATGTGGAATAGTCGGGCGTAGAGAAGAAGGAAGCTTCGAGAATTGTAGTGGGAGGACATGGAGAATAACCGGTAGTCCGCTGTACTGCTGTGTTATAGGCGAAAGTGACGAATGGTAGAATAGTGTCCCAATTTCGATGATCCGGTGTGATGTACATGGAGATCATATCCGATAAGGTGCGGTGAAATCGCTCAGTCAGCCCGTTAGTCTGGGGATGGTAGCTTGAGGTTGTCTTATGAAGGGAGGATCACACGTGAAGAACTTCGGCAACGACTGCCGATAAGAAGGCCGTCCCGCGGTCACTTAGGAGCACCCGAGGAGCGCCATGACGCAATACAATTGATCGCAAAAAGAAATTTGCTACTTGGAACCGGTCGGTACAGGTGCTGTCTCAGCGTAGCGTTTAGGGTGGTCGACAGCTGTTATAATCCAATGGTTACCCCCATCGGAGAGAGGTAGGGGACCATATAAGTCAATGCCGACTACATCGAATGGCGTGGCGGGAGAGGGAACAGGTTGTAGAAGGCCAGCGGGCGAAGACGTCAGCCGTTTGCGACGTTGGCACAGAGGGCAGGATGCGACGTATTTGGCAACGCAGGAAGATAGGCCAGGCCAAAAGAATCGTTTTTTCACTCGGTCGTAGGTTTTGTCAACACCAAGGTGACCTGCAGTAGCGTCATCGTGGAGAGCCGCCAGTATACGTGGACGAAGCACACGCGGCACGACTGGGATCCAGCGAGTTCCATCAGGGCAATACACGAAGCGAAGTAGGATGCCATCTTCGAGCTTAAAATTGCGAAGTTGTCGGCGAAGCCGAGCATTGAGTGGGTCCGAAGCGCCAATAAGGCGGTCGATGATGGGTCGGCAGTAGGCATCGGCTAATTGCTGTGAGCGGAGAGCGGAGAGCATGTTTGTTTTCAGAGTCATCAAATGAAACTGTTGTGATATACGTCGGCTGTGGTCATAGGTGGAAATGCAATGGGAAGAAACACAGCAAGCCGATTCCGAAAGTGGACAGCGAGAAAGAGCGTCGGCGTCTTGGTGTTGGCGACCCGATTTATAAGTGACGTCGAAATTGTATTCTTGCAGGCGTAGAATCCAACGGCCAAGTCGGCCTGTCAAATTTTTGAGCGAAGACAACCAGCAAAGAGCATGGTGATCGGTCACAACTGTGAAATGCCGACCATATAGGTAAGGGCGAAATTTTTGGAGAGCCCAGACGACGGCAAGGCACTCCTGCTCGGTAATGGTGTAGTTTTTCTCAGCTGGAGTCATAGTCCGACTGGCGAAGGCAATCACTTTCTCACGCGAAGTTGCATCGCGCTGCAGGAGTACAGCTCCAAGACCGAGACCACTAGCATCAGTGTGCAAGATGGTTGGAGCGCTTTCACTGAAGTGGCCAAGAGCAGGGTCTGATGTGAGGGCGTGCTTCAGATTATTAAAAGCGGCTTCGCACTGTTCAGTCCACACGAAAGTGCTGCGTGCTTTAAGTAGTTCATGAAGTGGAGCAGCAATACTTGCAAAATGCCTTATAAAACGCCGGAAATAAGGCGCCAGGCCGAGAAAACTGCGCAATTCTGTAATCCGTTGTGGACGAGCAAAGTTCAAGACCGCGATGATTTTTTCAGGGTCTGTACGAATGCCGTCATGGCTGACTAGATGTTCCAATATTTTAATTTCCTTCTGTGCAAAGTGGCACTTCTTGGTGTTGAGCTGAAGGCCCGCTGAAGCGAGACACGTGAGGACCTCATTCAGGCGCGTGAGATGGTCGTTAAAAGTTGACGAAAAGATGACAATGTCATCCAAGTAACATAAACAGGTTCTCCATTTTAGGCCACGAAGCACAGTATCGATCATTCTTTCAAATGTCGCTGGTGCGTTACAAAGTCCGAAAGGCATAACATTAAATTCGTAAAGGCCATCGGGAGTTGAGAAAGCGGTTTTTTCTTTATCGTCCTCGTGCATAGGTATTTGCCAACAACCTGAGCGGAGGTCCAAAGTCGAGAAATATTCGGCGCCTTGGAGAGAGTCAAGGGCGTCATCAATTCTTTGCATTGGGTATACATCTTTGCGGGTAATTTTGTTGAGTGCCCGGTAATCAACACAAAAGCGTACCGAGCCGTCCTTTTTTTTCACTAACACTACTGGGGAGAACCATGGGCTTGTCGAGGGACGAATAATATTGCGATGGAGCATGTCATTTACATTTTCTTCAATTACTTTTCGTTCAGAGAGGGAAACCCGATAAGGCCGTCGGCAAACGATAGAGTTACCTTCAGTAATGATGCGATGGTGCGCAACACTAGTCCGTCCCAGTGGTGGAGAAGTGGCATCAAAAATGGCTTGGTGGTGTCGAAGCAATGTCAGCAGTTCTTGGCGTTGGTTCGGCGTGAGGTTAGGATTAATAGTCTTTGTGAGAACAGAAAGAGAGACGTCTGGCGAAACACGGCGCTGAGGCAGAGGGGCGGTGAGCACCATCAAGGACAAAGGTTGAACATCCACCATGCAGGGGAGAGAAGTTCCTTTTGGGAGCACGAGGGATTCACGTGAAGTGTTAGTGGCCGCTACTGTCGCTGAGCCGTTGCAGAACCTCACAAGACTAGACGCGAAGGCGATACCGCGTGCAAGATGACGATGAGATGGTGCGATGAGTACGTCCCCGTCAGTGATGTGGTCAGAAACAACGGTAAGCAGTTTTTCGCACTGAGGAGGCAAAACAGTATCAGCGGCGGCAACTAGGGGATGATGTCATTCAGAAACTTCAGATGAAAAATCGCTGCCTGTCATATGGATAACACGGTCGCCACAAGAAATTAACGCCGAAGCGGTTGACAAAAAATCCCATCCTAAAATCATCAGATGCGCACATGGTGAGAGCACTGCAAACTGCACATGACGGCGGACGCCGTCAATAACAATTCGTACTGTGCACTTTGCTAAAAGGCGCAAAGGGACGTCATTGGCTCCACGGAGTTCAGGCCCATCATATGGTGTCGTCACTTTTCGCAAACGGTAGCACAAATCAGCGTGAATGACAGAAATTGCAGCTCCTGTATCAATCAATGCTTCGACCGGTAATCCTTCAGCGAAAACAGAAATCACATTATACGGGCGATCTGGAGGACTTTTGGTAAGTTCGCAGAGTGCAGTTTGACCTACGGAAACTGCAACGCTTAGTTTTCCGGATGGCGGACAGGGATAGTTGTTGCGGGTCGGAGAGGGGAAACTGAGCGGCGGTATGGGGATAGGGACCGACGTCGGGATGCATGGGTTCCACGAGACTCAGACGAGGATTCTGGAGGTGGGGATGACCTTCGAGGTGGGCTTGGAGTAAACCGGCGTTGATAATATGACGTTGGAGGGATGTCACTTTCAAAGGTATCGTAACCACGGCGCTCGTTCTGGAGGCGGCGACGACAGACGCGAGATATATGTCCTCTAATGCCACAGTAATAGCAAATTGGTCGGGAGGGGCGCCAAGGTGCGTAATAGGGTGGTGCAGGTTGAGCCGTCGTTATTGCATTGACGTGATTGTAGTTTGGTGCCGGTCGAGGCGGGGGAACTAAAGGAGGGGGGATGCTGCGACGTGCGCGTAAGTCGGTACTGAGCGGGGTGCCGGAGGGCCAGATGTTATAGGTTCGGTGATTGTTGCCAGCTCTTCTTTGATGATGCTGCGGAGACCTGCGTCATTAGATGTTGCGGAAGAGTGTTCGCACCCGTGTCGACAGACAGGCTTGAGCGCATGGAGCTCCTCGCGGATGATGGCTCGAATAAGTGCCCGCAGGTCGAGATCAGCATAGGTCGGGCCAGTAGCGTTGGCAGGCTGCAATCGGGAGGACTGCAGCTGGTCGATGCGTTGGCAGGTCGTAATAATGGAATCAATAGTTGAAGGATTCTGAGCAACTAGGATGTTATACGCCGTAGAATTGATTCCTTTCAAGACGTGGTGTACTCGTTCATGTTCCGCCATGGTGGGACTAATACGCCGGCAGAGTGCAAGTATGGCCTCTATGTAAGACGCATATGACTCATCAGGACCTTGACGGCGTGAAGCGACCTTGGTCTTCGCGATCTCAGTCCGAACTGCCGGGTCGGCGAAGTACTGTCGGAACTGCTGTTTGAAGGTGGTCCAGTTAGTTGTGTGGGGCTCGCGGTTGATGAACCAAGTCCTGGCGACATCAATAAGGTAGAACGAGATGTTGAGAAATTTCAGAGCATCGTCCCACCGGTTGTAGGCACTGCAGCGTTCGTAGGTGTCAAGCCAGTCATCGACGTCTTCATCGCGACGACCAGCGAACAGCGGCGGGTCGCGCTGTCGTGTGGGCACAGTCGAAGGGGGTGGTGCAGCCGAGGTAGAGGGTCCGGCTTGTTCGTGGGTACTGTCGGTAGACATAGCGATGGTGGCAGTCGCCAAACGGCGACCGGAACGTAGCTCCAGCGAGAGGCAGGGCCCAAGGCAGCAAGGGGATCAAATTTCGCCTCCACCACTTGTAAAAGAAGGCTAGGTCGAGACGGCGAGGTCGTGACGGCAAGGACAGCCAAGCCTTGTCTAGCGTTTTAATCCGATCACGAACCCAGGCGCGCGCCGGAGCCGGCTCCGCGGGACGATGATGATGGTATGTACAAATGAAAGAAGGTCCACAGACGGCTCACAATATATATATATATATATATATATATATATATATATATATATATATATATATATATGGTTTAAGGAACACTCCAAATCCATACCAGTATATTGGTTCCCATTCAGATAAAAATATAACTGATCCATGGACAGGAGACGTTAGCCGCCCTTCGCGCTGGGCGCAACACGAAGAGAATGGCAACCGATGAAATGGATAGCTCTGCGGAGGATTTACCACAAGCGTCGACTACAGAAGACGACACGGGTTGGAAAGTGGTGACCAGACGGAGAACGAAGAAGGAACGCGCCCAACCTACTGCGCAACTTTCACAGCAAGCACAACATGCAAGCGACGGGCAGGTGAGCTCTTCTCGCAAGCCTCCTAACATTAGGAACCGAGTGATAAGAGCCTCACGCATGCCACCCCTGCCGCAAGACAACATCAAGATAGTGCTTCGCCCAAAGGGCGGCTCGAACTTGCAAAAGATCGGACCTACCTTAGTGAGCAAAGCCATAATGACAGCAGTTAATCTTGATCCACAGCAGACCACGGAGGACATAATATGTCCCAATATTACGCAGAACATCATGGTTGCGAGCACGCCCTTTCGAGAAAATGCAGACAAGTATGCGCAAGTAAGGGCTATCCGAATACCCAAAAAGAGTATGCAGTCAGCTCTTACGAAACTGCCCCGAGCGACACCTGCAAAGGGGTAATCAGACACATCGATAGTGCCGACGATCACAGGACGATTGAAAGAAACATTGTGAATGACCGCAACCCCTTGGCACTAGCGGCGAAAAGAATCAAGGACTCAGGATCAGTGATCATTGTGTTCGATGGTCTTCGCGTCCCAAACTTCGTTAGGTATGGACCCACACTGGTACCCTGCTACTTATATCGCAGACAAGTAGACATATGCTACGTATGCGGCAAACTCGGACATCGTGAGGACGTTTGCCCCGAGCCAAACTCAACCGAATGCAGGGGTTGCGGACTTCCTAACCCCACCTCATCCCATGTGTGCGATCCAAAATGCAAGCTGTGCGGGGGCTTGCACGTGACGGCGGACAAGGTGTGTAGGAAACGCTATCTCATTCCATACGTAGTACGCGCACGACGATAACGAGCGCGACTGGAGCAACAAGAGGAAGTACAGCTAGTTGAAGAAGACAAGCAGCACGCGGCCCGAAGCCGATCTAGATACAAGATCAAGATCAAGATACACGCAGCCGCTCCCGCTCTCAATCGAAGAGCCGCACACATGCGAGGACAAACAGAAGTGGTTCTCAGGTGCGCTTCGGTGGAAAGGACAACGCAGGCGATGGCACCTGGGCGGACAAGGTCGGAGACGCTACCACGCCTCCAAAGAAAAGTTAATCCCGCAATCCTGATAAAGAGCGAATAGCTATATTAGAACAGGAACTAAGAGAGCTAAAAGCCACTTATACTAAGCTAACGCTCGAATTAACTGCAATGGGTAAAGCGAACAGCCGTAAACAAACGCTCACACCTGAGCCATCAACCGCTATCGAAATTCCCCAACTCGTTGAGACGAAGAGACATGAAGAACAAATCGAAGAATGCCCGCCTTCTAAGAAGCGCGCTTTAACGCAACCGCGAACCACGAAGGACGCTATGGACGCCATGAGCGAGAATATGAGGCTAATGCACGAGAGCATGGTGCGAATGAACGAGAAAATGGACATATTTAGCTCACGAGTACAGAAAATGGAAATCTATCTAAACAATACGGTAGTACCGGCAATGGCAGGGATGAGTTCACAACACATCGGTGCGCAAGGCGCACCTCGCGATGGTCTCGCTGCAAGCAAAGGAGGTTACAACGGCCAACATGACAGTGCCGAATAAGACACGCAGTCTCCGCGTCTGGCAATGGAACTGCAGGGGGATCGCCTCAAAAAAGGCGGTCCTCCTGCAGATGGTCAAATCAGAAACCGAGAAACCACACATCATCATGCTACAAGAAACACTCACAACCGAACTGGCCATTACGGGATATACGGCCGAAGCCCACAGAAAAGAGCAGGGCAGAGGCTTCGCTTTACTGATTGGAAAGAAGATCCCGTGAATTCGGCATGCGATCCGCCACACAGCCTGCTATCTAGAACACCTCACAATTGAGATCATACCGAACGACCACGTAGGGAACAAGCAAAGCATCTTCCTCACCAATCTATACAGCAGCCCTAAGGATACGAGGCAAGGGTTTAGAGGCATTCTGGCCAAGATTGCGCACATCGCCAAAGACAGTCCGCTGATTATAGGTGGAGATTTTAACGCCCCACACCAGGCTTGGGGCTACGCGTATCCCTCTAGCAAGGGAAATCGTCTTCTCACGACAGCCTCCGATCTCGACTTCACGCTGATCACAGACCCGGAGACCCCAGCCAGATGTGGCACTTCCACATGTCGAGACACCACACCGGACCTTACTTTTGTCCGGGGCCTAGAAAAATGTGCCTGGCACAACTCGGGAATAGACCTTGGGAGTGACCACTATATTCTCCGAATTGATGCAGAGATACCGGACAAGAGGCAAAGGGAACACAAACTTATCGATTGGGACAAATTTCGTGCAATACGGGCGCAGCCATCCAACTCATCAGGAGCAACCACAAAGCACACGATAACGAGCTGGACCGAGCAGCTCAAAGCAGACATCGCAGCCTCGGAACGGACAATTACCACGGACGTTAAGGTAGAGAGGATGGACAGTCGGCTAGCGAATCTTCTCAAAGCCAAACATTCCATTCTAGCCAGGTGGAAGGGTCAACGTCTTAACAGAAGACTACGAAGGAAACTTTCCGAACTCAACAAGACCATTGAACAATATTGCATGGTTCTCTCCCGACAACAATGGGACGAAGTATGTAACTCCCTCAATGGGCAAATACGCAGAGGAAGTGGGTGGGGACTCATAAAACAACCCCTCGACGAACACGGAACAAAGTCCAAAACTATGCAACGGATCAGGCTAAGTAAATTAGTACATCGCGAGAAGCAAATCAGTACCGCCGAAGCCCTTCTGGATGACCTTGCCAAACGGTACTTACCGCTTAAATCGGGGCTACCCAGTACCTTACAAAGGAAAAGCTATGACGGTGCCCCATACTCAGAGCTAGATACGGACTTCACAGAAAGCGAAGTACGCCTCGCAATTCACGAACTCAACAGTAACTCTGCAGCCGGTCCCGATGGTATCACAAATCGGGCTCTCCGAAACTTAGAGAACGACTCGGTCACGTTCCTAACGCAACAAATCAATGAAATCTGGAAAACTGGCCAACTACCTGCAGAGTGGAAGCATGCCAATACGGTCCTCATCCCAAAACCGGGCAAGCCGCTGGGCCTACCCAACCTAAGGCCGATCTCACTGACGTCCTGGCTAGGAAAGCTAGCCGAACACGTCATCCTGAATAGACTATCGGAATACGTAGAAGAAAAGGCATACTTCCCTTACAATATGATTGGCTTCAGGCCAGGTCTCTCAACGCAAGACGCTATGCTACGCATCAAGAAAAGTCTGTTGGATCGCCCCACACGAGACACCAAGGCGCTACAGGGACTCGACGTGTAGCAAGCTTTTGACAATATCCAACATCAAGCCATTCTCAAAGCCATATCTGACCACAAACTCGGAACACGCTTCTACCACTACGTCAAGGCTTTTCTGCAGGATCGAACGGCCATTATCCGGATAGGCAAACACGTCTCGGAAAGCTTTAATCTGGGCGATAAGGGAACACCACAAAGCTCAGTACTTTCACCATTCTTATTTAACTTGGCGATGACAAAGCTTTCTCGCGCATTGGGTGAAATTGCTGATGTGGAGTACCCCATATACGCAGACGATGTTACCATCTGGAGCACCGGTGGCAGCGATGCGGAATTGCAAGCGCGCATGCAAGAAGCCATCACGGTTACCGAGGCCCATCTTGCCCCAATGGGACTTCGCTGCTCTTCTAGAAAATCCGAGCTACTCATCTACCACCCCCCAAGACCAGGGCGCCCGTCCAACGACTGGCGCCGACACCACACACCATGCATAGAGTTACACGACAGGGATGGAAATCGCATACCTACGGTCGATAAAATACGAATTCTAGGATTAATCATTCAAAGCAACGGGTTCAACTGGGCGATGCTTGACAGCATCACGATCAAGATTGCAAACGCGATCCGGATGTTTCGGCGCATCATGAATAGGCACAGGGGGACGGAGCGAGGACAACACTATTCAAATGGTCCATGCTTTTGTACTCTGTCACATCGCATACGTGGCTGCAATGCTCAACTGGAAAAAGGAACATCAGAGAAGGCTTGAAGTACACATACGCCGAGCTTTCAAGACAGCGTTGGGGCTCCCCGATAATGCCTCTACTGAACTACTCTTACAGCTAGGAGTGCACAATACCCTTGCCGAAATCATCGAGGCACAGCACACGGCAACGATTGCACGCCTATCAAGCACTAAAGCGGGCAGAGAGATTCTCGTTAAACTCGGCCTGAACACCATAGTAGAAAAGGACAACGTCCTTCAGTTACCTAAAGTCGTGCGAGAAGCAATCAAAGTGTCCCCCTTCCCAAGAAACATACACCCGATCCACAATCAAGGAAGAAGGCTCGCCCACGCCAAAGCCCTCGCAGCGGACGCGGCACAGTTTCCCGACCAAACAGCTTTCGTGGATGCAGCGTACATACCGGGAAAGCATGCCTACTCGGTAGCAGTAGTCGACGGACACGGGCGTACGCGCAACTCACTCACACTTTACAACAAGAAGCCAGAGGTAGCTGAATAAGCAGCGATAGCACTAGCTCTAAAAGACTCGAACTTCACAACTGTATACAGCGACTCTGGAGCAGCCACTCGAGCTTTCGCCAAGGGCGGGATAGACAAGACGATGCTACGGATCTTAGGCGGAAGTAACATCATCGATCACTCCATTGTATGGTTCCCGGCACACATGGGCAGCTTAGGGGGCGGCCTGCGGAATCTCAATGAGATCGCACACGAGGCGGCGCGAGGACTCATCGACCGCGTCCCTCCGGTTTCCCCTGCTACTCCACGTATCGAGTACAGAGATCAATTATTCACGTACAACGAGCTCACTAAGCACTTTTATCTAGACAGACGAGCATTTCCCCTCCCGGATAAGAAATTAACCCGCAGTCAATCAGTCACGTTACGCTTGCTCCAAACGAACTCATACCCCAACCCCTGGCGCATGAAGCACATTGACCCAGACTACGACGGACAACATGTGTGTGAACGGTGCAGTGACCGTGTAGACTTAAACCATATGCTGTGTGGTTGTGCATCGAGCGACGCCTATGCCAAGGACAAGGAACGTTGGGACAAAGTGTTAAAAAGTGCTTCACTACATGATCAGCTCCGGGCTGTCCAGGAGGCCCGCGCGGCGGCGGAGAGCTTCGGGCTTTCTGTGCCGACGTGGGAGCTGCCCTCTACACCTGGCGCCTAGCCGAGTGTCCTCCAGGACCCCTACTGTGGGAAATCAAGTTTTACCAAACCAAACCAATCCATGCACATAAAAAATCAAGTGGGAAGAATTGGGGGGAAGGATTGTTCCTTAATTAAACCTGTTAAACCAGTAAGGATTTTCTTACAAATAAGATTTGTATGCATGCATGTTCAGTGCAGCAATTATTATTAATGATTATACTGTTTCTTTGCATCTCCTTAGAAATATATATAGCTGTCTCTCCCCCCCCCCCTTATTTTTTCTTTCATTCACTGTATAATGCAGTGCTTCTCGATCTCTTAATTGAGACCGGGGGGAGGTCAATGTGGTGCGAACTGCTACCACAGTTCCGGGAGCAGGTCGCGGAATCGGGCATGACTTGAAATAATTACAAAACTTGGAAAAGAACGGATACCCAAAAAAGCTTATTGAAAGCGTGTCCAGACATCAGATCGACAAGCATTCGCAGCCGATGCCTACACAAAATGCAACGTCATCATCTCGACCAACAGGCATGCCGGTTCTGTACATTCTGGGCATAATTAGGCAAAGGCATGGGTCTTTAAGAAGCACAATGTGCATACTGGCCACATGCCATCCAGTAAACTGCGAGGGGCTCTTTTGAATTTGAAAGAGGCTTTGCCATTCAAAGATGCCAGGTATCATATACATAAGATACCATGTGATGATCATTTTTGACTCTGTCTACATAGAGGGGATGAGAAATTTGACAAGCGTGATAAAAGAGCCCCGATGCCACTAGAAACCTGACAGCATACCAAATGCTTTGGTAGAATACATGCAGAAATAAGGGCATGAAACTGCTTGGGATGACATGATAATCATTGCTACCAATAGAAGCCTATCAGCACAACTGTGCTCGCAATCTCTGATACAGTCAACGCCAAACACAGAACAAAGGGTAATCTTCATCGTGCTTATGCAAAATCATTATGTTGACCTGTCAAAGCTACTTAAAGGTTTAGACGGCCGGTTCTTGAACGAGAAACTTGTAGGGTTTCCAAATTGTATACTGTTTTTTGAATTGGTTAGTGGCCTGAGACACATTCTACCATGTTCGGCTGTTGAAATATGAGCCAAAATAGTGACGAAAAAATATTACATCACAAATTTCTTAGCAGTCTGAAAGGAATACCATGAAATGGTTGATGTACAGTGGACTCTCTTTCGGATAGACCTTAATGGGCTATGTAATAACAAAGTTTAGAAACCAACAGCAGCTATAAGAACACTTTTTAATACCAGCAGAGTACCTGTAATATATTATAAAGCATCTACACACTGGTAATAACAGCAGACAGCATCAGTTGTGAAAGCTTTTTCTGACCTTCCTTCCACTCAAGCACAAATATGCCACCATACACTCCCGTAAGTACATCTCCATTACTAGGTCTAAGCTGTATATGCAATGCATCATGGAGTTATCTCTATATGAGGCACTGCTTCTCTTTATTTTTTTTGCAAAGGTGCATGGACGACATCAGGGAGTGCCCTTCTTGCACAGAATCACTGTATATAAATATTTTTTATTGCTTACTTCCACCTTGCCAGTGGCAATAGGGATGTCAAATTCCTGGAAAATTTAAAGGCTGAGAAAAACAGAAACAGCAAAAAAATTAGTTTTTTCTTCTGGAGATAATGAAAAATTTTGAAACATATTGAATATTTTCATTCATGAAGAAAGGCATATACTTGCATTAAAACAGCAAACAGTCTTTTCTCCTAGCAGTTTGCTGCTCATGAAAATGTTGCGCCACATTTAGATGGTTATAAAAGACATAAATGACACCTCTGATGGTTCTAGAAGATTATCCTGCCATATTTAATTTACAGCCTCCGCTACTTTAATGAGAAGAAGTGGTCGAAGTTTGGCTGTGTGCATACCAATGGCAGGAGCAGGTTCATGGGACAGAGTGCAGAAGCTGTGTTCATTCATTCTAACGTAACGCTTAAAGCATCTAGTTTGAGAGCGGCACCAGAAATGAGAGCAGCAGTGATTCGGAGTATTGCGGGTAGACGAAGTCCTGGGTTTGTTTCCGTGCCTCTTTTCCCTAGTGCGTTTTTTTCACCTCATACATTTTCGCTTGTGATTAGCTTTTTTTATTGAAATCTTTTGTGCAGTTCAATCTACGTCTTCTTTTTTTGCAGTAAATTATGTGGCAATAAGGTCTGACAATGTTTCTGTGTTTTTTTTTTCTTCCTGGTATTCTCGTCATTCTATATCCCTGTGACTTATCTTGTACTGTTTGAGGTTTATCTCATTTCCCTTATGTCAAACGCATGATCAAATCTACAGGCAACATTTGTGTATGTTCCTCCTGTGTTCCGATCTATGCTTACTCTTGCTAGTGCTTTTATGTTTTTGTGGGAACGCTAAGGTGCAGTTGAAAGATTACCACATTTGCCCCTAAATAAGCCATGCGGAATAATAAGTATCGGCCACACTTCTACATTGTAAGCAATATTCTAGTCATTTAATCAGAACGGCGCCTTTTTTTCATTGTGTAATCGTGGTAGTATATTAAAGTTGACCACAATTTTCAGTAGTACAAGAAGCCATATGTAACAATGTAACAAATAAAATTCTGCCCTGTTTCTTTATAGTCAATACAAAACAGAAACCTGAAATGTCAGTTCTGTACATTTTCCTGCGATGTTTCTTAGTTTAAATTCCACCACAATTTTTATTAAATCATTGACATGGCAAGGAACTCTAGTATCGACAATGTTTTTTGTGTTCGCTTCTTCCTAGATTGTTCTAATCTGTTCATTTTGAGTTTTAGTTTTTTTTTTCTCCCATTCAAATTCGATCATGTCTTTAAACTGGTTGGGACACCAAATTTTAAGGCTATACAAGCATATTACGGGTTTCCGCCTTATGTAAGGTCATGCAAGGCCAAGTTCTGGGCGCAACAAACTTTTAACATATATTTTATTCATCTCCAATGAGCTGTTAAACCTTTCTCCCAACCGGTACTCATCGTTAGCACCATAATTAATGACACATGAAACATAGAAGGGTATCAGTGAATGCTAGTGACATCACATCTTAGTAACGTGACAGACTATCAACGGCTCAAAGACGCTCGACATCTGCATGAATCTATGACCTGACTAGCTTCTCTTCGCACTTCAGTGGAAGTGGGAAAAACAAAAATGCAGCATTTCAGCATACTAAGTTTTTCCAGTAGATTAGGCATTGATCACGTAGCTTCTCAGGCAAGCCTAAATTGTGCAAGCAAACCTAAATAACAGCAAAAAAATTATATTTTTCTGCACCCTTTCCAGTGTTCTTTTGTATTTAGAAGCAGCCAGAAGCAGCAGCACAAATTTTCAAGCTTTTTTTTAAGGGCATCATACTTAAAGCTTTTGTTTGTTTTAGCGAGCCCTCCCATCTCTATTGGCAATGTGTGGAATAGCTGTGATTCAGTCACTGGAAAAGTTTGTCTTCACTGAAACATGCATGCAGCACCTAGTTTCAATGGAATTTTGTTTCTGCACAGTCTTATTAGGGAAACCAAACAAATGGTCCCACATCATTCACCTTATCCTAGAATTTGTTGAATTCTGCTGCCTCTAATTAAATATTGCAGTTAGAATACCAATAGCTATTACACTTTCAGTGGTGATCCAACACTTATTTGTATAAGTCTGAAATGTTCTTCTTCAATGTCATAATTAACAGTTGTGCTGCCATTATGAATGTGCCTTATACCTATTCACTTAGCAAATTGCTGTCTTGTTTCTGCACATATTGCTTGAACTTCATTTAGCAATAGTACTTCAGTAAGATAGTGCAATTAAGTTAACAAATATTCATATTTCATCATTGCTGTTTGCCACTATTGCAGCTTTTCTTCTAGTCTTGAACGAGTATGCAACATCTGGCGAGAGAGGCACCAGCCAAGATCACAAGAACATGATTAAAACTGGTTTGGACAAACAGCTGCTAGACACAGACGAGTGTTACGTGTTTAGTTCATTTTGCAAATTTATGTGCTTACATAACTATATCTAATTCACTGTGCAGCCAATACCCTTGGCTATTACAACAGTATTTTGCTGTCATTCATACAAGTGCTGAAGGATGTGGTTCAGCAATGTCTGATGCCTGAAACGTCATTATTAGGATAAATGATTGTGATTCATTGCAGTGGTGTGAACACGTATCGCCACCAAGTGTTGTAGTTTTTTTGTGTTCAGTGCACTGCAGGCAGTGTTGCTTATATATCGAAATCCCTGGAAGCATGCATGTAGAAACGAGTGAGAAGACAACACTTTTGCAAGACCAAAATCAATAAATATTTTTATTGAAGTGCTAGGACCAGCAAATTCCAACTTGAGGTGCAGGATGCGAACTACACCCAAGAAATCTTCCAGATATCCCCATTAACTGAATGGATTCTTGAACGCAATTGTGAAAGGCAGCAATGGTTCCCATGTCTCTGCCTGTTTGTCCTCTGAAATGCATTACAGTGGGATTGATTAGCATGGAAAGTTTTGTTTATTTCGGTATGCATACATTTACCTGTCTCGTGATAGCGCACAATGTTGTCAGCCAAAACATTTGTCTAGAACATGTTTGTATGCAAGCTGCACTCTAACAGCAATTTTTTAATTGCCAGTAGCATGCAGCCATGGACCTGGGTGAAAATAAAACATACAAGTGAGAAACATGACAAGGCATTCAGGTAAAAGCTCTGTTGGTCCGCAGGTGCAAGCACCACTCTTACGAAGCACCATGGTATTATAAAACACCTTGTGTCTGAGCACTCCTTCCTTTCATTCAAGCCATTCTGTTTTTTGTTAGCTCATACCTCAGGTGCTTGGTTAGAGCCTCCCTATCCGCTACCTGGGAGACGCGCTCTCTAGCAGTCAGGCTCTGCCGAGAGAAAAAATGTCTGGCTCAGCCAGATGCAGCGCACGATGTGCGAGATGCTGCGCTGAAAGAAAACGTATACTTACCTGCAGCACACATCAACAGCGTGTTAGTGGTGCACAATGATGGGCTGGAAAGAAAAGTACTTACCTGCAGCATATATGGCCAGCTTGGAGGTGTTACTCGCGCTCTAACGCACACACCAACCAAATGCTACCACACAGCTGCAAACTTCACCTACAGCTAGGCAAGATCATACAGGAAGCACAAGGACCTTTACAAATGTAGTGGCGGTGATTTCGACAGAGATAAAAGGCTCAGTCAGTCTAAGGCAGTGCTCTTCGCAGAAGTAGGAATTCACACTTATTCCAACTACCTGCTAGTTTTCTGGGTTAAAAAAAAGTAATTTGAAGTCAAATTTTCATGCTTGCTTGTGCATTTCCTGCTTCACATTATCTTCATAGATCTGTGCAGAAGAGTGATATGGGGTTCCATTCCACTTTTCAAAGATATTCATGTCCTGAAGATGTAATTATAAGAGTATCTTCGGTGGTGCTGTCGAGGATTTGCTTTTTGATACTCTCCTTCTGAAGCTCAGTTGGCTTACAAAAACCTAAGCTGGACAGCCTAGGTTTCTTAGTAGTATGAAACCTCAGTTGACGCCCAGCTTTCTTGTTGGCTGGCTCCCTTGAGTTGTGGGACATTTTTTGCTTGTTAGTTTCTTCGTAGATCTTCAGCATAGGGTCCAATAGCTTGCACGCCTTGTCGTGCACTTCTTGAGAAATTTCTTCTTTCACTGTATACTCATTGATCACTTGCATCTTGGCCTCAACCAACTCTGAGTTTGCCACGCTTGTTGAGGCTTCTGCTTTCACTTTCCAAGATGTGGAAAGCCTCACTTATCTTCGAAGTTGACAACACTCCTAGAGCCGTTTCAGGGATTTTCTCAGCTGCTATTTCTGGTGTGCTAGCTATGACCACACCATGAATGTGTTTGCAAACTATTATGGACATCAGATGATCATAGCAAGGGCATGCATAGCTATGCACACACACCATGCACACACTGCATGCAAGAGGGCAGCAAGCACCATCTTTCACCTTTGAGACTTTGTATGCGAGGCCTTTTGTGACTGGGATTGCACAGTCCATGTTCCATCTTCATTCCTCTCTATACATGCTGGGCTTGCCATGGCAGTTCGATGGCTCTTCTCAATTCGACTCATCTTGCAGGTTCTCTTTTCTTTTGTGATGTGGCCTATCCTCTTCATAAGAAAATGGTATGTCATGTCCATCAGTGCCGAGATGAGCTTGTCGACGGTGATTCTTCTTGCCTTCCAGAAAATTATGCTTTACAGTCCTGTGCATTCTTTCAAGATGCATGTTTATATTGATCCCGAGGTCAGATCGAAAACTGTAGGCCCACATTTCTGGGCGGTAAGCATAGTTTTCTTTAAAATACTGTATGAACTCCTGCAGCCTGGGGTCGTTGTTGGCCAAAAATGGCTCAAGAAGCTCAGTCAACTCATTCTTGTCGAGGAATTCTAGCAGTGTGCGAACAGTCCGGTAAATCTCAACTCCAAGTTCTCTTCCTTTGACTTTCTCCATAATCCTTCGCCTACAGTGTTTGTCCACATGCCATGAGCAGAGCAGTCGGTGCTGAGATGGACCCATGACAGTTGACCAAGCCTTGAAGAACTCAGATGCATCATCTGACATAAAAATCTTAGTTGATAATGCTCCTGTGGAAGACTTCACAGATTCAAAGAAGGCTGTTAAAGTTTTTTTCATTTACTGTGCTGGAGATAAAGTATGCCATAGGCAGTCCTGCTCCAAATTCATCCAGCACCAGAACAGTCACTATTTCAAACTGGTATCCTGTTGTTCCATGTGCGGAATCAACACAGACTGTTCCTGACCCCAAAACCTTCAGAAGGTCTTTCTGTGGCTCCGTCATTAGAGCAAGACCAAAATCCTTCGTGCTGAACGTATTTGTTGAGTCAACAGCCCCCTGCTCCTTGTACAAGCGAACAACAGGTCGGCTCTTGTTCCTCATGATTTGCACCCATGCGCTAACACTGACAGCATCATTGTCATGACATCTTTCAGGCACATTGAGATTATACTGCCGTTTGATGTTGTGTAAGGTTAAGCGATCGGTTAAATGAAGAGGAGTCAGCTTGACTGTTATTGATGCCCTTATTTTCTTCATTATCGTTTTTATGGGCACTCCTTTTGAAAGGTCACTTGCAATGATTGCTCTTTCCTGGGTGGTCATGGTGAGGTGTGCAATATCTGCATCATGCCCATAATGTGTCCTTTGGTACATCACCTTGACTTCATCCTTTTCTCTAGTAACAATCATAAAAGAAAGGCATGTCTTACCACTCTTGCAGCTTCCCTGGCTCTTCATTGCCCGTACCTTGTCCCCTCGGCTTGGCCTAGCCACTCCTGACCTGTGGCATTTATAGTACACCCTTGTACTTCCACTAGCGAGCCTTTTTTCGCCTTGAGGTGCTATGAATTTTCAGTCCTCATTCACCTCCTCTCTCGTTTTCCATTCCTGGAACTCTGTAAATTGAAAAAAAAAATCAGGGCTCTGTATCACTGACAATGTAATTTCTACACTCAAAAAGCATGACTGTTCGAAAAACATTGTGCACAACACATACTATTACTTCCAGTATAATGTAGTCCACATTCATAAAACTGCATGTGTGGAATACAGTTTTTTTTTTTCAGTATTGCTGAGTATCTCGCAATGTTCAGGGAAATTCTACCATGAAGGCTTAATTGTTGCAACTAATTATTCTGCATATTTATCAATCCGGGCTGTAAAATATTCTGTTCAAATTACCAGACTATAACTCGGCTAAAATGCCAACACACAAAGGTAGCTTTGCTAGTCCACATTTTTCCCCACAGTATTTTAACATTGGGATTTGCCCTCATTTTTTTCAAGTGGCAAAAACCGCAGTCGACAGTGGAAGAACCTTTTTATCTGTAAGATTGCAGATTCACAGGACCAATTAAGTTTGACTGTTGTGCCGCTGGCTGGACCCATAAATACTAGAGAACACTGCACCAGACAGATGCGAATTTCTATACCGAAAATTGTGACAGTTATAGTACTGAGTGCTGCCGGACCTGAGGACCATTAATTATTACAGCATATACATATGACCCCCTTATTTTTTCACAAACGCAGAACATCACCCTTGTGAGGACTTTTGACCTGTGATTTGTATTTATATTATGTATATATATAGAAAAGAATTGAAGGGGAACTGAGAACTGAGGGGCTCGCTATATAGAATTGAAAGGAGCGAATAGTCTACGAGCCCAAGGCGAACATTTGTACATATATTTTTTTTATGTTTTGTTGTTGGTATTGACAATGTTTCCCTTGGACTCGTAGACTGTTCGCTCCTTTAAATTATATACATATACACACATATATATATATATATATATATATATATATATATATATATATATATATATATATATATATATATATATATATACGATAGTTATAGTTGTTACGATGAAATAGCAAAGGGGTGTTTATTTACAGTGATATGGCAGTGGGATAAGGTGAAGCCTACTAGCCCCAAGCACCAACGCTTTCTCCTCTTCTTCTCCCAGACCATCACAACCCTTCGTCGTCGTCAGTGGCGTGACAATATATATATATATATATATATATATATATATATATATATATATATATATATATATATATATATATATATATATTTCACCATTCTACTGTCCCACATATTTACTCACTTTTTTTTTTTATTATTATTATTATTCTTTCTCTGAGGTTCATCTCCCGTCGCAACTTGCTCGAACTTTACTCGCCGCTGTCAGGTTATTCTAACCAGCAGTGTCCACCTGGTTTTTTCATCACGCTGGGCGCTCCCAGTGAGAACAAGAAAAATAATTTTCTCACCACCTGCAGCAAACACGTTCCCCCACCTGTTTTCTTCTTTTGCTTGGCCCTCGCATCTGTTAGCGAAAACCTCAAAGTATTTCACCATTCTACTGTCCCACATATTTACTCACATTTTTTTTTTTTATTATTATGTCGCAAGTTGCTCGAACTTTACTCGCCGCTGTCAGGTTATTCTAACCAGCAGTGTCCACCTGGTTTTTTCATCACGCTGGGCGCTCCCAGTGAGAACATGAAAAATAATTTTCTCACCACCTGCAGCAAACACGTTCCCCCACCTGTTTTCTTCTTTTGCTTAGCCCTCACACCTGTTAGCGAAAACCTCAAAGTATTTCACCATTCTACTGTCCCGCATATTTACTTACTCTTTTTTTTTCTATTTTATTTTTTTTTTATTCTTTTTTTGGGGTTCATCTCCCGTCGCAAGTTGCTCGAACTTTACTCGCCGCTGTCAGGTTCTTCTAACCAGCAGTGTCCACCTGGTTTTCTCATCACGCTGGGCGCTCCCATCTTTTAGTGAGAACAGCAAACACCTTCCCCCACCTGTTTTCGTCTTCTTTTTTTCTTTTTTTTTTTTTCTTCCTTCCAAGGTTGTTCCGCGGTTGCCTGTATTGTGTCTTGTATTGTATACAGATGACTCGCGGCGGCCAGTGCCTTGGGTTGATGGCCCATTGGGCCTAGCCTGCTCTCCGCACCTGTGTGTGTATGTGTGTGTTGTGCGTGTCCAGCTGACTCACCTGTGTGTGCCCATATTGTTTGTATCACCTCTGGCCAACTCTATAAGAAGACAAACAAGAATCATGTACCATCAGTCTTGAGAAAGGCAGGGCTCCTGCCGAAACGTCGACTACAAATAAACTTGGAAACAGTATGAAGCAATTTTTCACTTTTATATATATATATATATATATATATATATATATATATATATATATATATATATATATATATATATATATATATATATATGGTCGAAATACATGCTTCTGCATGTACACATGCTTGCTAAATAGTTGCTTACATATATGCCCTACACCAATGCGTTTCTCAAAGGGGGGTGGGTGTGCGAAACCCACGCCCATGATAAAAGAAATGAAAGGTCGCGCGATAACTCTCCGGCTTTTGCTCTGGTTAGAGTGAACTAGTTCACTCTACTCTGGTCTTGCGGGTCCCACGTAGGTTCAATGCCAATGTTAACTTCTCTAAGCGCAAGAGCGCGCGCGAAAGAAGGAGATAAGGATCGAGAGATGATCGTGCGATTGTTGATACCGGCACCATTGAAACTAGCTGATAGACGGGCCTGCAATGCGTGGTGAGCGGCACGATATGTGGAGGAGTCGAATCCCTTATTGTAGCCGCGCGCTGGCATCAAATGCGCGTTGTTTAACCGATCGATTCAATCCCAATTGCACAACGTGCTTCTAGTACGCAAAAGATCGCAGCACAAATATAAGATTTTTTCTGCCCTCTACCTTATAGTCTCAATACCGGTCGCAATTGACTAAGGTTCCGCACCACCTTTCCACATGGCTGAAAACCGGTGCACTAAACGAAACCGGAAATTTCACTTAAGTGCCGATCGAAAAGCGTAGACCATTGTTCTAAATTTCTTGATATAATTTAACATCTGTGCTTGCCTTAGTTTTCCGGAATCTGCGAAAATTGGCAGTCTGCTACAGCAGAATTTTTCACCGTGGAGAGCGGAGAACTTGATTCGACAGGCTGCTCCACCTGACGAACTACGAGAGCAGCCCCCAAACTGTATTGCGTCATAGTTCTCCAGGTGGCGCAGCCTGTCAAATCGGCTGCTTCGGTTGAAGAATCGAGTAAAACAGCGCTAGGGGAGACGAAACACGTGAACGACAGATACATGATCTGTCGTTCACGTGTTTCGTCTCTCCTAGCACTGTTTTACTCGATTCTTAAGCATGTACCTACCAGACCGTATTTGCCCTCTTCTGCTTCGGTTTACTGTCTTCACTAAGCTTTTGCCGCAAATGATAGTTTTTCCTCGGTTCCGGAAAATGCAGCATGCATAGTAAAGTGAAATTAGTAATGTAAAAACGTAGCCTTTCAAAAGTTACCTGTGGTCAGCGGCAGAGCCGAAATAACGCATTTTTTTCCCAACTCGTATAGATATACGTATATGATGGGGCTGAATTCCAATCTTCTCGAAGTGTCTCACATGGCAACAAACGAACAAAAAATAAATGAAAATAAATAAATAAAAATATCAAATAATTGAAATTATGCTTCCTATACAAAACCGAACTCAAATACAGGCAAGAACAGTGCAGCGCGGATATGAACACTATATGTACACAACTATATAATAAAAACGAGACATGAGAATTAATCAAGCTCTCAGAAAAACGATCTATTGCGAATATAAGGAAGTATTCACGCCTCCTAAAGAACAAGAACTAAAAAAAAAATAGGAGACACAGCAATACAGTTCAGTCTGACATTAGTCTAACATTTATATATCTAAAAATGATCGAGTACATCTTAAATACAGCTTTCAGAAAACGCCTCATCAAGCTAAACGAATCGCAGAATGCCCTGCGAAATTTTGAAAGGCAGCGGATTATATACACAGCGCATATCGCCGAGAACATGGAAAAAAAATAAATTATGCTTACATGTATTACGCATGCGAATTCGCCTGTACCAAAAGTTCGAGCCGCGAATGCTCACGTCGCAAAACCGAATATATATATAATGCCACGAAACCTTCAAAACAGTATTTGTTGTTTTTTAACAGCCGCCGGCATACAGGCTTATCACTCTGATTCTGGACCGCGTATCAGTTCCGTAATCTTTGTTTGGTAATGCTCGACGTCGCGAGTCACACCTTTATCAGTTTTGTTGTAGCGCAAGATGCACCGAGATCTGTCTCGAAGGTTCCGGCCACTCGGGTGTCTTTCCACAATGTTCCAGCCCGTGCTGGTAGCTGTTTGCGACGTTATCTAGATTGTTCTGTGAAGCCTTTAAATTGAGCTTTGCCGAATGTGACGAGCATTCTTTGTTCGACGATCGACCAACACGTTTGCTGCTATCGCCGCCGCCGAGTTGCTTAGTTTTTTTGCGGGCGCAAGTAAGCCCAATAAAGAGTTAATTTCCGTACCATCAAGCCTGTGCCTTCATTTGTGGCGTCGACCCTGGTCACCACCACGTGACATCTGGTGGAGGTGCTGCCTTTGATCCTTCAAGCGAAGACCCAAGCCATGTTCCTGTCGCCCTGGAAGACCAGCCTACAGGTGACCGAGCCAGCCGCCGACTTCAAGGCCTACAACCCGAACACGGTCTGCTGCCTGATCCCATTTGATCTCGGAAGGCATCGACGCTGACAATGGCCCAGCCGACAGCACTGGTTGTTTTCGTCACACCCCGTGAGCCCCCCTGCTTCCATGGACGACCGGATGAAGATGCTGGAGACTGGATGGACCTTTTCGACCGTGTGGCAGAATTCAACGGTTGGAACGACGCTGCGAAACTCAGGCAGATCTACTTTGTTGTTCAAGGACATGCCCGAGTTTGGTTCGAAAATCATGAGGCAGCCATGAAGGATTGGGACATTTTCAAGGAAGCGTTTTTGACTGCCTTTTCAGGCGTTGTCCGAAAGGAAAGAACCCAGGCCCTCATTCAGTCAAGACTTCAACTTCCTAACGAGCCTGTCCTGGCGTACGTTGAAGAGATGAAGCGCCTCTTTCGCCGCGCCGACCCTAACATGGCTGAAGGTGAGAGAGTCAAATTTTTAATGCGACGCGTCAAGGAATCGCTTTTTGTAAATCTTGTCCGAAATCCACCAAAAACCGTGGTGGAATTTGAAACGGAAGCGTCTGCCATCGAGAAGACGTTGTACACCCGGATGCGCCACTACGAGCGACCACTTCAGCCAGACTACTCAAGCCACTACCCCAGCGCATCTGCAAGTGGAGAAAACCTTCGGGACATCATCCGGGAGATCGTTCGAGAGGAGCTCCGCCGATTGATGCCATCCTCGCAACGACCCCAAGTGGCGACGCTTGCGGACGTCGTCCGTGAAGAAGTCCAGCAGGCGCTGGGCGTTCCTCAAGCGACGGCTGCGACTGTTCCAGCACAAGAGGCAACAGCAATGAACTACGCTGGTGCATTACGTCGCCCTGCGCCCCGACGTGACGACTTTCCGAGCCCTCGCCGCTACCATCCTGAAAACCGCCCCTTGGCCCCCGCCCGCCGAGCCTACCAACGACCCCCAAACCCCAGGAAGTGCGACGCCTGGAGGACTGCAAACAACCGGCCATTATGCTTCCACTGCGGTGAGGCCGGTCACATTCTGCGGCACTGCCCTTAACGACGAATCGGTCTCCGTGGATTTGCAGTCGACGCTCCGCGACCACGCCCAGGTGAACGACCGCAAGAAATCGACAGCTATCTGCGTAGCGGTGAGATTGCGCCACCAAGCCGTCGGTTCAGATCTCCATCGCCGTACAGGGCCCGATTTGCGTCGCCGGGCCGCGGTTACGTGCAAGGACGGTCTCCTAGCCCCCGTAGGGGAAACTAAAGGCAGCAACCTTTGGATGTGAGGTTCCTCAACAGCGAAAAGACGAAGATCCTCCGCCGCCGACGACCACTAACGACGACGCAACCATTTCACCGCCGCTCCACACGACAACATCGACGACAACACGACCAGAGTGCAAGCCGACACCACCGCCCAGCAGAGTAGCAGTAATACAAGCCATCGACGAACAACTGCGTACTATCCCCAGACCAATGGCCTTATGGAGCGCCTGAACAAAATGATCATGGACATGATCGCTATGTACGTCGACGCTGAACACAAGACCTGGGAAGCCATCTTGCCGTACGTCATCTTCGCGTATAACACGGCAGTCCAGGAGACGACCAGAGCGACCCCGTTTAAGCTTGTGTACGGCAGGGAGCCCACGACGACGCTCGACGCAATGCTGCCGCACGTAACCAGCGAGGACAACCTTGACGTCGCCGCCTACCTGCAGCGTGCAGAGGAAGCCCGACGACTCGCACGGCTGCGTATTAAAGGCCAACAGCGCACCGACTGCCGACGATACAATTTAGGACGACGCCACGCAGAGTACAATCCAGGAGACCAAGTGTGGGTTTGGACACCAATTCGACGTCGCGGATTAAGTGAAAAGTTGTTGCGTCGATACTTTGGGCCATACAAAATCCTTCGCCGCGTCGGACCACTGGACTATGAAGTCATTCCCGACGGAACGTCAGCATCACAACGGCGACGCGCACGCCCAGAAATTGTACATGTTGTACGACTGAAGCCATATTACGCGCGTTAAAGAATCTGTGGTGTTTAAACTTTGCAGTGTTTATGTTTAAGTTTCTTTGTTTTGGAACATCCAGGCGATGTTTTTTTAAGGGGGGAGTAATGCCACGAAACCTTCAAAACAGTATTTTTTGTTTTTTAACAGCCGCCGGCATACAGGTTTATTACTCTGATTCTGGACCGCCTATCAGTTCCGTAATCTTTGTTTGTTAATGCTCGATGTCGCGAGTCACACCTTTATCAGTTTTGTTGTAGCGCAAGATGCACCGAGATCTGTCTCGAAGGTTCCGGCCACTCGGGTGTCTTTCCACAATGTTTCAGCCCGCGCTGGTAGCTGTTTGCGACGTTATCTAGATTTTTCTGTGAAGCCTTTAAATTGAGCTTTGCCGAGTGTGACGAGCATTCTTTGTTCGACGATCGACCAACACGTTTGCTGCTATCGCCGTCGCCGAGTTGCTTAGTTTTTTTGCGGGCGCAAGTCAGCCTAACAGAGTTAATTTCCGTACCATCAAGCCTGTGCCTTCATTTGTGTCGTCGACCCTGGTCACCACCACGTGACAATATATATATATATGTATATATATATATATATATATATATATATATATATATATATATATATATATATATATATATATATATATATATATATATATATATATATAACGGGACAGCGACCCACAACCCACCGGCCAAGCATCAAAGTACTCCGTTTTGAAAATCACTCCCCGTACCAAGCCATCCTCGCCGAATTTCCCGGTTTGACGCACCCTAGCAGGTTGCCACGTAATGTGCAGCATACCGCTGTGCACTACATCAGGACCATTCCAGGCCCCCTGGTTTTCTGCCTCGTGCGTCGCCTTGCGCCGGACCGCATACGCTTAGCCAAAGCAGAGTTCGAAGCCATGCTCTGTGAGGGAATCGTCCGCCGCTCCGATGGCATATGTGCCTCGCCACTTCATCTTGTCCCGAAGAAGACTGAAGGCTGGCGGCCTTGTGGGGACTACCATGCCCTCAACGCGCGCACCATTCCGGGCAGGTACCCCGTTCACCCCATACAGGACTTCACCCATCGCGTTTATCGCTGCCACGTTTTCTCCTTGCTAGACTTAGTGAAGGCCTACAAGCAGATACCCGTCAACCCGGACGACGTCCTGAAAACTGCAACCATTACCCCTTTCGGCTTGTTGAGTTTCCCTTCATGAGCTTTGGCCTGAAGAACGCTGAGCAGACCTTTCAACGATTCATCGATGAAGTCGGCCCTGGCTT
Organism: Amblyomma maculatum; assembly: GCF_055883805.1. Taxonomy (NCBI): domain Eukaryota; kingdom Metazoa; phylum Arthropoda; class Arachnida; order Ixodida; family Ixodidae; genus Amblyomma; species Amblyomma maculatum. The sequence continues at coordinate 1,057,186 of NW_028146741.1, forward strand.
CGACTTCTGCTTCGGCTACCTTGAAGATACTTTGGTCTTTTCCCGTAACGCCGACGAATACCACATGCACCCTCGTCTACTTGTCCAACGCCTCGATGACCACAGCCTATTCGTCAGTGTCCCAAAGAGCACGCTCGGCGCTTCAGCCATCAAATTCCTAGGCCATGCGACCTTTGCCTCAACGCATCTCAGACGTGCAAGGTTACCCCCAACCAACCACCGCTAAAAACCTTTGCCGTTTCCTCGCCATGCTGAACTTTTACAGGCGTTTCTTGCAACAAGCAGTCGGCTACCAGGCTCCTCTCTATGATGCCTTGGCTAGTCTACGAGGAAACCAACCGGTCACGTGGACACTGGCTTTAACGCAACTTTTCAAAGAATGCAAAGCTGCTCTGCGCACCGCCACATATCTCTTTCATCTCGTTCCAGATGCTCCCTTGGGGATCTTCACGGACGCCTCTAACTTCACCGTCGGCGCCGCCCATATGCTACACGTAGACAACATCTGGCATCTCTTGGTGCTCTGCGAGAAAGTCTCAACTCGGAAAACGACCCCTTCTGCGGCCAGTCCCGCCAAAGAAACCACGACCCCAGCTCAGTCGGGGTCGCCAGCTTACTACCGCGGACTTCTGGTGATATTCGAAGCAGGTCAACACATTCTTCACAATCTCGAATGTGGCGAACATTTCCAACTTTCCTTGTATTTTTCTGCTGTATGTTATAACGTTCCTTGCACAGAAGGAACAGTATATAATTTTACCGTTTTTTTTATTTGTACCAACCTGTTCAGCTATAAACATGTGAATTGATTTCTTCTGCCTGCGGCGCTGCCAACTTTGTAAGGGGAGCAGGACTCCGTCAAGTTCCTTTAACAGCTTTTAGTCCTGGCCCCTCCTTTTTTTGCTAAAAGGAAATGCACTTGAACTTGAGCTTTACTTCGCGGGACCACTTCTGGTGAAAGGAGAAAACTCGCATACAAATCCTACATCCCACTATTCACGTTTGCTGGAACAAGAGCGGCGCACTTAGAGCTCGCTAAAGACATTTCCGTAGAGTCGTTTATGTCGGAATGGCGTATATGAGCGACTTGTCAGATCGGCCGAACTCGCTCTGAAGAAGGCGATCGGATCAAAGCTTCTCACCATCGACGAGCTAATCATTGTATCGGCAGAAATCGAAGATGTCTTAAATTCCCTACAGTTAGCTGGCATCTACGATGAATATGGAGACCCGGAACCTTTTTCCCTTCCTTATTACCTCTAACTTTTTGTAACTTTTTGCCCTTCCTTATTAACATCATCTGTTTACGTACGTGATAATGGTGTACTGCATCCTTTTAATGCTAAAACTGAAAGGCCTCCTATTACTGACTTACAAATTGATGAGCAAGGTGTTCTAAATCTGGCATTACATATTAACATCAAGAAAATCCAAGGTCCAAATCGTATCCCTAACAAGTTATATTATACGCTGAATGGGTATCTAAATATTTGACCACAATTTTCCGTCTTCTTTTACTAGCGGATGCTTCCCAACTAACTGGAAGCGAGTAAACGTTATACCAGTCCATAAAAGCGGAAATAATTCTGCTAGCAATTATCGTCCGATCTCGCTCACTAGTACAGTTTCGAAGTTGCTTGAACCACGGCCGGTCTCGAGGGAGAAAGCGCGCGCTCTTTCTTACGGCCTTCTCAATCGCCGCGGGAACAATAGGAACTTTTCTCCTTGAGTTACGCTCTCCGCCACCGCAAGGGGCGCGACCTGCTCACTGTTCGCTCCGCGCCTGCTTCAGCGGCGGAGGGTGGCTTTTGCCTGGTTTCGCGCTGTCGCTCGCGAGTTTCGTGGTGAGTGCAGCTCCGAAATTAAAGAGCACAGAAGGTAGATGCTGCAGCGGCATGTCGTCAACGTACCACGCGTGAACGGATATAAAAAACGCTGTCGTTCAGCAAACGCTCGACAAGCATGGCAAACATTGCGGCACGGTAGCTACTTTTGTCCATTTTTATCCGAATTTTCCCCAAGCCTGTACAAGAATAGGAACAAAAAGAAAACTGAATGAGCAGTGATCACATCGAAGCTTCTTCAAGGCTAACATGACAGCAACTCGTCTGCAAAAGCAAAACCGTCTTTCAGCGCTAGATGCGAAACCATTCATGTAGCACCGAAGCTGAAAATAATTTCATAAAAATGTAATGTAAATTGCAAAATGCTTGCATGATATAAATTATTAGTATAACAGTCAAATAAACGTTGCAGGGTTGAGTTTTAAATGTTATTACAATTCATATACTAGGTAATGTGTGGTATTATAAACATTATTTTCATTTTGCAAATAAACATTGTTTTAATGAAATTTTCACATGATATTATACCTATTATGAAAACAAAAAATGGTTTGATATTCATGACACCACTTGTGCTCGAAGTGGTAAAAAAAGGCCAATAAATGATGAAGGTGATACTCGATGCAGTTACTTACAAATGAGTTCACCTGCTATATCGAAAGTATGCAAGAAACTTCTAAAGCGTTAAAGAAGGACACTCTCACTGAAGACTCATTTCAAGCCTTATATAGCGACCCATTGAGGCTCTCTTCGGGAAAGTAAGGTTAATGTGCGGAAGGGAATGACATATGCCAGATGCGAGGGCCGTAACAGCTAGCGGCACATGACTACATGACTACATTATCAAGACGGACGTTTCATCTGAGAGCAAAATCAAGGCACTGAAGGCCTCTCCTACCATCCCATTTCCCACTGTCACATATTCCGGTTTACCTTACGTCGCTGTATATATCGTTTAGTTAATCAACTTCGGGTGTGACGCTTGCGCTATTCTTCTTTGAACTAGCGAAAGAAGCAGCCCCACGTAGTACGCTCTTCTACGAGGACAATGTTCTAGTGGACTGCATTATCCAAAACCAGAGCTTGTTGCCCTATTGGACAAACGTTTTTTTTCTAAAAAGCTGCCGTGCACCTACTACACACAAATGTTCTCGAAGTACTTAATGATTCAGTCAGCATTTCAGAACTCAACACTGAGTTGCCCGAAAGGAATTGACAACACCTATGTTATTAGGTCCGCTTCTTTGATATTTGAAAAAATTCTCTGAATTCTCCTTCTCAATTAATTATACCAGGAAAGTGACAGAGAAGACCGAGAGGCCAACTCCTTATGTGCACAAGCCGTGTAGGAAGATTTTGAGCCCGAATTTTGTAGACGCAGGTCGCATTTTGATGAATTGAATATATAGTGCAATGTGCAACTTTGAAGGACACTTTTTTTTATTGTTTGCCGCTCTTTTCGATTCCGCTTAACTGTTTATGCCGATTTCCTTGATTAAAAGTAGTCGCGAGACTACATATACATCTTCGGTCTTTCAACCGACTGATATGTTTTGAACGAAGCTAGAACAGCCCACTCCACTTGACAAGTGAAGTTTTAACTATGTGAGTAAATTTTTGTTATTTACTCTGAATCTGAGACGCGCCATGAATTTTTACCGGTGTCTCTTCCGATCTAAACGAAAATGGTAGCGGTTGACAGAATCTCCACCCAACAGTTCACCATGCACTCACGTCAGGTCACGCTACACCTGCTTAAAACATTCAAAGGCACATTGCATAGCCTGGTAAATTTATTTTTGTACATAGGGGTAAAAAATGTTAAGTGTACCCGAAGCTTCATTCAACCGTGAACGGCCGCACTGACGAAGGAGCGCGCGCGTGAGCGGATTGTTGACTGTATTTTATTCCTCGTACACGATAAATGTATGATGTTGATGACGGACTTTGTATAAACCATAAGGGGCGAAATGTCAGGACCTGCCGGTTGCAACTGACGCGGGCGAAGCTAAAAACGAGCGCGCGTTTCCCTTGCGCGTGAACGGCTGTAGCGGAAGAGCAGCAGCAGGGCGGTGGCGACCCCACCGAGGCGCGGCGAGCGGTGGAAACAGACCCCATTGGAGAGGCCGTAAGAGAAGATAAGCGCTCTCTCCCTCGAGACCGGCCGTGCTTGAACATATCTAAACACCTGCTCAACTACCTCGACCAGTATGATATGCTGTATTATCGTCAGCATGGCTTCCTTCCGAAAGGGACTGTCCACAACCACCCAACTGATAGAAATAGTTCATGACCTCGCAGAAATAATAAATTCACGTGGTCAAACACACATGATATACCTTGACTTTGTGACAGCATTTGATAAAGTTTCACATCCAATATTGTTATATAAGGTTAATCCGGTATTTAAAAATCAAACACTCACACAATGGTTTTCCGCGTATATATCCTCTCGTGAACAGTATGTATTTGTTAGAGGCTGTGAATCTAGCATTCTTCCTGTTGCTTCTGGTGTGCCACATGGTACCGTTTTAGGCCCAGTCCTCTTTCTCATCTTCATTAATGATTTGCAAAGTAGCATTGATGCTCCAATAAGACTTTTTGCTGGCGACTGCGTGATGTACTTTTGCGTAAATACGGCTGATGATCAGATTAAATTAAATTTAAACCTACAAAGAATAGTCAAATAGTGTAACGACTGGCAGATGGATTTAAACTTAAAAAAAGTCGGTGTACATGTCAGTAACTAAAAAAAAAATGTTATAATTTCATTTATCAATCAAGTGGTTACATGCTCGAAAGAGTTGATCAGTATAAATACCTAGGCCCACCTGCAATGGGATACCCACATTGAAAATGTCATTTCCAAAGCTTTAAAAACGCTAAGGTACCTGCGATGCACTATGCACAGTGCTACCCCGGATGTAAAGGGCCTGGCTTACAAAACCCTAGTCAGACCAATTATCGAATATGCCAAAGTAGTATGGGATCCTCACACAGCAACTAATTGTCACAAGCCAGATAGGATTCAGCGACTCGCTGCTAGGTTTATCTATAATAAATACCGCCGTAACTATTCTTCATCAGACATCTGCCAACAAGCCCAACTACCAATGCTAGAAAGCAGAACCAGGTATGAAAGACAAAACTCTTTTCATTATCAATAATTATCTGAAAATTAATGAATCAGATTACTTTGAGATCAAAACTAATAAGACATCAAGGCACCGTCATAGTAGGTTCATCCCGTTGCCGGCTATAAAAAATAATTGCTTCAAGTTTAGTTATTTTCCGCAAACTTGTAAGGACTGGAACTCTCTTCCAGATTCTGCTGTTCGATCTTCATTATTATGTGAATTTGTGTGCCATTTAGAAAATTTCATCTATGGCACTAGCACTGGGCGATGAGGTCATATTGCTATTGTGTAAGATGGCTGTTGTTCCGATTTCTGTGTGATGCATTTTTGTTTTGTTTGTGTGTGTATTCAAGACGATTTTTGATTGACTGTTGATTTTCATTCTGTTCTATATTGTTAATTTTTTGTTTTGTATTTTGCACTCCTGTTACAGCCCCTTATGGTGGCTGACAGTATTAATAAATGAAATTAAAGACACTTCACATCATTGCATAGATCTAGGAAAATCGAAGCAGGCAAGGTTACCGCATCAGCTCACAATCTATGGGCCCGATGCGAGCAGACTACCGAAGCCTTCTGGCGCAGATGTACAAAAGAGTACCACGACGAACTTCGAAATGTGCAAAATCGAAATGAACGTCAAGGTAAAACACTCAAGGAACGGGACTTCCTACTCCTTCGTGATAGTCTGCAGCCACTACAATGAAAGATCGCAAGAACTGAGAAACTGTTTCCGGGACCAGACTGAGGGTGAGATATCGTGCCTGCTGAAGGTACCAGGGGGATCAACTGTCAAGCGACCGATTCAACTCTTGCACCCTATAGAGATAACGTAAACGGAAAAAAAAATGACCGTAGGCATTGTTGGGAGGGGGGAGGGGGGGAGGGAATGTGCTGCGAAACCGAAACCGGACAGCTCCATGTCTGAAGGCAAGCCAAGCCTAGCAGGCTTGGCCGTTAGTTGTCCTATGTAATCGAAATAAACGGATGTCGTTTGCACTCTGTAAGGAAGTCATCTTATTTTAAAGATCACGACACTATATTCATCCAAATCTAGCGATCGTGAACAGAAGAGACATTTACTGGTTAAAAATACCAAGATTAGTAATGACGAGAGCTATGTGGTCAGGTTATGTAAACCGGGGTGCAAACTTTTAAGTCCATGGAGTGAATTTCGCACCTTGTTTGTATTCGACCAGCGTGTTGATCACTCACTTGAACACTTACCGTAGCCATTGGTCGACGTTTATTCGTCGCAAATTTCTGTTTCCTTGCTAGTTTCACGCAAAGCTTACATGTTGTTCATCGTACGCAACTAATAAGATTAGAGGGAACACTTAATCTCCACCTTTAATAGTGTGATGGGATAGCGTAGGTTACCACCCGACATGCAGAGCCCCACTTTAACGAAGCCGTACGAGCGACCCTGCGTAGCTTTTGGTGTAACGTGCCCCACTCGGCATCCGAGAGCACTGTGATTGATTCTTTCCTCATAGACCATCCCACCTCACACGAGAAGCCCGAATTGCCATCTTTTCACCTCTTCCTGATATCGTACGGTCTCGTTAAGTCGCGCAAATTATTGAACAATCTGCCTGGTCATACCAACTGCCAGCTACCTCCTGCCGGCGTCATGTAGCGATTCTTCGATCACAACATCGACGCCGACGACAGATTTTCTGGGTAACGAAGTGTTACGGCGTTAACAATTATATGCACTCGCAATGACGTGCTTCGTCATGAGAAAAGTTTGAAACGATAGAGAGATGTCGTTTAGAGTTCATATAAGCCACATACTCAAGCAATTTGCTCAAATTGAGAACGGACATATTCAACTAACAGGTAGCATGCACCTCAGAGGAGTGTCTGTTAGTGGCGTCTCGGGGAGTTTACGGGGTCACGAATTTGAGTTTGCGGTTCGGTCGCTGCCGAAGACTGATGCATTCATTTGCTTTGTTAACTATGTTCACAATGTGCTCATGATTTTCCACAATCTCAAAACAATGTTGCAACGGTTCGCAATCCTAGAAGAGCGCATGTGTGACACGGGTGTCTTTCGCAGATGGACCTGGGGGAAGGTGTAGCTGCACCCTGAGTCAGTAAATGTTCTACAGGGCTTAGTCCTTTTGGAATAAACAAAGGCTGCTCCCCCAACAGCCCATAAATCAGATACGATCTCTATTTCAGAGGCCAACTGCAGAGCGATTATCAAACACTACTCCTTGACGGGATCCAAGTGGCGATGTTAATCTTAATTATCCAAATTGCGCTTGAGTGATTCGTGTTTTCATTCTGACTTTGTCCGCTTTCGAACAGTAAACGTACAATCTACATGCTTCGAGGAAGATAAAAAAAACCTCTGTTACCGAATTTACATTACCTATAGAAACTTCCGAATTATCTTTGACTTATTACCTGCGACAAATAAATCTTCTTCCATGGGGCTGCATCACCGAAGGCAAGAAAATGCACGGAACATGCATGTTATCCCGAACATCGTCCCCTGATAGTGGTCTCCAGCAAAAAGTGGAGGGTCCGGATAAGTTTTTGTAATAATTTTACAAAATAAATTTAAAAAAGAGTTACTTTCTGTGTAAGCCTACGTGAGAAAAAATAAATGTCGTGTGAAACTACTCCGACCGGATCTGGTGTCAGGTATACCCAGGCGGCACAAACGACTGGCCCAATATTGGTAGTATGCTGCCGGTGCACTGGTGGTCCTACGCTGGGTCGAACATTGCGAACTAAGTACCAACGTTGGGGTAATGAACTATCCTATTTTAGTAGATATTAACGAGAATAAAAGAAACAGACCGAAGTGATGTATATTGTGGGGCTCCTGCACTCCTCTTCGCCTTTTGAAGTACGCGCGCTCTATGCACTCTATCTTAGTACGCGCGGAGGTAGCGCAACTGCGCACGCGCGCACTTTATCGCAGGGCGTGACATATTGTGACGAAGAATTGAGCGATTGTGATGAGGGATGACGACGTTGAAGTGTGTGTGCGGTTAACTGGGCGCTATGAAAACTGGGTCTTAATTTGAGCAGTCAGATCGTATCGTTCGGTACCGCCATGTTTGTGTACAGCCACAAATCTGTTTTTAATGTCATTTGAAACTTTTTAATAGAATCAAAACGTCTAACTTGATAATATGCTTTGAATTTTTAATCTGTAATTACAAATCTAAGTGTCCTCCGTACTGCGTGCGTTAATAATTCAACTTTTTATTTTGGTTTTTTCATATTTTACTTGCATCTCCATTCCCTAGCAATGATTTCCTTTTTTTTTCGATCTAATTACCCATCTCAAAAACAAAATTAGAGAAGAACAACAACATAACTGTGCTGTGCTGCTTTAACTGGTCATATCAAGGCCCCTGTAACATCTTGGAGGAGGCTGCATCTCGATTCCCGTACCCTACGCTGAAACTCCGCAGTTGTCGTCATATTGCCCCCATCAACATGTCCACTGCCGCCGACCCAACAGCTGCTGCCTCCTCTTTAATAGCCCCACAAGCCGTCGTCATGGTCCAGGCGCGCGATCCTGGCTCATTCTCTGGCACTGAAGACAACGTCGACGTAGACGACTGACTCCACCTGTGTAAGCGCGCTAGCGCGAATAATCAGTGGGGTCCTACTCTGATGACAGCCGAACTTATCTTCTTTCTGAGTCACAGCGCGCAAGTGGTAAGTCGCACATGATCCAGAACTTCATTGGAAGATTGCAAGCACAAGATGCATGAGCTGTTTGGAAAGCTTATTGGAAACCTGCTCGCCGCTAAGAAAGACCTGGCGTCACACGCAGAAACGGCTTGGGAACCGTACGTTTCCTATACATACAAGCCGTTCTCGCTTTGTGCCGTAAGGTTGACAAGGGCATGACGGAAGAAGACAAAGTCGGCCATATCTTCAAAGGTATTGCTGGCGATGCCTTTAATATTTATTAATATTATATTTATTAATATTTATTAATATTAATATTTATTAATATTATATTAATTTATTAATATGCCCAACCATCGATGCCGTCTTAATGACCTGTGGCCTCTTCGAACAAGCTAAACTTCGTCGGATATCGCCTCGTTTTCACCGCCAGCCGAACGCCGCTGCTAGTTCCACTTACTTGCGTTGATTCAGCGGCTCTAAGGCAGCCGCAAGGCAACTTTACCCGCATCGTGCGCAGAGGTTAAGAGGCCCTGACACCTGTGGTCCCCAGTGCTCCTCAATTACCTTGTAACTACGCTGCTACAGTTTCCTTGATAAAAGACGTCGTCCGCCAGAAGGTTGCAAACGGAATCTCCACAGGCCACACCATAGACCAACACCGCCCTCTTCCGGAACTCCCTGTTGTTGCCGCTACCACTCTCCGGATGGGTTTCCACCCCCGGTACGGCTTTCGAAATGACGCGGAATGGCGCACTCCTGACGACCGTCCCATATGCTTTTTATGTCATTGTGTGGCACGTATTTCCCGCCACTGCCGTACCGCAAGCCGTTGGTAGACAGCACCTCGCTTCTTCAACAATCGGAACAACTGTTACCCGCACCGCCCATATGCATCGCATTTTATGCCTCAAGCACCCGATCAAGTCTCTTCCGCACCTACCCGAAGCCGCTTACCGTCCCCGCAATCCCGTCGCTCCCGTTCTCCTGTTCCTTGCCCGCCGCAGCTTATCGCCTTCCTGCGCCGCACACTTCGCGAGAAACTAGGACATGCAGCTCCCGAAGGTGACGCGGCATTCTCGACCCGGTCTGAAAATTCTCTACCGACCTCTTTCTGTACCAAGTAACTTGATCATTATTTCTGTGGATGGTGTTTCCGTTGCTGCCCATATTGACACTGGTGCTCAAGTATCTACTATTAGCTCCTGTTTTCGCCGTCGCCTAAAGAAAGTAATGACCCCAGCCACGACATCCTTGGTTCGTGTAGCCGACGATTGTTGTGCTGCTGCAGCCGGCATGTGTACTGCCCGTCAAAGTATTCACGATCACCATGCTTCTGTTCTTTTCACCTTTCAGCACAGCTGTCTTCAAGACGTAATTCTTGGGCTCGACTATTTGCCTGCTCATTCCGCCCTCATTGACTGTTCTGTTAGTCTTCTGCGTCTCGACCTGTCTATCTGCTCTGAGGACCTATCAAGCCGACCTCGCCTTCGCTCCGCCAACTTCTGTCGCCTGCCATCGGAAGCTGCCGTCTATGCCCCTTTAATGCCCTATCCAGCCGTTCATGACGGGGACTATCTTGCCTGCCCTGTCATCGACGTCGTTCTGAAGAGTAATGTTGTACTCCCTCATCTCATCGTCCATGTCCTTCAAAATAAAGCCACTCCGCCGGCCCTCAACCTCCGTTTATCGCCACAGGTTCTCCCCGAAGGCATTGCACTTCAATCAATAAATTCAATCAGCCTTTTATTTTCTCTATATTAGAGAAGGAGACAGGGCTAAAAGCTTGGAAGCTTGACAGAGGTCCTGCCCCCTTTTGTTCACATTGGCATTGCATCAGACAAGCTGTAATAAATTCTGCGCTATACATTATAGCACAAAAGAAGATAACACAACTTGGCAACTCAAAAATACATGCAGCGTCATCACACAAGCTTCTTCAGAAAAACATTTCTTAATAACAGTATTTGAATACTGGAAAGGGTCAAACATTCCTTTGTTTAATTTATTTAATATCACTGGCAGCGTGTAAGGGATATATTGTTTTGAATAATATGCTCTAGGTGTAGGAACTAATCACAATTTCATTCCTGGTTTCTGGAATATGGGTGTTTTTTGCAAGTTCTGCCAAATTATCAACAAAATTTTAATTGCTCCGCGAAGCACTTTTGAAGCTCATTAAAAGTCTTTATTCGTGTAAAACGAAGACTGACAGGATTTAGTATGTTAAAAAGAGGTCACTCGTAGGGAAAAAATGAGGAACACCAGCAATGCATCTCACAGCTCTTTTTTGGAGAAGATGCAATTTGGTGATGTTCGTGATATCAGTGGTGCTCCAAACGATAATACAGTATTGTAAGGCAGATAGAACTAAAGCGTTATACACCAGCAGTCTAATTTTTACAGGAAGAATGTTGCGCAAGCGCGATATAATTCCGACAGCTGAGGATATTTTAGATGTGATATAATCAACATGATCATTCCAAGTCAAGTGCTTTGAAAACATGACACCAAAGATTTTGACAGAGTCCACTATCTCCCCACGATTACGGTTTAAACATACATTGAGTGGCCTTAACAATACTTTCTTTTTCGGCAACTACAACACTATTTTAGTCTTTTTTAGGATTAATCTTGGGAAAATTATCTTTTGCCAATGTATTTAATCAATAAATTGTTCTACTTGCTTTTTCTTTAATATCATATTCAGGTTTCCCGGAGATGAACACTGAAGTATCATCGGCGTAGGATACAAATATGTCCTACGCCGATGATAGGATTGATAGGATAAATATTGTTACGGTACGCAGTGAAAGAGACGATGACGAAGTGCTGGGCTGGTAGAAAAAGACGACGCTGCAGCTACGTCTGGTTCTCCTGTGAGTGTGTCCCTGACTGTGAACTGTTGCGGCTACGACGTACCATCGCCTCCTAATATCTCGACGTGCCTCGTAACATCTTGGTGGAGCTGCTGGGTTAGACACCAATACCGCAAGCTGGATCTCCGTAGTGGCCGCCAACTTGGTGCTAGCACTATGCAGTCCGACGCAGCTACCTCTACAGCGGCACAACCAGCGCCCACTGTCGTCGTTGCGCAGCCTCGTGAGCCGGGAATCTTTTGCGGCACCGATGACATCGACGTCGAAGACTGGCTCGCTATGTACGAGCGAGTCAGTAAGCACAACCGATGGGACGCAACGTTGATGCTTGCAAATGTCATTTTCTACCTGGCTGGTACGGCGCGCGTCTGGTTCGAGACGCACGAAGAAGATCTAACATCCTGGGACATGTGCAAAGAGAAGCTTCGGGATCTCTTTGGCAAGCCAATCGGACGCAAGCTCGGCGCTAAAAAGGACCTGGCATCGCGAGCACAGTCGTCGACCGAATCATATCTGTCGTACATACAAGACGTACTAGCTCTATGCCGCAAAGTGAACAGCGCCATGCCCGAGTGTGACAAGGTGGGCCACATCTTAAAGGGCATTGCTGACGACGCTTTTAACCTTCTATTTTGCAAAGATTGTACGACGGTCGACTCCGTCCTCGAGGTATGCCGGCGGTTTGAGCAAGCTAAACATCGTCGTATTGCTCCCCGCTTCGACCGCTTGCCAAACACAGTTGCTACGTCTTCGTGCGAAGACGTGCCAACACTGCAGCAGCCGTCCCATGAGCCAAACTTGACCAGGATCGTTCGCAGAGAGCTGGAGGCAATGGCCCCTGTCGCATTCACACCTCAGCCGGCGGATGCTACTATAGCACTGATCCAAGCTGTCGTTCGGCAAGAATTCGCGAACGTGGGCCTTAATGCGAGCGTAAGCCTCAGCTCTGGTCAGCCGTCCGCACAGCCATCTGTCCAGCCCACCGTTCCGGTGGTAGCTGCTGCGGCTCCGACTGCGCGCTTCCCGACGCGATACCCCGAATCTACCCGACGCTACCGCAACCCAGAAGAATGGCGGACCTTCGACAACCGACCCATCTGTTTCAACTGCTCACGTGCCGGCCACATTTCTCGCCATTGCCGCAGCCGTTGGGTTCCGCCACCTCGACCTCGCTACTATCATGATCGAAGCACCGCCTACGGACCACACCCAACCTCTCTCCGTGATATGCCCCTTCGTGACTTTAACCCGCCATCCCCGCGCATGTCCAGCCGATCGCCGTCTCCCCAGACCCGCCGTTCCCGCTCGCCCCTACCTCACCGTTCCTCGTCCCCTCATCCTCACTTCTCTGGCCCGCTCCCGGAAAACTGATCAATGCAGCTCCCGGAGGTGAAGCTGCATTGACGACCCGGCCCGAAAATCCTCTGCTGACCCTCGCTCATCGCGCAATCTTCTAGATATCTGTGTAGATGGTGTGCCTGTTACCGCCCTCATTGACACTGGTGCCCAAATTTCCGTCCTCAGCTCTTCGTTTCGCCGCCGACTCAAAAAGGTTGTCACACCCGCCTCTTCATCAGCCGTTCGTGTCGCCGACGGAGGCGTCGCTACCGTCGTGGGACTTTGCACTGCGCGCGTGAGCATTTGTGGTCGAACTACCCCTGTGCTCTTCACTGTAATCGACCGCTGCCCCCACGATGTGATCCTCGGCATCGACTTTTTAACGGCGCACTCTGCCCTGATTGATTGTTCAAGTGGCCTCCTTCGCTTAGACCTGCCTTTCTGCTCCGACCGCACAGATATCAAGCCACGCCTCTGCTCCGTCGAGTTTGTTCGCCTACCGCCCGAAGCTGCCATGTATGTTCCTTTAGCCCCGTTTCCTGCTATTCCTGATGGTACATACGTCACTTGTCCAATCACCGATGTTGTTCTCCACCGTAACGTCATACTCCCTCACACTGTCCTGACCGTCACGGATAACAGAACCTATCTTCACGTCCTTAACTTTAGCCGCTCTGTCCAAGTTTTGCCCCATGGCATTGCACTCGCTGACTTGCTTCCGTTGGCTGACTGCGAAGTTTCTGCCCTCAAGCCTGTGCCTCTGTCTGAACCCCCTGTATCAGCTTCTCGTTCGACCATTTTTACTCCCATGATAGCACCGGATTTGACACCTCAGCAAGCCGGTGCTCTCTCCGACCTTTTGCTTTCGTACAAGGACATTTTTGATTTTGCAGACCGACATTTGGCCCAGACATCTGTCGTTACCCATCGCATCAATACTGGTGATGCCAGCCCTATTCACAGAAGGCCTTATTGAGTCTCTCTTGCTGAGCGCCACGTGATACAGAAGGAGGTCGACAAGATGTTGACAAATAATATTATTGAGCCTTCCTGCAGCCCCTGGGCGTCTCCTGTCGTTTTAGTCAAAAAGAAAGATCAAACTTGGAGATTCTGTGTAGATTACCGCCACCTCAATCAGATCACTAAAAAAGACGTTTATCCGCTCCCGAGAATTGACGACGCCCTCGACTGCTTGCATGGTGCCAGCTATATTTCCTCGATCGACATGCGTTCCGGCTACTGGCAAATAGCTGTCGACGAACGGGATCGAGAGAAAACCGCATTTGTCACCCCTGACGGACTATACCAATTCAAGGTCATGCCATTTGGCCTCTGTAACGCTCCTGCGACCTTCGAGCGCATGATGGACTCGCTTCTCCGTGGCTTCAAGTGGACAACGTGCTTATGCTACTTAGATGACGTTGTCGTTTTCTCTCCCACGTTCACAAGTCACCTTGAACGGCTTTCTACGGTACTGGCAGTCTTTCGCCGCGCCGGTCTTCAACTCAACGCAAAAAAATGCAGCTTCGGCCGCCGCCAGATCAAAATCCTGGGACATTTGGTTGACGCAAATGGTGTGCAGCCCGACCCTGATAAAGTTCGTGCAGTCCGCGAGTTCCCTACACCACGTAACACAAGTGATGTGCGAAGTTTTCTCGGGCTCTGCTCCTACTTCCGTCGCTTCATTCGGAACTTCGCTGACCTAGCACGTCCCCTTACCTCCCTTTTGCAGAAAAACGTGAATTTCTCGTGGAGCCATGAACAAGCTCAGGCCTTCACAACGATCATTTCCGCGCTCACCGCTCCTCCTGTACTGGCGCACTTCGACCCGTCTGCTCCTACAGAACTGCGCACCGACGCTAGCGGACATGGTATTGGCGCCATCCTTGCCCAGTACCAGCACGGCCACTCTCGTGTGATTGCCTATGCCAGCCGCCTTCTATCTCAGTCCGAGCGAAATTATTCCATTACGGAGCGCGAATGCCTTGCACTTGTTTGGGCGTTGACCAAATTCCGCCCTTATTTGTTTGGGCGGCCCTTCAGCGTAGTGACGGACCATCATGCCTTGTATTGGTTGTCCTCACTTAAGGACCCTACTGGCCGCTTAGGTCGCTGGGCCTTGCGATTACAAGAATACACGTTTACTGTTGTGTACAAGTCAGGCCGCCTACATCAAGACGCCGACTGCTTGTCCCGCCACCCCGTCGACCCTCCTGAACTTCCTGACAATACTGCTGACGACTGCGTTTTGTCCATTTCGAACTTTCTCCACATCGGCGTCGAACAGAGTCGTGATCCTTCCCTGCGCCCCATTATTGATCACCTGCGCAACGACAGCACCGATCCGCCCATCAGTATGTTTGTGCTGCTTAATAACACATTATACCGACGCAATATGCGCCCAGATGGCGTAGACCTTTTGCTTGTTGTCCCGACACATCTACGCTCTGCTGTTCTTGCGCACCTTCATGATGCTCCTACAGCAGGTCACCTAGGAGTGTCCCGCACATACGACAATGTTCGACGGCGATTCTACTGGCCTGGCCTCTCCCGCTCTGTTCGTCGCTACGTCGCCGCCTGTGAGTTGTGCCAGCGCAGGAAGACCCCGTCTCTTCACCCTAGTGGGCCCCTGCAACCACTCGCAGTTCCAACTGAGCCCTTTTCTCGAGTTGGTCTCGACCTGCTCGGGCCATTCCCCACATCGACTTCAGGGAACAAATGGATTGCCGTAGCGACCGATTACGCCACCCGGTATACCATAACCAGAGCTATCCCCAACAGCTGTGCCCCCGACGTTGCAGACTTTCTTTTGCAAGACGTCATCTTGCTTCATGGTTCTCCTCGTCAACTGCTCACCGATCGCGGTCGCTGCTTCCTTTCTAAAGTTGTTAATGACCTTCTGCGCTCATGCGCTACGCGCCACAACTTCACAACGGCCTACCATCCACAAACGAACGGTCTTACTGAGCGCCTTAATCGTACCCTGACCGATATGATGTCAATGTATGTTTCTGACCATCACCGTGACTGGGACATCTCTTTACCTTTCATAACATTCGCTTATAACTCGTCACGACATGATACCGCTGAATACTCTCCCTTTTATCTACTCTTCGGCCGCGACCCTCTACTTCCCTTCGACACCTTACTGCCTCTTGACGATTCCTCCTGCAGTTACGCTTCTGATGCCATCGCCCGCGCTGATGCCGCCCGTCATATTGCTCGAGACCGGCTTCGTGCGTCCCAGCGTTCTCAACAGCACCGTTACGATCTCCAGCACCGAGACGCCTACTACCCTCCTGGCTCCCTCGTACTCCTCTGGCTCCCTGCTCGACGTGTAGGCATGTGCCAGAAACTTCTGCCCCGCTACGTGGGCCCTTACCAGGTATTGCGGCAACTTACCGACGTGACGTACGAGATTATCCCTGTGAACCGCCACTCTCCGGCAAACCATCATCCAGAAGTCGTGCATGTCGCCCGTCTCAAACTTTATATCTCGCGCTCACCTGTGTAGTCTACGCACCGGGACTGTGCTTCTTCCGCGGGGGGGGGGGGGGGGGGGTATTGTTACGGTACGCAGTGAAAGAGACGATGACGAAGTGCTGGGCTGGTAGAAAAAGACGACGCTGCAGCTACGTCTGGTTCTCCTGTGAGTGTGTCCCTGACTGTGAACTGTTGCGGCTACGACGTACCATCGCCTCCTAATATCTCGACGTGCCTCGTAACAATATGTATCCTATCAGGTTCACAATGCACAATACCATTTAGATAAATTAAAAATAAAAGCGGACCCAATATGCTTCCCTGGGGAACTCCTGTGCAGATATTCTGTACTGAAGACCAGGAACTTTTAAAATCTGAATACTGTGTTCTATGGGAGAGGAATGATTCCATTAAGTCTAGTGCTTTTCCGCGGATACCGTAGGTTCCCATTTTGTGTAATAGAATTTTGTAACTTAATAAATCAAACGTTTTTGTGAAATCTATGTAAATGCCGGCAACTAGCTCCTTATTCTGAAATTTACCTATTATTTATTTTTGTGTTAGCGCTGCTTCTGTAAATCGATTCTTTCGAAAACCGGGCTGAAAGTCGAGGAGAAGATCATGCTTGTTAACAAATGACAGGACTCTATCATGCAGTAACTTCTCTATACCATTAAAGAATATCGGTAATATAGATATAGGGCAGTAATTTTGGATCAAAGATTTATCGCCACTTTTAAAAACCGGTATCATTCGAGCAGTTTTGAGTTCTTTCGGAAATACAGCTTTAGGTAATATGAAATTGTAAATGTGCGTAATGGCTGGGCATATAAGGTGAAGAACATGTTTGATGGGCGCTATTTGTAGGCCGCTTGTGTCCACTGACTTGCTATTTTTAATTGCGCTCATACACGAGAAACATTCTGAGCAGTTTGTCGGAACAACGAAAAGTGATGATGCACTATTGCTTCCTTTCAAGAATGCAGCGTAATCGTGACTACTGCGAATTTGACCCTGAGAAGCTTGTTGAATAAAAACGTTTTTAAAAGCATCAGCTAAGCTAGTGTCATAAATACGTTTTCCCTCATGCTGAAAGTTATCAGAAGCATCCGGGATAGTTGGCTGTAATAAGGAATTTAATTTCCTCCAGATAAGATCCGATCGTTGTTCACTCAAGCTCCAAAATATATTTGTCAAATAAGCTTCTCGAGCGATCTTCAGTTTTGATGTAAGATTATTTCCGCACTTTTCGAGTTGGCTAAACAAGTTTTAATCTTTTGCTTTTACAAACTGTGCATACAAGCTGTTTTTATGTTTTATTATTTGGAGCAACTCAGACGTTACCCAAGGTTTCCTAGCCCTAGATGGCGCGTCCACTTTTTTTAGTGGAAAGTGCGCGTCATATATAGTTTTAAACGATGTGATGAAATTATTGTCAGCAGTATCGCTACTATCAGCCTTAAAAACATTGTTCCAAGTCTGTTGGCTAGTACCATGACAACAGGAATCAAGTTTTTTATTACTTATAGACTGTGTATAAATTGTTGTGTATGTCTATAAATTGTACTCACCTATGGGGCTGAAACATGGAGGCTAACCAAGAGAGCTCTACTTAAGTTGAGGACAACCCAGAGGGCTATGGAACGAAAAATGGTAGGGGTAACATTAAGAGATAGAAAGCGTGCAGAGTGGGTCAGAGAAATAACTCAAGTTACCGACATTCTAGTGGAAATTAAGAAGAAATGGACATGGGCAGGACATGTAGTGCGAAGAGAGGATAACCGATGGTCGCTGAGGGTAGCAAACTGGATTCCAAGGGAAGGAAAGCGTAGCAGGGGGCGGCAGAAAGTTAGGTGGGCGGATGAGATTAAGAAGTTCGCAGGGGTCAAGTGGATGCAGCTAGCACAGAACCGGGTTAAGTGGAGAAATATGGGAGAGGCCTTCGCCCTGCAGTGGGTATAATCAGGCTGATGATGATGATGATGATAAATTATTCGCCTTTTCCTTTTGTTAATATGCACGAGCTTGTTAATTGGCATGAAGATTCCAAGGTGATCACTGATATCTGTGTAAACAACGTCTGCGGTTATTAAATTAGTGTCAATATCTGTAATGAACACATCTAATAAAGATGTACTTTCTAAAGTCGCTCTTGTGGGCTTTGTTATAAGCTAAATAAATCATTCATTGCAATTAAAGAATGGAGTTCCTTTTGTGATTGAGAAGTTGAAAGCATATCTATGCTAATGTCACTACCTAAAACCATATCTACAGATTCATATGAATCATAGCTAAAAATATTTCCAAGAAATGCTAAGAAATGACAGATGACGCCAGATGGTGGCCTTTACATCACACAAAAAATTTGGTTTGAACTCCGCAGAGTGAGCACTTCGTAATCAGCAGTTGCTGCCGTGTATTCGTCGATCATTTCACAACATATTGTATTTTTAAGTAGAAGCGCGACGCCGCCTCCTCGTTTATCTTTTCGATTTTATAACAGCACTGATATCCAGGACGGTGATACACATTCGACGCCGAAGTGCACCACATTTCAGTCAGCATTATTACTGTGAATGGAACTTCGAGAGTATCTAGTAGAATAGTTCATTCATCTTCTTCGTTTATTAAGGATCTAATATCTAAGTGGAAAAAAGACAAAGCAGTTTTTTGGGGGTTTAACCAAATGCGTAACCTCATGTGGCTCATAACCCATCTCACGAAACTAGTACTTAGGTTGGATGCCAGCAGGTACAACTACGCAATTTTGCACAGATCATCCTGGTGGGTGATAGCAATGACTTTTAAGGTGTCTGTTCTGCGCACATATAATTTGCCATTCCGAGTCCATGCACTTCAGTTCTTTCTTTTTCGCATTTGCTGCACCAAACAGTTTTTTTTTTTTTTCATTGAAGGACTCAAATGTTCATTGATGAAGATTTGTGTCTTCGGTTCAAGTTCAATGTCCTCTTACGTCATCCTCTACTTTCGAGCTTTCTCAAGGAAGGCCTCACGAACGGATCTGCGGGCAAATTGCACCACTATAAATTGCACCACTTGCTAAATTGTACTCACTCAGCGAATGCAGTCTCTGCTCTCACGCACGAGTCTCCGTCGGAAGTTCCTAGTGCCCCCGTCCAGCCCAGCTCCAGTTCTATTACTATCTCTGGGATTATTGCGGCTGATCTACCACACGATCTCGCATAAGATCTGTCAGACAACAGCCGTCACTCATCGCATAGACACCGGTTACGCCAGTCTGTCCGCCACCACCCATCTAAAAGATGCTGTCCAATGACATCATCGAGCCTTCGAGTAGCCCATGGGCATCTCCTGTGACTCTCGTCAAAAAGAAAAACAACGCATTGCGTTTTTTGCGTTCATTACCGCCGGCTCAACAAGATAACAAAGAAAGATGTCTATCCTCTTCCTCGAATAGACGATGCCCTTGACTGCTTACATCGAGATAAATACTTTTCATCGATTGACCTACGTTCGGGCTACTGGCAGATTACCGGCGACAAACGCGACCAAGAGAAAACAGCGTTCATCGCCCCTGATGGCCTTTAACAGTTCAAGGTGATGCCGCTTGGCCTTTGTAATACTCCCGCGGCCTTCGAACGCATGATGGAATCGTTGCTCCGGGGTTTTAAGTGAACAACTTGTCTGTTATGTAGACGATGTCATTGTTTTTTGGTCCACTTTTGAAAGTCACTTGGACCAACTTTCTAATTCTCGCGATTTTCCGCCTAGCTGGCGGCACCTCAACGCTAAGACATTCCGCTTCTGTCACCGCGAAATTACCATTCTTGGCAACATGTTACTGTTTACGGCTTCCAGCCCGACCCAGACAAAATCTGCGTAATCACATTATTCCCAGCTCCTAGTTCTGCGCTTGACGTCCGAAGTCTCATCATGCTCCTATTTTCATCGGTTTGTGCACAACTTTGACGTCATCGCCCGCTATCTCACGAACCTGTTGAATAAGAACGCTCCCTTCTAATGGGGCCCGAAACAGACGGATACTTTCTCAGCACTCATTGCCGCACTCGCCACACCACCAGTCTTAGCCCATGTCTGCCCGTCCGCTTCGACAGAACTTCACACCGACGCTAGTGGCCAGGGGATTGGAGCAATCTTGTTCGGCGGCACAGTGGTCACTACCGAGTTATCGCTTATGCAAGTCGCCTTCTATCCGATCCGGAACGAAATTATTCAAATACCGAGCGCAAATGATTTCCTCTTAAGTGGGCTGTAGCCATAATTCGTCTTTACTTATTTGGCCGACACTTTACCTTTGTTATGGATCACCGTATACGTTTTGCTGGCTTTCTTCTCTTAATGACTCTACTGGCCGTCTTGGACGCTGGGCATTACGACTCAAGAAATACACCTTCACGATAACTTATAATTTCTGTCGACATCATCGTGTTGCAGACTGGTTGTACCCAGTTGATTCCCCTCCTTCTTCCGAGTGCCGAGTTGACAACTATGTCCTATAATAATAATCGACCTGCAGAATAATCGACCTGCTCACCCACAACCAAACACATCTTTCTGTGGCTCAGTTTGTGTTCCAATGGGGATATTCACTACCATCGCAATATGCGCTTGAATGGCTCAGAGTTCTTGTTAGTTGGACCTCACCACCTTCGCTCTACCGTTCTCGAGTAGCTGCATGATGCACCCACAGCTGATCACATAGGTGTTACCCGTACCTACAAAGACGTACGTTGACGTTTTTTCTGACCTGGACTCTACAATCTGTGCGGCACTATATAGCAGGCAGCCAGCTGTGTCAACGCAGAAACAAGCCCTCCGTACTTCCCTCCGGAACTCTTCAGCCAATTCCCATCCCGTCCCCTCCATTTTCATACGTTGGTGTTGACATGCTTGGACTATTTCCAGTTTCTGTATCAGGAAACAAATGGATTGCAGTTGCGACGGATTATACGACACGCTACGCCATCACCCGAGCCATACCAAAACAAGCTGTGCATAGACGTCGCCGACTTCCTTATGAATGATGTCCTAGTGTACCATGGTGCTCCCCCACAACTGATAATCAACTGTGGTGCCTGTTTCCTAGCAAGCGTCGTAAACGAAATTCATTTATGTTCTGTACGTCATAAATTCAGTACAGCTTACCACCCCCAAGACTAATGGTCTAACGGAACGCTTCAGCCACAACTCGCGGAGATTCTTTCTATGTGCGTCTCAGATGATCATCTCGATTGAGATGTGGGCTTATCTTTTATGACCTTCGCATATAACTCCACCCGTCACGACACCGCTGGGTACTCTCCTTTCTGTCTTCTTTTTGGACGAGATCCACCAGTTACACCCAAGACACGATTGTCCAAGATGACGCCGCCCGTAAAATTGCCCGCAGCCGACTTTCTGCCTCTCGGGAAGCTCGGCAAATCTGTTCCGACAGCCACCACCTTGACATCAATATTTACCTGGCTCCCTTGTTTTACTGTGGCCCCCGTCCCGTCGTGTCGGTTTATGTGCCAAGCTCTTACCGCAATACAAAGGACCTTACCACGATGCTCGCCAAGTGGCAGATGTTACTGACGAGATCGAGTCCATGGTACCCGATTCCTTACCACTCCCGCCACTGTCTGAGATCGTCCATATGTCAAGTCTCAAGCCTTACCAACCGCCTTCTCTGTTTCCGCCACAGCAAGCACCAAGCCTGAGCTACCAAGGAAGGGGGTCACGTGACGAAGAATTGAGCGATTGTGCTGAGGGACGACGACGATCAAGTGTGCGTGCGGTTAACTGGGCGCTAATGTGCTACCTGTGCTGTGCTGCATTAACTGGCCATATAAGGCCCGTGTAACAATATGCTTGGTTTGAGAGTGGGCCTTGGTCAGGACGGTGAAAGGCCAAGAACTGGGGATTCTAAGAGGGCGTGGCCGAGACACGGTCACGCTTGTTAGCGAGCGGCACGATGTATCCTCTGTGAATACGGAGAGCGGAGCGGAACCTTACCAGGATGAAGGTGGAAGCGGTGCCTCCTGAGAACGGTTAGGCTGCTTGCGTGAATTCTCGCCACGCGAGAATCAATGTCTCTCCTACCACTAGGAGCCATTTTGTCGTGCCGCATCCCCCTATTCGCGCCTTAGTTTATTTTGCCTTGCCGCGCCGAGTAGAAGCACAGTCCCTTTCTTGTATAATCATGGTATGCGCTCCCGAACGCCTCGAACGCATGATTCGCTTTACAGTGGCTTCCAATGTTGTATCTTTCCAAAGAAGATTTGTTGATCCGGAATAAACCGGTGTTTTTATACAGACTGGATTTGTGACACGTCGGGTGGAACCATTTCTCGCGCACCCGTTTTCTAGAAGGCGGAGCCTTAAGTTGGTGCCTAACGGAATTTTCGCTCAAATTTTGGTTTGCCCAGCGATTGACAGTATCTCTTGCTGGGCTAGTTGGTGTGACATTGCGTTAAACCAAAGGAAATACAGCGCTAAGTTTTAGACGAACCACACAGAAAGACGGACGGGACAGGCGCTAACTCCAACCAAGTTTATTGAAAGAATCGTGTGCACATATATAACCCGAAGACAGTGAACGCTTGCGCATGTCCCTAAAGTAAGAAGGAAAAAAACCATTAGAAAAAACACCCTTAGGTAAAAACCTTCTCATAATCACGAGATTATGAGAAGGTTTTTACCTAATATGCATTTCAGCCTCCTACCCATGCGGGTTTCGTGAAGCATCAATTAGGAGAGAGAAAAAAACGAACCGTTAAACTTCGATAGCTGAATGCTTGACCTACTGTCCCAGCTACCTAAATCAAAGGCACATTTCAAATAAATGTTGAAAAGCGAGCAGGTTTCATTAGTGCCCGTTCCCTTGGGTCGCGAAAATCAGCTGTAGCTGAATTTGCCCGCGCCAAGGTTTGAAGGATACGCCAAGAAATCAGTTCACGTTTCATTCACGAAATTGATGACTATCATATGGCAATTGCAATTTCGGACAGCGCTTTGGTCACGCATGTGCTTTCTGTAGCTTTAGTAGGCTCCGCAGCAGCCTGGAGGCGTGGACAACGGCCATTGACAACAAAGTAGGATTTTATAGAGCGTTTTCGAGAAGTGTTTTTGCAGCCCATGTACGTCATCCGCATGAAGTACGAGCTTTGCGTCAGGAGACAAGACGAAAGCGAAGGATTGCTCGAATTTTTTCGAAGTTTTCAAAAGCTGCGTGAGTGGTCAGATCATGGAGCTCCGGAGCCAGACAAGTTGGCTCATGCCATTCATCGGTGCCGTCCGAGGTATACCAGCCATATCTCCGGTGCCGCAAGTTCACAGACTTCGACAACATGGCTAGAAAAGCTTCGTGCGTCGGCGCATCATTCCGGGCGAAGCTCCAGTACAAGCCACTTCCCCAGGTGGAGACCTGCCTCGAGCCATCCTGTGCGTCGCTCGGATAACCGACAGCACCTGCCGACTGCTACGTGGTGTTGGGTACAACGTTTCATCCCCCCCACTGCCGCTGATGGAGTCGTGGTGGGTGCAACGCTTCGTCGCCTCCCCCCCCCCCCCCCGCTAACGGAGTTGTGGGTGCACCGTGTTGCGGGCAAGCGTACCGCGCAAGTCTACGCCACGTACCACCCTCAACTGCGGGACAACTGGTGCCGAAACCACAATACGAAGCGGGGTATTTCAGTCATCGCCCCATCCCTGCTGCCAGGAAGCGTACACGCGGCCAACCCCTGGAGAGCTGGCCCAGTGGCTACTCCCAAGGTCTGAATCGCCACAGGTACAATCGGCAACGGCTTTTCCATCGTCACCGCCTGCTGTGCAGGAGTCAGACCCCAAGAAATACAACGAGCACACGGTGAATGCAGTGCCGCCAACTTCTTCCTTTGGTCAAAGCCAACGAGACAAAGACGCCACTAATCGCAACCCAAATGATCGAACTTGAACCTCCAGCCCTTTTAGACACAGGGTCTATGGTATCAGTCTTCGGCGGTCACGTTAAAAACGCCGGAGAGGCAGAACATATCCAGTTGCAGAGTTTAACCGCTAGCCTTTGTATGGCGTCCACTCACGTAGTACTCGCAGCCTCAGCAGCCCGTGGAATTTCTCCGAAAAGCGTCTGGCCCAGCTCGCGCGCCCGCGGCTGCCTCCTCCGCCCGTCGGCTGGCGCCGCCTTCAAGCCAGAGGATGCTTTCTGGGACACCGGCATCATTTTCCTAAAGCTTCCAGTACCACGAAAATACCACGTCCACCCAGGTGGGACCTTTTCGGGCATTTTATGCCCGATTTCTGATTCTGCCTGGTAGGAGCTCCGCTAAACGTCGCCCTGAACGGGGACTCCCTGCGGCCGCCGGCCAACGTGTCGGCCGGCGTTCTTCGGGGCTACGATCCGTCTACCTTGTCGTGGACTGAAACCTCCTCTGTTGCTGCTCAAGAGGCTGCGGAATCGTCGGACGCTATCTCTGACGAGAACCTTTTCACGTTGCTCGCGCTGCGCAATGCACAAGCGTGGCCATCGTACGAAGACAGCTGCCGCCGCCGCTGGCACAGACGCCGCGTATCGAAATTCTCCTGCTGCCTATGACGGCGCACGGGCCCCGCTGGTGCAGAAACCATCGTGGCGTCCAAGCAACATGCCTCGCTTCGAGAAAGAAGACATCATTGTGGCGGTGAAGTCGCGGGCCACCATTGACCTCCGTCAAGTTTTCAAGCCCGGTGACCAAAGCCTAGCCCTTACCTCCTATTTTGGCGCCGAGGCGGCCAAGGCCCTCACCATCTGGCCCCTCGGGGACCAGAACCTTTTTCTCTGCGCCACCCAAGACGTCGCCACCGCCAACAACCTAGCCCGGGAATTCATCCTGAACTCATGTGAGGGCCCACTTCCCCTCGTTGGCCACGCAAAACTCAACTCGGGAATGGTGCTAGCGCACAAGGAGGACACGCACTGCGGGTAGGCGGACAGGACAAACGCTCGATTTACAACAGAAGTTTTTTTCTGGAAAAGACACATTTATACTTTTTTTTCCTTCTCTCTTTTCTCCTCCTCCTTAACATGCTCCGCTTGTACCGCCTTCAGTTGCAGTCACGTCAGAAGTGATAGAAGCGACATAAAAACGCCACGTTTACACAATGCACTGAGAAGATTAAATTCGATAAATCTGAAATGTAAATGGGACGAAGAGCATGAGGAATACGGTACGACAACAAGTTACAGAACCAAACTATAAACACAAAATAAAACCGTTGTGGCGAAAGAAGTCTTCAAACGGTGACGTGAAAGCTGAAACAGACATGTGTAAAGGCAAGCCGAGGTGACGCTAGATGAAAGAGACAAAATAACCATAAAAAGATAAAAAAAACACACCGCGATAACCCAGCAGCAATAGAGACAGCAACAACTAGATAAGACAGAAAAAACAACAACATAATTGATAAAAACTACACCGCGACAATCCGAGCAACAAAACGAGCAGGAGTTACAACACAAGTGAAGAAGAACCAAAAAACCTTAGGCGCAACCCAAGGCAGAAGTCTTAAGGCAGAGGAAGGAGTGATGGGAGAAAACAATTTGCCCGCCAGATAGTACCAAGGGCCACGACGTATCAACAGCTACTGGGGATGGAAAACCTTCAAAATTTTTTTATAGCCACCATACCTTTCTAGATATTCCCATTCTTTATTATTAAGCGTGACAGAGGGCGTCCTCACGCATTCATCTCCTGTCTGTTTTATATAGAGGGCCTCAAGGATTTCCCTGCTCTCCCTGGCAATCATCTTCCCTATGGCTGCGGTCTCCTCCCATTTTGGGGTACAGTCTGGTTGGTGAAGGCACTTTTTGCAATGTTCGGCCAAGTGGCCATCCATCGCCACGCCTGAAACCTTTAGCTGGTGCTCCTGCAATCTTTCGTTAAGACAGGTAGCGTTTGCCGCAGGGCAGCGGAATGTTGTAAACCACACCCTTCTGACATTTCACGGCTTTTCTCTGGTGTTTCTTAGAGCAGGCATTGTTCTTCATGCCGTGGTTGACGATCCTGCAAAGCCTGCTCAACTTCATCGGGGCTGTTAAAACAACCCAGATGCCGCTTTTTCCCCGACTTTTTTGAGGCGGTGTGACACGCCGTGCAGGTATGGAATGGCTACCCGCCGGCTGTTAGGCTTGCTCTTGCCAGGTTCTTAGGGGAAAACGCCCTTATAGACCTCTTTTACGTGGACCTCGGCTACGGACGCTACGACTTCCATCTCATAGCCCGATTTCCTCATCCGTGCCACCTGCTCACTGAGACTGTCAAGAATCACGTGAGGACAAGACTTGCAGATGCACCTGACATGCAGTTCAGCACGATGCTTCTTTTCACCAACTTATAATGGGCCGAATTATAGGATAAATTTTCTTTCTTAGATCGGGGCCGATACTTCCAGCACAGGTGAGACTCACCAAGGATTAGACACATATCCAGAAACTGCAGGCAGTTGCTGGTAGGAAGCTCATGCGTGAGTCTCAGCCCCTCCGCGTCTTTTCGAAACAGATTAATAGCACACTCCACTGCTTTCATTTCAACTTGATCTTGGGTAGAGCTGTACAACACAAGGAAATCATCAACGTAGCAAAATACCTTAATGAAGTTCAGCAGTTTTTCATTTTCCAAATACGTTGCAATGCGTTTGTCACACTGAGCTAGAAAAATTTCACTCAGAAGAGGAGCTATACAATACCCTATGCACACTCCATCATTCTGCACGTACCTATCATCATTAAAGCGTACATAAGTAGACTCGAGGTAACACTTTAACAGAGCCAAAAAGTTGTCAACTGACACCCCCGAGGCATTCTGAAATTTTAATGAGTCCGACTCCTCTATTATTTCCCGCGCAGCCCACAACAACTGATCCTGAGGAAAGGGAGAGCAAGCCTAACAGCCGGCGGGTAGCCATTCCGTACCTGCACGGCGTGTCACACCGCCTCAAAAAAGTCGGGGAAAAAACGGCATTTCGGTTGTTTTAACAGCCCCGATGAAGTTGAGCAGGCTTTGCAGGATCGTCAACGACGGCATGAAGAGCAATGCCTGCACTAAGAAAATTCAGAGAAAAGCCGTGAAATGTCAGAAGGGTGTGGTTTACAACATTCTCCTGCCCTGCGGCAAACGCTACCTCGGACAAACAGGCCGCTGCCTTAAAGAAAGATTGCAGGAGCACCAGCTAAAAGTTTCAGGCGTTGCGATGGATGGCCACTTGGCCGAACATTGCAAAAAGTGCCTTCACCAACCAGACTATATTCCAAAATTGGGGGAGACAGCAGCCATAGGGAAGATGATTACCAGGGAGAGCAGGGAAATCCTTGAGGCCCTCTATATAAAGCAGACAGGAGATGAAGGTGTGAGTAAGCCCTCTGTAGCGGTTAGTAATAAAGAATGGGAATATCTAGAAAGGTATGGTGGCTATAAAAAATATGAAGGTTTTCCATCCCCAGTAGCTGTGATACGTCGTGGCCCTTGGTACTATCTAGCGGGCAAATTGTTTTCTCCCATCACTCCTTCCTCTGCCCTAAGACTTCTGCCTGGGGTTGCGCCTAAGGTTTTTTGGTTCTTCTTCACTTGTTTTGGAGCTCCTGCTCGTTTTGTTGCTCGGATTGTCGCGGTGTAGTTTTTATCAATTCATGTTGTTGTTTTTTCTGTCTCATCTAATTGTTGCTGTTTCTATTGCTGCTGGGTTATCGCGGTGTGTTTTTTATCTTTTTATGGTTATTTTGTCTCTTTCATCTAGCGTCACCTCGGCTTGCCTTTACACATTTGCGTTTTAGCTTTCACGTCACCGTTTAAAGACTTCTTTCGCCACAACGGTTTTATTTTGTGTTTATATTTTAGTTCTGTAAGGTCTTGTCGTACCGTATTCCTCATGCTCTTCGTCCCATTTACATTTCAGATTTATCAAATTTAATCTTCTCAGTGCATTCTGTAAACGTGGCGTTTTTAAGTCGATTTTATCACTTCTGACGCGACTGCAACTGAAGGCGGCACCAGCGGAGCATGTTAAGGAGGAGGAGAAAAAAGAGAAGGAAAAAAATGTATACATGTGTTTTTCCGAAATAAACTTCAGTTTTACGTCTAGCGTTTGTCCTGTCCGCCTACCCGCCGTGTGTGTCCTCATTGTGCACCAGCACCATGCCTGAATTCGTTCACCAACTAGCCCAGTTAGGAGCACTGGCAAAACTCAACGGGGATGTGTGTCGGGGTGTCATCACCGTCCACGATCGGGAGACTTCGGCTTCTCTTTGCAACAAACTCATCTGGCGCAACGGAGAAATCGCTTTCGTCTGCAAGATCGGAAACTCGTCGGTTGTGGCGATCACCTTCGTGGGCCGGAAGGTGCCACGCTTTGTCCTCTACAACTCAGCGGTCACGTCGGTGCGGGAGTGCAAGCGCACAATCCCTGCTTGATACCGGTGTGGAGCCATCGGACACCGGGTGGCCATCTGCCCTCGTCCGGTAGAAGAACGCTGCGGCCATTGCGGTCAAAACGTGGGGACGGTTGCCGATGCCATGGCGCCCCACGAGTGCAAGCCGGCCTGCATGGTCTGCGGGGAAGTTCATCTCACGGGCTCGCAGGCCTGCAAAGGAAAATTTCGAAGGCTTCAGCAAGCCCGGAGCCCCAAAGGGCCTCCAGCAACACGACATTCCAGTCGCAGGGCAAGGAGTCTGGAGATGATCTCTGCGGCAAGGCTGACGGCGCGCCGGCCAATCAGAAGCTACCTCCGTCCTCCAAGAAGCCGTCATCGAGGACGTCACCGAAAAAGATTTCACAGCACCAGGGCGATCCGGTTATCAAGGCTGAGGACTTTCCGGAGCTCGGAGGCAGTGGGTCATCCACATCTGCAGCTTCCAAGAAGTCATCGAACAAGGTAGGCAGCTGGGCTGGGGTCGCCTCGTCTCCCGCCTCTCGCACCTCTTCCTCTCTCTACCCCGAAATCGTAGAGATGCGCCGCGAAATGGAAGCGCTTCGTGCGCAGGTAGCTCAGCTAGCTGCAGAAAACACAATTTTACGCTCTGCACACGCAGCCCCACCTTCTCCGCCGTCATCGCCGGCGGACCGAGTGGTGCGCCTTGCGGAACCCAAGCCTATGTGCGAGGGCCTTCAGGAAAAGGCAATGGACAGCCGTATGACGGCTGTAGAAAATACTCTAGCTGAGTTGGTAGGCCAGCTTTCAACTTCGGTAAGCTCCTGGAAGACATCACCCAGAAGGTGACCATTGCAGTCACCAGTAACATCAAAACATGGTTGAACGAGAATGGTTCGCGCCTCGGCCGCGGGCTTAAGTCACCGAAGGAAGTTAAGCGCTCGTCAAAATTTATGCGCAAAATTGATCTGGATGAAATCGCCGAAGATTCTGCGGAGCTCCTCCCAGCTGCTCAGGGACTAGCAGACGTAGCTGCGCAGTCTAACCCAGCTCAACTCCAAATTCAACACGGCGGTGGGAACTAAGCCATCCCGCAGCCCCCCCCCCCCAAAAAAAAAAAACATCAGGCTTTGTCTGCTTTTTCCCTCATGCAATGGAACTGCCGCGGTTTTAAAAACCACTCGTCCCCTACACCGCACCATAAAACAGGCCTTCCTACCAGACTGGACGTCTTTCCGTAAATCCCTGACAGCCTCCAGTACCCCCGGAGACGACTATCCTGCCTGGGCTCAGAGCCTCATCCAAACACTACTCAAGCACGAGAAGCAAATACAACTCAAAGATAAGGTAACGGATGTGGACAACCATCTCCTTCATCTTTGGGAAGCGCGGCGCAGCCTAACTAAGAGATGGCGCCGTCAGAAACATAACACGAAACTCCGCTTGAGGATTCGCGATCTCATCCAAAAGGCGGCTGAGTATGCTGCCCACCTCACCGACTCTAACTGTGTGGATCGCTGTAACTCTGCTGCTAGACAAATGTCTAGTCGCAATACTTAGAGGCTATTCCATAGCCTCATAGATCCCACCCAGACCCGCACAGAAACACAAACATCTGCAACGAGCAATTCATAATTTCAAGGGCAATGCGAACCAAATTGCACAGACTCTACGGGATCCGCATGTGTGTCAAGTCCAATCGTCCGTTCCAGCTCCATGATCTGCAGGCAGCTCTTGCTAAAATGAAACGGGGTACCGCTCCCGGCAGGAAGGTGAAAGTCAAACTTTTGGCCAAACTTCCTGATCCGGCGTATGAGTCCCTGCTAAAATATATGAACGCAATCTGGAAAGAAGAAACACCCTTCCCCCTAGAATGGAAAGCAGCACTTGTCACCTTCATCCCTAAGCCGGGTAAGCCGATCAATACCGATCACCTTCGACCTATCTCCTTAACGTCTTGCGCAGCCAAGCTCATGGAGGCCATGGTTCGAGATCGCCTTTCTGAATATCTGAAGGCTCGCAATACTTTCGCAGACACGATTTTCGGATTCCGACCTCAAAGTCAGCACAAGACATTCTGCTTCAACTCATTCACGAGGTACTCAGGCATGTCGAGCACCTTCACAATGGCAAGGTCGTTCTCACTTGGATTTGAAGGGTCCTTGCGACAACGTGAAAAACAGTGTCATCCTCGCTCACCTCAGCGAGACACAATGCGGACACAACACGTTTAATTACGTAAAACAATTCTTAACGGACCGTGAAGCCTTTATTCACATTCAGGAAAAGGAGCACGGTCCTTATACTATGGGTACGCGGGGCACGCCGCAAGGCGCAGTGCTGTCCCCACTACTCTTTAATTTGCAATGCTTCATCTCCCTGCCCAACTAGGGGAGATTCAAGGTATACAGCATGCGCTGTATGCCAACGACATCATAATTTGGGCTACAGAGGGCAATATTGGTCAACTGGAAGACTGCCTGCAAGCAGCGGCGGGCATAGTGGGTCGCTATGCTACGTACTGTGGTCTCCAGTGCTCTCCTCAAAAATCAAGTTTCGTGCATCTACGCCCCTCGCTGAGATGCAAGACACCAATACTTCTCTCTCTGGCTAGTGGACCCATACGCGAAGCCACAGAGAATAAAGAGTCCTCGGACTCTTTATTCGCCAAAATCGTCGCGCTGACACAACACTAGCCAAGCTTCGCGAGGTTGGCGACCAAGCGGGCCGCATGGTCCGCCGCGCCTCCAACAAGCGTGGAGGTCTCGGGAGCAGGGATGCGATGCGACTCGCCCATGCAGTCGAATTCTTTATTCAGCTTCATACCTGCACTTGCGCAAGCATGATGAAGGCATCCTGGAGGTCACTCTCCGCAAGATGATCAATAGGGTGGTCGACCTCCCAATCTCTACCTCCAATGCGAGGCTCCTTGCATTGGGGGTGGTGAACACCTATCGGGAGCAACGCGAGGGGCACCTCATTAATCAATACACACGTCTTGCCCAGACCGTGTCCGGTCGTCGCCTTTTGGACCGGCTACACAACATACACAATACACAACACACAATATACAACACAGCCATCACATTGAGGAAAGGGTACGAGTGCCAGAGCTATGGAGAGGCGCCCACCGTGTTCGACCCCTTCCTACCAAAATGGACAGAGAAGACCACAATGGACGGCGTCAGGAGCGAGCAAATGTCCTGCACCACCATTATGGCTTTAAACACATTGTTTTCTATGTGGATGTTGCGGGCCCGCACCATTCCAGGGGAGAATAGCACACGGCTGCAGTCGTTCACGAGGGAACACAGGTGGA
Source organism: Amblyomma maculatum (assembly GCF_055883805.1). Taxonomy (NCBI): domain Eukaryota; kingdom Metazoa; phylum Arthropoda; class Arachnida; order Ixodida; family Ixodidae; genus Amblyomma; species Amblyomma maculatum. The sequence continues at coordinate 1,089,231 of NW_028146741.1, forward strand.
TGGCCTCACTTTTAAGGCCCCTAGCGCAACCCACGCGGAGGAGGTAGCAATCGCCCTGGCTGCCTCCCACCCTCAATTTAAATTCATCCTATCCGACTCGCGAAGGGCCTGTCGGAATTATGAGCTGGGCTGGATAACACCTACAGCACAAAGAATACTTCGGAGAGCAGCTTGGGATCAAGAACCCCAGACCCGATTTCTCATTTGGACTCCAGGCCACCAGGGCCTACTAGGGTATGAGGCAGCCAATTCGGCCGCCCGCGCACTAACTAACCGGGCCCCTGGCGTAGACCCTACCGATCTGGACCAGGACACTTATGCTCTCTTAACTTTTCAAGAAATCTGTGCCTATTACCGGGACTCGCACCGTCAGTACCCGGCTCCTCTCTAGGGGTTAGGGAAAGCGGGCGAAAGAATATTTTTAGAATTTTTGTTAATACTCTACTGTGCCCGGCAGTACTCAAACATTTCGACCCGTCATTTTCTGGCCTCTGCCTTTTCTGTATAGAGGTGACTGACACCTTTCACAGGGTCTGGGCATGCCAGCTAAATTCTCCTCTTTTACCCATAACCCCTTCCTCTCCCCGAGAGGACTGGAAGGCGGCCATGCTCGGCTGCTTGGATCTAGCGGCACAACAAGCGCTGGTCCAGCGAGCTCGTGTGGCGGCCCAGACCAATGGAGTCCAGGAATAAGAGACTCCACCTAGTATTGTAAGGGAAGCGGCCCACTAGGGGTGGCTCTCCAAGCAACCTCTCCTTTTACAATAAATGCTTTCCACCACCACCACCAGCAGCGCGCCTAGCAGTGTCTATATGGTCAAAATATTACACAGCGTGTCCTGCGCCTTCCCTGTCTATCTTGGCTATTCATATTGGGCCGTAACTTCATAATCCAAGGCAGGAATCGTGATGAATCTCAGTATGGGCACCTACCGGTACGGCACCGGTACAGAAGCATTTCCGTTCACGACCGAAGCCGCTGAGCCGCAGTCACAGTTGCTAGCCACAAACGGCCATTTGGCCAATGGCACAGGAACGGTATTCTCACTGTTTCGAAGTACATTAGGGGCTCATTAGCGCAAAAATGAAAAGTCGAGGTAGCACTCAAGTCCTTTGCAGCAATGTTCAAGGAGGCTCCGAGGAAGACCAATGTGCTACCTCATAAGATCGACAACAGCTGTACCCGTCCGATCGAATTCAACCAGAGACCCTTGAGTGTGCACAAGCGAGCTCTTCTCGATGGTGCTTTCGACGAAATGGTAATAACCTGGTATACGTTTACAGTCAGTACGTCTCCGGCAAGCTAAATCTCTCTAATAGCCATCTTTTGCGGACGGACGGATTGATTGATTGATTGATTGATTGATTGATTGATTGATTGATTGATTGATTGATTGATTGATTGATTGATTGACGGCTCCTCACTAAGCAGCCACCGGCTGCACCAATCTTTGCAATCCCGGAGTTCACTTTCTCCCAGACATCTGGGACACAAAAGACATCTCAGAGGAACTTGGTTCCTCTTGAAAAATCTCCTGCCTCCATGCTTTCAACAGAGGCGATGGAGGTGAGCGTGTACTCCGCAGCGCCAGTGGCGCCTAGGGAGTTCGCCAATGAGAGGCGGGGCCTGTTGGACCGCTTCAAGTTAAAAGAAAAAACATACGCCAGTTAAGCCACCTGATAAAGGCGCGAGTCTTAAACCCACCATCTCTTCCCCATTCCGCACTTACAAAAAATTGCTACTGAGAGCATCGTTTATTGGAACTGTCGAAGGCTGCTAAATAATCTGGATGATGTAACACACATCACATGGATGATGTATCACAGCCTCAAGTAAGACCTTGACTCGTCCATCCAAAACCAAAACGCTACTGCTTCTCTCTGTGTCTTTAAGGGCGTTCACTTCATGAGCGAACATGCCGCCTTTAGCAACCGACATTCCGACTGCCGAAAAGAAGTCTCTTGTGGTTTACCTTCCATGTTCAGGGGGGGTACTCGACTTGGCCGCACAGAGGAGCTCTGAAACCGGTGTCTCGAAGCTCGTTTGGCCTATTTCGCAAGGCACACGAAACAGCTGTCGCATTTCGTCGCGTTCGACAGTCGTTGGCGTTGTGTCCAAATCGACCACATGCATTCCACTCGGGCACATCACTGGAAGCAAGTCTACAGTCTGTGGGAATATTCCCCAACTTGTGACACAGGATAAACCGTGGTAGTTACTTTTTTCCATGGGGAGTGTAGTGTTTCTCGCGATCCTTCGGTTCATCCCCAACTATACCAATGTTGGCAAGGTTCTGGGCTTCAATGAAATTGCCCGTCATATCAGCAGGATCAGTTACTCTTGCAGCTCCGTTATTTGAGAAAGACTACGAGCTGTGGGTAGCAACATCGCTGGAAGTGCTCTGCGATCATTAACTCCCTTATCCCTTCAAACGTCCGGTGGAACTCAGCCATATCTATCCAGTGATGAAAGTAACTGGAGATGCGAGCAATCAGCTGTTTTCCTGTTTCACTATCTTCTGCCCGTTTCTCTTGATATCCTGTGCAGGGAACTAGAACCGCTTCAACAAGGCATTTTTAACCCTTGTTATCAAGCGAATCTTCCGCTGTCATGCGGCCGGTGAATGCAAGGGCTTCCCAGTTAGACACGTACTAACAGCTACAGCCCATTTATCTGGAGGCCATTGCTGTCCGGTAGCCACACGATCGAATTGCTGCAGATAAACGTAAAGATCGTTACGTCATTCGTCGAACAAAGGAAGTAATTTTTGAGGTGAGAGAACTGGAGGAGCTAGGCGCACCATGTGACCTCGGCAGCAGTATTCATATCAGTGCGGGCGCAGTCCTGTAGCCTGAGCATTGATTTCAATGCCTCTTTCTCTCTCTCCGCAACTTCCATTCTACTTTCGGCCACTTGGCTCTTCATTTCGGCGAATTGCTTCTCCTTTTCTGCGGCTTCGCGAATTGCTTCTCGATCGGCTGCGCCTTCAGCTCGCAGCGCTGTTCGTTCATTCCCGATCCAGGTATGAAGTTCTAAGCCCGACAATCCAAGTTTGGTCCCGATAGCAGCCAACTTCTCTAGTTGCATTTTCACAACGGCGGGAAATGACGCCCGAATATTCCAGGCTCGCCAGATTGTGATGCAATTAGGGGCCCATGATCTGTCTACTCGTGCTCAGTGGCAGGTGTGGTTTCCACTCACCTGCCAGTCCGCGTCGACACTGGATCCAGTGCTGTGGATTCTGCGAAGCTCTGGCTGGAGATGTGCTGTCGACGCGTGGAGATGAGGCCCTCTCCAGACGTTTGGGTCCCGGGGATGGCCACAAGTAACCAAAGCCCAGAGCCAGAACTATGAAGACCCGCGAAAACGCTCCAATGCTTTTTTACTTTTTTTTTCTTACTCCGCAATTCTTCCTTCTACTCTTTCTCTACTTGCGTTACCACCATGCGCTATGCTACAATTTCATGACACTGGCGCTAATATTACATGCAAGCAAAGCGCAAAACTAGCGGAATTATACTTTGTTACTTGCTTAATTGTTACTTCTTGAATGGTTCCTTTCTAATGGCACAGCTTTTCGTTAGCATACAGCCCAACGGCAACTCATACACCAATAAAACTTCACTCGAATGTAGCAACCTTGCTCGGTAGCCTATCGATTGCGTGCTCGTCTCGCACTGAAGGGCCGGAGTTGGATTTCTGGTACGCTGAGAACAATATTTATTTATTTGCTTCCTCACAGATATTCGAGTTACAAAAGAGAGCAGCACTATCACCGGCTTTTCTGTGTCACGGGGCCCATGACGCCATCGCATTAATATTTGTTGCATATGTTCATGTGGTTAGCGCAAGTGCCTCGCGCACTTGACGGTGGTCAGTTCAAGCTCAGGCATATCGGTAACGCGGCGCTTTGAACAGGAATCATCTTCGATATATTTACTGTTTTCATAATACGCTATATTGCTTTCACGATTGTTATTAACAACGCGACAATCTCCCAGGCGGACAGGGAAATCAAACTGCCGCTTTGAACATTTTTGTTTACTTGTATACTAATGACGAAAACGCGATTTCGCACCCAGAGCTGATTACTCCAGTTCGCGAAAGCAGCGCTCATCACGTTTAGATAACTACCGAGATTGCTGTTGGTTTATTAGCGACTGGACAACTACTCCATCGTCGCCATGACATAGCCTGTCGGTGACAACTATCCTACTGACTAGAGGGATGCATATTCATAAGCATGGGCAGGTGGCTTTGGCAACCCAGGTTGGCCGAAGGTGTCTCCAACCCCTGTATATGCAATAGCATCCTCCCACAGGAGCACGCCCATTATGCGGCGTGTCGGTGAGTGGCGACACTGTGGGTTTCCGAGCCAAGTGCTTTCCATATTCCGTCGAAACAGGACCCCGCAGGAGCACCTTAGCAGGCCCTTGGGTGTCGGTGTGTGGCGACACCGCGGACTCCGAAGCGGCGCCAGAGCTTCGTTGGCTAGCAAACGTTGGCCAGTGCGCCTGCGCGTCTCCAACCTGAGCCCCGGGGGGCCCACTCCACAGGACATCGTAGCTGTATGTAGCGGATGTCGGTGAGTGGCGCCACCGTGGGGAAACCGAGCCAAACGGGGGGTGCTGCGATCGTCAGGCAGCGGTCTAACAGTGCCCCCTTCCGCGTCGGTTCTCTGCCGCCAGGGAGCCGTCGCGGGAAAGCAAGCACTTGGGCCTTTCGGGGCTCAGGCTGTGGACATGCCCCCACAGGAGCAGCAGAGTGGCACGCCCCCGCTGTTCGGTGATTTGCGCCACCGTGGGTATCCGAGCTGAGCATAGTCCGTTTCGATGTTGAATGGAAAGGCACATCGCAGGAGCACTTCGGTTAGCCGCCGTTGGTGTCGGTGTGTTGGCGCCACCGCGAACTCCCAGCCAAAACAAAAAGAAGTTCGCTTCTTTTTTATTATGCGTACGATGGCTTGGAAGTATCATCGTCATTTTCTTTACATTTCTGGAAGCAACAGTACTATGCACTCTAAAGACGTATATGTACGTCTTGCCATGTAAGAGCGATCGCGTTGAATTTGTTGCTTTAACATTAAGCTTCCACTTACACTCCGTAAGCTACGATTGAAAGAAATATTAAACCACGCAGTTAATCATAGTACGCGCAAGAAGCTGAAGATCTTATAAAGTACATTGATTGTAATATTTGCAATTCAACCCCGTACGAAATTGAGTTCGCTGTCTTGGAGTCGTTGATGTTTATATCTGCCTGCGATTATGTAGTAGGCCCTGCTACAGTAGGTGCTCTGTATGGAGCTGGATACTAAGCCACATCTACGTATAATGACAGCTGGTTGCAGCCTGTAATTTATTTCGAGAGCCAAAGCCCTGCCGTTCTCCTACCCTCGTGGTGTATACAGGATGCATATTCTTGGGAAGAAGCTTAATCGTGAGCTGTTTCCTGACTGGCTCGCGTGGGTCTTTTGGTTCATTTACTTCTAACTGTGCATTTGTGCATATGCTGCCGAGGATTCTTCTGCCTAATTAAGTTTTCATATACCGCCTCATCTGTGAATTGATGTTTTCCACGCAGATTTATGCGAGTGCGTTGAAAATGTCATGTTGCAGACAGTATTCTGCAGCTGTGTAGTGATGAAGCCCTATAGTGCCACTCAAAATGCTTGTATAATGACGTACTCAAAGTGGATCTTTCTGTGGCAAGATCTGTAGGTAAGGATGGGTATGCTGTGTAGATGAAGCAACTCAATAAAATTATGCGCTAATCTGCACAGGTCCCTTTCAATCACGCCGCTTCACATGAAGTGAACTCGTTCAAGTAGACAGATTGCCGACCGGTTGTCAACAAAAATTTCTTGGTTGTCTCTGTGTTGTTGTCATTGCTCTATAAGCAGAGGACAAATGGCCTCAGTGGCTAGAATTATATTATGGGTTGGTGTTTAACGTTGACAATAATAACGCCTTGATGTGCCCGCATGCTTTTCAGGCTACTTTACTTTCGGCATATGGTGATATGATACGTGAAATTTGATTCAGCTCATCCTACTGCTCACAAGCATTGGCTTGTTGCACCGCAAATCAACTATGCAAAATAAACCTTTTTTTTTCTACATAAAGTCGCAGAAATATCATATATCATAGCAATTTGACGTCGTCAAGTCGAGTATACGTGCGAAATCGCCCATTTAGCCTGCTCAACTGCTATTGTTGTTTTGCTGTGTCATCTGCACGTGTGGCAACGCCATAGGATAAACTCTGATTAAGGTTAAACTGACCCGATTTATTCGCGTCGCGGATGGCAATTGAAGACAACGACGAGTTGCAATCCACAGCGCAATATTATGGTGCAGCTTACCACGTGGCGTGATATCATACAGCTGATAAGCGATCTTTGTAATCGGCTGAATGGTGTCTCCGCAGCCGACAAGACCTCGTAGGGACGCTATATTCCGACATTTTCCCCACATAGTTTGTCAATATTCGGCAGGGCTACTGCGTGTAGCTTCTTTAAACGACAAAATGTATTATGTTTTGAAAACCTTTTCGCGATATTTGTTTGGTGTTGTATTCGCCAATCGGTCCCTTGTATGTTATCGTGCCGCGTTGCCTGTTGACATTAGATTCAAATTGATTCTGAGCGCCCTCAGTCCAGCTTGAGGCCACCGAGCTAGATATGCAGACATATGAACAAGCTTCTAAATCTTGCTAAATAAAATGGTGCTCTTCACTGCGTCATTTGTCGTACAGATGTTGCATTCAGCGCTGATGACAACGCCCCAAAGACTGAATTCGACACCCGCTTTGTGTAAATCTAACCTGGCTCGAGATAATCAGGCGAAGCTCAGCGCCAGCCTGTATCTTTGTCCAAGGATCCGCGCTACCGTTACTTCGATCGGGCCTGATGGCCGACCTTGCCCGCCATGAGAGCGTCAGCCGTGTAGACAGTGGCCGCGCTGCGCCTACCTTGATGTCGTACCAGGTGATACCGTCTGTGCCTCCGCTGACGACGCTACAGTCAACGAGTGCGGTTTTTTCGTCGTGCGCCATAACGGCGAGGTCCGCGTCTAGAAAAGGCGCTCCTGCGCATCGTCTCCAGTGAGCCTGCAGAGTTGATGCAGAAAGACCCGAAGCTTTTTCATGCGCTTTGCTGGCTCAGAAGTTTTGACGTCTGCTGTAAAGCCCAGGGCTGATAGATTTAAACGCTGTCATTGGGCGGCACTATTTTGACAAAGGCGACATGCTAAAACATGTCCCGACTCCAAGATATCAGTTGTGAAACTTCCCGTTTACTGAAAATTAGTCTGATGGCCACCACCGCACCTTTACATAGAAATGACACACTTTTGAGAAGACAAAAAAAGAGTATACCTATACAATATTGTCACGTAGACGTATGGGTTGGTAACTAGATGGTTTTAATGGGCGCTGACAAAGACGCCCCCGGATAGTACGTCAAGAGCACCGAGAGGCGATCGCCGCCCAAATTCAACCTTTTCGCATCGAACGCCACGAGGCCAGTTCCGCTTCTTCAAGTAAGCGCACGAGACTCGCGGTTAAATGACGCCCAGCGGCTGCTGTTCGATGATAAATTAACAGCGCTACAGACTATGACGAAGATCAAGTAGCAAACAGGACAGGGGCCCGTTCTGTTTGCTTCTTGATCTTCGTCCTAGTCTGTAGCGCTGTTTATTCATCATGTCACCGTATCAACTCGCCCAGAAGTATCTTCTATTACGGTTGTTGTTGCTCACTCTGCATTACCCCCCTAAAAAAATCGTTGACCCGATGAAATCGAAAGAAACGAATAGAGTAAGAAAAAAAGAGTGCTCACTAGAAGAATGCAGTAAGGCGAACTGTTAAGTTTCTATGTTTAAGGCATATCTCTCGAAAAGTACGGCTTCATATGCGCACTTCGGGTTTCATGCTGGGGACGAGTAATGGAAACGCTGTCAGGAAGCACTTCGTATGTGACGTGACTTAGCTGACAGAGCGCTTTCTAGGGGCAAAATGACAGCTTTAGAAATTTCTCGGATAGACCACGACGTCGAATTCGAGTCCAGAGCCGAACAACTGTCGCCTGGTTCGAAAGTCACTACACTGTGATGGTGATTGCAACGCTGGGCATCTCGGCCTTGCTGGTTCCGGCATATTCGCACGTAGTGTCGTACGGCAGCCGCAAGTAATTCGGTAGTAATTGGCGTATTGGCCAGTAATAACTCTTCTTATTCCGGGCCAGAGTTCGAGCATACTACTGGTGACCCGAGGTGGGCTCGTCATGACATGGCTGCAAGATGTCTTCGCGAAGAAACTCTGCCACGACGGTGAGATAATCTTTTCCCACCGAAGCAAAGTTTATGTTGTATAGCACACTGTTTCGCCTGCAAACTAATGACTGCAGCCTGGAGAAGGGACGGGAAATCTCTGTATGCGCTTCCAGAACCTCTATGAGTGGTGCGACAGCCAGATCATCGCGTTGTTTCTGCGAACCACTAGCGCGTCGATGGCTGCGCTAAGGGGAAATTCAGGTTCTTCGTCTTCACGTGCAACCTCGACAGGTGAACCAGATAAGCAGTCGGCATCGTTATGCTAACGCCCGGACTTACATACGGTGGTCATGGTGAACTCCTGTAACCGCGAACTTCATCGTGCAAGGCGTCCAGAGGGATCTCGCCAGTTTATTAACGTGCACAGAGTGGTCGCTCACGACCAGAAAGTGCCGGCACCACAGAGAGGGGTGGTCGCACGCGACCCGAAATTTTGTGACCGCCCATATAACAGCGAGACATTCGTTTCGATGCAATGGCAGTAGAATAGTTGAATTCGGCACGGCTGGCGTATGTTATGACCCGCTCGCCACCGGCCTGCCATTGGACGAATACAGAACCGAGGCCCACTTTGCTGGCATCTGTGTATAATACCTGTCTCGGCATGAGCATCGAAGTGAGCAATCACAGTTGTCTGCAAGTGGTGCCGCAACTCCTCCAATACCATTCGCGGTGCATTTTTCCAGATGAAGGTGACATCATCTTGGGTGAGACGTGTCAATGGGATGGCAATTCCTGAAAGGTTTTAAATAAATCTGCGGTAATAGGTTCAGAGGCCTAGAGAAACGATGAGCTGTCTTCTTGCGGGAAGGAGTGGGAAATATGGCGACGGCTGCTGTTTTAGCGGGATAGGGCTGAACACCTCGTGGAATGATGACGTGGCCCGCGAAGAGGAGCTCTTCATAACCAAGGTGACACTTGCGTTTCAACGTGAGGAGAGCAGATCTGAGCACAGTGGGGAGACATTGGATGTGTGCCTCGAACGTTGGCGAAAACACAATAACGTCCAATAGATCGGGGAAAGGAAACGATCACTGGAAATGAAGAGGGATAGGAAGAGTGCCTTTTACTAACAGAGCTTATTGCATAAGACAGCACTTTTATCCGCCAGTGTACATCAGAAATAATACATCGCAAAAATATTGTTACTGAGCGGTATTCGCTGGCCGTGCTGACGAAAAAGAAGTGCGACAGACTCCCAGAAGATGAAGACGCAGATGAGTGCTTTGCTGTGCGAGTGCTGTGCTGTGATCATCCTCAGTGGTGTGGACAACTGCCGTACTGTGAATATTTCCCGTAACAATATTAATACAATAAAAATATAGTACAAAACATTGCGACAAAATACCCTATACATCATGTGTTAAAGTAAATACGTATGGCAGCCAAAACAAGGCACACATATCCAAATCGCGATAAAATGGCTCATTTTCAGGAGCTTCACACGGTCATCAAACCCAAAACATGGTATTCAAAACAGCCGATAAAATGCCGTTCTAATTATCTACACGTGACCATCTAAAAACCCAGTTCCTGGTCGCTGCGCTTTACCGGCGATTTGGTCACGCACGTGGGCCCAGCTTTCTGTACATGATAAGCCTCAATTATTCCCTTTTAACTCGCTATCTGCCTTTGTCGATAAATATTGCACCGTGATGGAAGGCGCAATGTTTATCGGCAGTAAAGTTTTTGCAATGTTTTATGTGATATACACTGGTGTATAAAAGGTGATCCCTTCTGCAATAAACTCAGTTGGTAGTAGGCGCTGTTTGCATTCCTCTTCGTTTCCTGTGATTGATTACGTGTGCCGTTCCATTGGTCACTGTGAACCAACTAGACCTAATGCAAGTACTTCCACAATAACGCCATCCAGGCAGGCTAGACACATCTGCCGTTTAAGCCCAGGTAGATCTGCGTCCATAACTCGATGAAATGTTGCTGGAGTGGAGCAAAATACAAAAGGCACGACCTTGAATTCAAACCGTCCACCTGGTGTCAGTTCAGTTCAGAAGTTCAGTCGTGTCCGACTCTTCGTGACCCTATGGACCATGTCACGCCACGCTTCCCGGTCTCTCACTATCTTCTTAACATCACATAACTTCATCTGCAGTGCCTCGAGGATGCCATCTAACCATCGCGTTCGCTGCCTACCCCTTCTCCGGCGACCCTCAACCTTTCCCAACATCAAATCTTTCTCCAGCGACTCCTGTCTTCTCATCAGATGACCAAAGTAGCTGAGCTTTAACTTTAGAATTTGACCCTCCAATGAGCAGTCAGGGTTTATGGTCGACAATATCGACTGATTTGATCTTCTGGCAGTCCAAGGAACTCTCAAGAGTCTTCGCCAGCACCACAATTCAAACGCGTCAATTCTTCGGCGGTCAGCCTTTTTCACAGTCCAACTCTCGCATCCATACATCACAACTGGAAAGACCATAGCACGAGTTATACGGATCTTGGTTGGCAGACTAATGTCTCTGCTCTTTACTAGGCGGTCAAGGCTAACCATTGCTCTCTTTCCCAGAAGCAGGCGTCTCCTAATTTCATGGCTGCAGTCTCCTTCCGAGGTAATCTTGGAGCCCAAGAACAGAAAATCTGTCACAGCTTCCACTTCTTGTCCATTGATGCTCCAGGACTTGATAGGGCAAGACGCCATGATCTTTGTCTTTTTAATGTTCAGTTTAAGCCCAAACTTCTCACTCTCTTCTTGTACGCGCATCAGAAGTCTCTTGAGTTCCACTTCACTTTCTGCCATTAAAGTGGTATCATCCGCATATCTAAGGTTGTTGATACGTTTTCCAGCAATCTTCACTCCAGCTGAAGACTCGTCCAGACCGGCCTTCCTCATGATGCACTCTGCATATAGGTTAAATAGACAAGGCGACAGTATGCAGCCTTGCCTCACCCCTTTCTCAATCGGAAACCAATCAGTAAGACCATGCCCAGTTCTGACTGTGGCCTCTTGCCCTTCATACAGGTTCCTGAGTAGACAGATGAGGTGAATTGGAACTCCCATCTCTTGGAGAGCTTGCCACAATCTGCTGTGATCTACGCAGTCAAACGCTTTCGCATAATCAATAAAGCAGAAGTAATTGGGTTTCTGGAACTCTCTTGCTTTTTCCATGATCCAGCGAAGGTTGGCAATTTGGTCTCTAGTTCTCTGCCCTTGCGAAACCCAGCTTGCACGTCCGGAAGCTCCCGATCCACATACTGCTGCAGCCTACCTTGGAGGATTTTCAACATCACCTTGCTAGCGTGCGAAATAAGCGCGATCGTGCGGTAGTTGGAACAATCTTTGGCACTGCCTTTCTTTGGAATGGGGATGTAAACTGACCTCCTCCAATCCTGTGGCCACTGCAGGGTTGTCCAAATCTTCTGACATAATGTATGCAGAGTGTTAACAGCGTCGTGGTTGAGGTTTTGAAGCAACTCAGCTGGAATACCATCAATTCCGCTAGCTTTGTTCTTAGCAAGGCTGGCTAAGGCCCATTCAACTTCACTCTTCAGGATGCCCGGCTCGAGATCAGTAATCACAACCGTCTTATGTTGGGTTTGCACATCCGGGTCCTTCTTGTACAGTTCTTCTGTGTATTCCTGCCACCTCTTCTTTATCTCTGAGGCTTCAGTGAGGTCCTTGCCTCGTTTGTCCTTTATCACGCCCAGCTTGGCACAGAAGCTTCCTTTGATATCTTTGATTGTCTTATACAGAGCTCTTGTGTTCCTTAATTGGCTGTTGTCCTCAACTGCTTGACACTGTATGTTCAGGAAGGCATTCTTATCTCTCCTTGCTATTTTCTGAAAATCCGCATTGAGCACCTTGTATCTTTCTCTTTCCCCCATACCTTATGCCATCCTCCTTTCCTCAGCTATTTGCAAAGCCTCTTCAGATAACCAGTTTGCTTTTTTGCATTTCTTTTGCTTTGGAACTACCTTAGTAGCAACTTCTTGTATTATATCACGAACATCAGTCCACATCTCTTCGGGCTCTTCGTCTTCTAGATCTAATTCTTGAAATCGATTCCTCACTTCCACAGCATATTCTAATGGAATTTGATCCAGATCATACCTGAAAGGCCTTCTAGTTTTCTGCGTTTTCCTCAATCGAAGCTTAATTTTGGCAACAAGAAGCTGATGATCGGTGCCACAATCGGTCCCAGGCCTTGTTTTTACTGCTTGTATAGCGCTTCTCCATCTCTGCCGGCAAATAATATAATCGATCTGATTTCTGTACAGACCGTCCGGTGAAATCCACGTGTACAGGCGCCTCTTGTGCTGTTGAAAATGAGTATTCGCTATGGTCAGGTTGTTTTCTTGACAAAACTCTACTAGCCTCTGCCCAGCTTCATTTGGCTCACCAAGACCGAACTTGCCTGTAATTCCGGATATTTCTTCACTCCCGACCTTAGCATTCCAGTCTCCTATGAGAAAAACGACGTCTGATGATGGGGTGTGGTCTAAAAGGCATTGTAGGTCCGCATAAAATCTCTCAACGTCAGCTTCTTCAGCAGTAGTGGTCGGTGCATAGACTTGGATAACTGCTATGTTCAAAGGGTGACCTTGGATCCGAAGTGACATCATTCGGTCGTTTTTGGGGTTGTACCCTAGCACTGCTTTGCCCATTCTGCTGTTTACTATGAGAGCGACCCCATTCCTTCTCTTGGATTCGTGCCCACAATTAAACACAATGGTCGCCGGAGTTAAATTCTCCCATTCCGGTCCACTTGAGCTCGCTGATACCCAAGATATCAATGTTCAATCTGTCCATTTCTCGCTGGTGTAAAAAACGCCATGTTCATTGACTTCGATCTGACAAACCGCTCTTAAGATCAAGAGATGAAAGGTGGCGCATGTGGCGTAGCTGGTCTAACGAGTCATCAATGCGCGGCAGCGAGTAGGCGTCCTTTTTGTAGCGAAGGCTACACTGTGGTAAGTTTTCAAGCCGTTGGAGTGGCATCGTGTGACCGTGGCACCGTTGAAGACGAACAAGAAGCAAAATAAGATAGAGAAGAACAAGAAGGAAGTTAAGAAAAAGACGAACAAGAAGTAGGATAATGGGAAGAAGCAGAAAAACAAGAGATAAATAAAAAATACGAAGAAAGATAGGAAGTGCACGAAGAAAGAGTAGAAAACATTGTAGCGGTTTAAGCATGGCTTGAAACAGTGATAGAGCGATAGCTGTAGGTACTGCAGCGAATTTTTCTGCGGACAACTGGATTAAATGTGCAGCCGTCAAAACTTTCGAACAAACCTTCTGTCCTAACAACTCGCTCTTATCGTTCACCTCTACCAACTACCGAGTTATCTGTCTTCTTTTGCTTCTTATTTTCTTCTTCTTATATTTGCTGCCTCTTCTTCTTCTTTTCTTCCTTGTTTTTTTCATGTTTATTTCTTCGTTTCCTTCTTTTCTTGCTTCTCCTTTTTATTCTCCACCTTCCTTTTCTTCGTATTCTTCTTCCTCTTTGTCTTCTTTTCTTGGTTTATTTCTTCTTCTCTTTCCTCTTTCTATTGCTTCTTTTTCTTCGTCGTCTTCCGCGGTGCCACGGTGCCACGCCGACGGCTTGAAAACCTCCCACAGTGTAGCTTTCGCTACAATATAAGAAGAAGAAGAGAGATATATCGGTATTTGGGAGAAGCGAACGACAACAGCGAGTTGTTAGGACAGAAGGTTCGCTCGAACGGTGTGACGGCGGTGTGCCCCGGAGTTCGACGTAGAGACGATGTCACACCACTAGAAGTCTTCTACACCCGAATGAGAACAGTCAATAACGAGAGGCAAGGGGTGCTCATACGTGAAGGATTCCCCTGTGGCATAAATAAACCTGAAACCATAGAGTTATCTAGTTCCTAGTGCCCCCGTCCAGCCCAGCTCCAGTTCTATTATTATCTCTGGGATTATTGCGGCAGATCTACCACACGATCTCGCATAAGATCTCAGTCAGACAACAGCCGTCACTCATCGCATAGACACCGGTTACGCCAGTCTGTCCGCCACCACCCATCTAAAAGATGCTGTCCAATGACATCATCGAGCCTTCGAGTAGCCCATGGGCATCTCCTGTGGCTCTCGTCAAAAAGAAAAACAACGCATTGCGTTTTTTGCGTTCATTACCGCCGGCTCAACAAGATAACAAAGAAAGATGTCTATCCTCTTCCTCGAATAGACGATGCCCTTGACTCCTTACATCGAGATAAATACTTTTCATCGATTGACCTACGTTCGGGCTACTGGCAGATTACCGGCGACAAACGCGACCAAGAGAAAACAGCGTTCATCGCCCCTGATGGCCTTTAACAGTTCAAGGTGATGCCGCTCGGCCTTTGTAATGCTCCCGCGGCCTTCGAACGCATGATGGAATCGTTGCTCCGGGGTTTTAAGTGAACAACTTGTCTGTTATGTAGACGATGTCATTGTTTTTTGGTCCACTTTTGAAAGTCACTTGGACCAACTTTCTAATTCTCGCGATTTTCCGCCTAGCTGGCGGAACCTCAACGCCAAGACATTCCGCTTCTGTCACCGCGAAATTACCATTCTTGGCAACATGTTACTGTTTACGGCTTCCAGCCCGACCCAGACAAAATCTGCATAATCACATTATTCCCAGCTCCTAGTTCTGCGCTTGACGTCCGAAGTCTCATCATGCTCCTATTTTCATCGGTTTGTGCACAACTTTGACGTCATCGCCCGCTATCTCAAGAACCTGTTGAAGAAGAACGGTCCCTTCTAATGGGGCCCCTAAACAGACGGATACTTTCTCAGCACTCATTGCCGCACTCGCCACACCACCAGTCTTAGCCCATGTCGGCCCGTCCGCTTCGACAGAACTTCACACCGACGCTAGTGGCCAGGGGATTGGAGCAATCTTGCTCGGCGGCACAGTGGTCACTAAAGAGTTATCGCTTATGCAAGTCGCCTTCTATCCGATCCGGAACGAAATTATTCAAATACCGAGCGCAAATGATTTCCTCTTAAGTGGGCTGTAGCCCTAATTCGTCTTTACTTATTTGGCCGACACTTTACCTTTGTTATGGACCACCATACGTTTTGCTGGCTTTCTTCTCTTAATGACTCTACTGGCCGTCTTGGACGCTGGGTATTACGACTCAAGAAATACACCTTCACGATAACTTATAATTTCTGTCGACATCATCGTGTTGCAGACTGGTTGTACCCAGTTGATTCCCCTCCTTCTTCCGAGTGCCGAGTTGACAACTATGTCCTATAATAATAATCGACCTGCAGAATAATGGACCTGCTCACCCACAACCCAACACATCTTTCTGTGGCTCAGTTTGTGCTCCAATGGGGATATTCACTACCATCGCAATATGCGCTTGAATGGCTCAGAGTTCTTGTTAGTTGGACCTCACCACCTTCGCTCTACCGTTCTCGAGTAGCTGCATGATGCACCCACAGCTGATCACATAGATGTTACCCGTACCTACAAAGACGTACGTTGACGTTTTTTCTGACCTGGACTCTACGATCTGTGTGGCACTATATAGCAGGCAGCCAGCTGTGTCAACGCAGAAACAAGCCCTCCGTACTTCCCTCCGGAACTCTTCAGCCAATTCCCATCCCGTCCCCTCCATTTTCATACGTTGGTGTTGACATGCTTGGACTATTTCCAGTTTCTGTATCAGGAAACAAATGGATTGCAGTTGCGACGGATTATACGACGCGCTACGCCATCACCCGAGCCATACCAAAACAAGCTGTGCATAGACGTCGCCGACTTCCTTATGAATGATGTCCTAGTGCACCATGGTGCTCCCGCACAACTGATAATCAACTGTGGTGCCTGTTTCCTAGCAAGCGTCGTAAACGAAATTCATTTATGTTCTGTACGTCATAAATTCAGTACAGCTTACCACCCCCAAGACTAATGGTCTAACGGAACGCTTCAGCCGCAACTCGCGGAGATTCTTTCTATGTGCGGCTCAGATGATCATCTCGATTGAGATGTGGGCTTATCTTTTATGACCTTCGCATATAACTCCACCCGTCACGACACCGCTGGGTACTCTCCTTTCTGTCTTCTTTTTGGACGAGATCCACCAGTTACACCCGAGACACGATTGTCCAAGATGACGCCGCCCGTAAAATTGCCCACAGCCGACTTTCTGCCTCTCAGGAAGCTCGGAAAATCTGTTCCGACAGCCACCACCTTGACATCAATATTTACCTGGCTCCCTTGTTTTACTGTGGCCCCCGTCCCGTCGTGTCGGTTTATGTGCCAAGCTCTTACCGCAATACAAAGGACCTTACCACGATGCTCGCCAAGTGGCAGATGTTACTGACGAGATCGAGTCCATGGTACCCGATTCCTTACCACTCCCGCCAATGTCTGAGATCGTCAATATGTTAAGTCTCAAGCCTTACCAACCGCCTTCTCTGTTTCCGCCACAGCAAGCACCAAGACTGAGCTCCCAAGGAAGGGGGTCACGTGACGAAGAATTGAGCGATTGTGCTGAGGGACGACGACGATCAAGTGTGCGTGCGGTTAACTGGGCGCTAATGTGCTACCTGTGCTGTGCTGCATTAACTGGCCATATAAGGCCCGTGTAACAATATGCTTGGTTTGAGAGTGGGCCTTGGTCAGGACGGTGAAAGGCCAAGAACGGGGGATTCTAAGAGGGCGTGGCCGAGACACGGTCACGCTTGTTAGCGAGCGGCACGATGTATCCTCTGTGAATACGGAGAGCGGAGCGGAGCCTTCCCAGGATGAAGGTGGAAGCGGTGCCTCCTGAGAACGGTTAGGCTGCTTGCGTGAATTCTTGCCACGTGAGAATCAATGTCTCTCCTACCACTAGGAGCCATTTTGTCGTGCCGCATCCCCCTATTCGCGCCTTAGTTTGTTTTGCCTTGCCGCGCCGAGTAGAAGCACAGTCCCTTTCTTGTATAATCATGGTATGCGCTCCCGAACGCCTCGAACGCATGATTCGCTTTACAGTGGCTTCCAATGTTGTATCTTTCCAAAGACGATTTGTTGATCTGGAATAAACCGGTGTTTTTATACAGACTGGATTTGTGACACGTCGGGTGGAACCATTTCTCGCGCACCCGTTTTCTAGAAGGCGAAGCCTTAAGTTGGTGCCTAACGGAATTTTCGCTCAAATTTTGGTTTGCCCAGCGATTGTCGCAAGTTTAGTGAAAGCATTCTGCAGTTTCATGTGTAGCCATGCCGGGATATTTCGACTTACCGGGCGTAAGCGCCCACGACATATGCATTTCAGCCTCCTACCCATGCGGGTTTCGTGAAGCATCAATTAGGAGAGAGAAAAAAACGAACCGTTAAACTTCGATAGCTGAATGCTTGACCTACTGTCCCAGCTACCTAAATCAAAGGCACATTTCAGATAAATGTTGAAAAGCGAGCAGGTTTCATTAGTGCCCGTTCCCTTGGGTCGCGAAAATCAGCTGTAGCTGAATTTGCCCGCGCCAAGGTTTGAAGGATACGCCAAGAAATCAGTTCACGTTTCATTCACGAAATTGATGACTATCATATGGCAATTGCAAATTCGGTCAGCGCTTTGGTCACGCATGTGCTTTCTGTGGCTTTAGTAGGCACCGCGGCAACCTGGAGGCGTGGACAACGGCCATTTACAACAAAGTAGGATTTTATAGAGCGTTTTCGAGAAGTGTTTTTGCAGCCTATATACGTCATCCACATGAAGTACGAGCTTTGCTCCAGGAGACAAGACGAAAACGAAGGATTGCTCGAATTTTTTGGAAGTTTTCAAGAGCTGCGTGAGTGGGCAGATCATGGAGCTCCAGAGCCAGACAAGTTGGCTCATGCCATTCATCGGTGCCGTCCAAGGTATACCAGCCATATCTCCGGTGCCGCAAGTTCACAGACTTCGACGACATAGCTAGAAAAGCGTCGTGCGTCGGCGCATCATTCCGGGCGAAGCTCCAGTACAAGCCACTTCCCCAGGTGGAGACCTGCCTCGAGCCATCCTGTGCTTTGCTCGCATAACCGACAGCACCTGCCGACTGCTACGTGGTGTTGGGTACAACGTTTCATCCCCCCCACTGCCGCTGATGGAGTCGTGGTGGGTGCAAAGCTTCGTCGCCTCCCCCCCACCCGCTAACGGAGTTGTGGGTGCACCGTGTTGCGGGCAAGCGTACCGCGCAAGTCTCCGCCACGTACCACCCTCAACTGCGGGACAACTGGTGCCGAAACCACAATACGAAGCGGGGTATTTCAGTCATCGCCCCATCCCTGCTGCCAGGAAGCGTACACGCGGCCAACCCCTGGAGAGCTGGCCCAGTGGCTACTCCCAAGGTCTGAATCGCCACAGGTACAATCGGCAACGGCTTTTCCATCGTCACCGCCTGCTGTGCAGGAGTCAGACCCCAAGAAATACAACGAGCACACGGTGAATGCAGTGCCGCCAACTTCTTCCTTTCGTCAAAGCCAACGAGACAAAGACGCCACTAATCGCAACCCAAATGATCGAACTTGAACCTCCAGCCCTTTTAGACACAGGGTCTATGGTATCAGTCTTCGGCGGTCACGTTAAAAACGCCGGAGAGGCAAAACATATCCAGTTGCAGAGTTTAAACGCTAACCTTTGTATGGCGTCCACTCACGTAGTACTCGCAGCCTCAGCAGCCTGTGGAATTTCTCCGAAAAGCGTCTGGCCCAGCTCGCGCGCCCGCGGCTGCCTCCTCCGCCCGTTGCTGATGCCGCCTTCAAGCCAGAGGATGCTTTCTGGGACACCGGCATCATTTTCCTAAAGCTTCCAGTACCACGAAAATACCACGTCCACCCAGGTGGGACCTTTTTGGGCATTTTATGCCCGATTTCTGATTCTGCCTGGTAGGAGCTCCGCTAAACCTTACGATAGCTAGCGCCAACGTCGCCCTGAACGGGGACTCCCTGCGGCCGCCGGCCAACGTGTCGGCCGGCGTTCTTCGGGGCTACGATCCGTCTACCTTGTCGTGGACTGAAACCTCCTCTGTTGCTGCTCAAGAGGCTGCGGAATCGTCGGACGCTATCTCTGACGAGAACCTTTTCACGTTGCTCGCGCTGCGCAATGCACAAGCGTGGCCATCGTACGAAGACAGCTGCCGCCGCCGCTGGCACAGACGCCGCGTATCGAAATTCTCCTGCTGCCTATGACGGCGCACGGGCCCCGCTGGTGCAGAAACCATCGTGGCGTCCAAGCAACATGCCTCGCTTCGAGAAGGAAGACATCATTGTGGCGGTGAAGTCGCGGGCCACCATTGACCTCCGTCAAGTTTTCAAGCCCGGTGACCAAAGCCTAGCCCTTACCTCCTATTTTGGCGCCGAGGCGGCCAAGGCCCTCACCATCTGGCCCCTCGGGGACCAGAACATTTTTCTCTGCGCCACCCAAGACGTCGCCACCGCCAACAAGCTAGCCCGGGAATTCATCCTGAACTCATGTGAGGGCCCACTTCCCCTCGTTGGCCACGCAAAACTCAACTCGGGAATGGTGCTAGCGTACAAGGAGGACACGTACGGCGGGTAGGCGGACAGGACAAACGCTAGATTTACAACAGAAGTTTTTTTTCCGGAAAAGACACATTTATACTTTTTTTTCCTTCTCTCTTTTCTCCTCCTCCTTAACATGCTCCGCTTGTGCCGCCTTCAGTTGCAGTCACGTCAGAAGTGATAGAAGCGACATAAAAACGCCACGTTTACACAATGCACTGAGAAGATTAAATTCGATAAATCTGAAATGTAAATGGGACGAAGAGCATGAGGAATACGGTACGACAAGACCTTACAGAACCAAAATATAAACACAAAATAAAACCGTTGTGGCGAAAGAAGTCTTCAAACGGTGACGTGAAAGCTGAAACGGACATGTGTAAAGGCAAGCCGAGGTGACGCTAGATGAAAGAGACAAAATAACCATAAAAAGATAAAAAACACACCGCGATAACCCAGCAGCAATAGAAACAGCAATAACTAGATGAGACAGAAAAAACAACATGAATTGATAAAAACTACACCGCGACAATCCGAGCAACAAAACGAGCAGGAGTTACAACACAAGTGAAGAAGAACCAAAAAACCTTAGGCGCAACCCAAGGCAGAAGTCTTAGGGCAGAGGAAGGAGTGATGGAAGAAAACAATTTGCCCGCCAGATAGTACCAAGGGCCACGACGTATCAACAGCTACTGGGGATGGAAAACCTTCAAAATATTTTTATAGCCACCATACCTTTCTAGATATTCCCATTCTTTATTATTAAGCGTGACAGAGGGCTTCCTCACGCATTCATCTCCTGCCTGTTTTATATAGAGGGCCTCAAGGATTTCCCTGCTCTCCCTGGTAATCATCTTCCCTATGGCTGCGGTCTCCTCCCATTTTGGGGTACAGTCTGGTTGGTGAAGGCACTTTTTGCAATGTTCGGCCAAGTGGCCATCCATCGCCACGCCTGAAACCTTTAGCTGGTGCTCCTACAATCTTTCGTTAAGGCAGGTAGCGTTTGCCGCAGGGCAGGGGAATGTTGTAAACCACACCCTTCTGACATTTCACGGCTTTTCTCTGGTGTTTCTTAGAGCAGGCATTGTTCTTCATGCCGTCGTTGACGATCCTGCAAAGCCTGCTCAACTTCATCGGGGCTGTTAAAACAACCTAGATGCCGCTTTTTCCCCGACTTTTTTGAGGCGGTGTGACTCGCCGTGCAGGTACGGAATGGCTACCCGCCGGCTGTTAGGCTTGCTCTTGCCAGGTTCTTTGGGGAAAACGCCCTTATAGAACTCTTTTACGTGGACCTCGGCTACGGACGCTACGACTTCCATCTCATAGCCCGATTTCCTCATCCGTGCCACCTGCTCACTGAGACTGTCAAGAATCACGTGAGGACAAGACTTGCAGATAGCACCTGACATGCAGTTCAGCACGATGCTTCTTTTCACCAACTTAGAATGGGCCGAATTATAGGATAAATTTTCTTTCTTAGATCGGGGCCGATACTTCCAGCACAGGTGAGACTCACCAAGGATTAGACACATATCCAGAAACTGCAGGCAGTTGCTGGTAGGAAGCTCATGCGTTAGTCTCAGCCCCTCTGCGTCTTTTCGAAACAGATTAATAGCACACTCCACTGCTTTCATTTCAACTTGATCTTGGGTAGAGCTAAACAACACAAGGAAATCATCAACGTAGCAAAATACCTTAATGAAGTTCAGCAGTTTTTCATTTTCCAAATACGTTGCAATGCGTTTGTTGCACTGAGCTAGAAAAATTTCACTCAGAAGAGGAGCTATACAAGACCCTATGCACACTCCATTATTCTGCACGTACCTATCATCATTAAAGCGTACATAAGTAGACTCGAGGTAACACTTTAACAGAGCCAAAAAGTTGTCAACTGACACCCCCGAGGCATTCTGAAATTTTAATGAGTCCGACTCCTCTATTATTTCCCGCACAGCCCACAACAACTGATCCTGAGGAAAGGGAGAGCAAGCCTAACAGCCGGCGGGTAGCCATTCCGTACCTGCACGGCGTGTCACACCGCCTCAAAAAAGTCGGGGAAAAAACGGCATCTCGGTTGTTTTAACAGCCCCGATGAAGTTGAGCAGGCTTTGCAGGATCGTCAACGACGGCATGAAGAACAATGCCTGCACTAAGAAAATCCAGAGAAAAGCCGTGAAATGCCAGAAGGGTGTGGTTTACAAAATTCTCCTGCCCTGCGGCAAACGCTACCTCGGACAAACAGGCCGCTGCCTTAAAGAAAGATTGCAGGAGCACCAGCTAAAGGTTTCAGGCGTTGCGATGGATGGCCACTTGGCCGAACATTGCAAAAAGTGCCTTCACCAACCAGACTATACTCCAAAATTTGGGGAGACAGCAGCCATAGGGAAGATGATTACCAGGGAGAGCAGGGAAATCCTTGAGGCCCTCTATATAAAACATACAGGAGATGAAGGTGTGAGTAAGCCCTCTGTAGCGCTTAGTAATAAAAAATGGGAATATCTAGAAAGGTATGGTGGCTATAAAAAATATGAAGGTTTTCCATCCCCAGTAGCTGTGATACGTCGTGGCCCTTGGTACTATCTGGCGGGCAAATTGTTTTCTCCCATCACTCCTTCCTCTGCCCTAAGACTTGTGCCTTGGGTTGCGCCTAAGGTTTTTTGGTTCTTCTTGACTTGTTTTGGAGCTCCTGCTCGTTTTGTTGCTCGGATTGTCGCGGTGTAGTTTTTATCAATTCATGTTGTTGTTTTTTCTGTCTCATCTAATTGTTGCTGTTTCTATTGCTGCTGGGTTATCGCGGTGTGTTTTTTTATCTTTTTATGGTTATTTTGACTCTTTCATCTAGCGTCACCTCGGCTTGCCTTTACACATGTGCGTTTTAGCTTTCACGTCACCGTTTAAAGACTTTTTTCGCCACAACGGTTTTATTTTGTGCTTATATTTTGGTTCTGTAAGGTCTTGTCGTACCGTATTCCTCATGCTCTTCGTCCCATTTACATTTCAGATTTATCAAATTTAATCTTGTCAGTGCATTCTGTAAACGTGGCGTTTTTAAGTCGCTTTTATCACTTCTGACGCGACTGCAACTGAAGGCGGCACCAGCGGAGCATGTTAAGGAGGAGGAGAAAAAAGAGAAGGAAAAAAATGTATACATGTGTTTTTTCCGAAATAAACTTCAGTTTTACGTCAAGCGTGTGTCCTGTCCGCCTACCCGCCGTGTGTGTCCTCATTGTGCACTAGCACCATGCCTGAATTCGTTCACCAACTAGCCCAGTTAGGAGCACTGGCAAAAATCAACGGGGATGTGTGTCGGGGCGTCATCACCGTCCACGATCGGGAGACCTCGGTTTTTCTTCGCAACAAACTCATCTGGCGCAACGGAGAAATCGCTTTCGTCTGCAAGATCGGAAACTCGTCGGTTGTGCCGATCACCTTCGTGGGCCGGAAGGTGCCACGCTTTGTCCTCTACAACTCAGCGGTCACACCGGTGCGGGAGTGCAAGCGCACAATCCCTGCTTTATACCGGTGTGGAACCATCGGACACCGGGTGGCCATCTGCCCTCGTCCGGTAGAAGAACGCTGCGGCCATTGCGGTCAAAACGTGGGGACGGTTGCCGATGGCATGGCGCCCCACGAGTGCAAGCCGGCCTGCATGGTCTGCGGGGAAGTCCATCTCACGGGCTCGCAGGCCTGCAAAGGAAAATTTCGAAGGCTTCAGCAAGCCCGGAGCCCCAAAGGGCCTCCAGCAACACGACATTCCAGTCGCAGGGCAAGGAGTCTGGAGATGATCTCGGCGACAAGGCTGACGGCGCGCCGGCCAATCAGAAGCTACCTCCATCCTCCAAGAAGCCGTCATCGAGGACGTCACCGAAAAAGATTTCACAGGACCAGGGCGATCCGGTTATCAAGGCTGAGGACTTTCCGGAGCTCGGAGGCAGTGGGTCATCAGCATCTGCAGCTTCCAAGAAGTCATCGAACAAGGTAGGCAGCTGGGCTGGGGTCGCCTCGTCTCCCGCCTCTCGCACCTCTTCCTCTCTCTCCCCCGAAATCGTAGAGATGCGCCGCGAAATGGAAGCGCTTCGTGCGCAGGTAGCTCAGCTAGCTGCAGAAAACACAATTTTACGCTCTGCACACGCAGCCCCACCTTCTCCGCCGTCATCGCCGGCGGACCGAGTGGTGCGCCTTGCGGAACCCAAGCCTATGTGCGAGGGCCCTCAGGAAAAGGCAATGGACAGCCGTATGACGGCTGTAGAAAACACTCTAGCTGAGTTGGTAGGCCAGCTTTCAACTTCGGTAAGCTCCTGGAAGACATCACTCAGAAGGTGACCATTGCAGTCACCAGTAACATCAAAACATGGTTGAACGAGAATGGTTCGCGCCTCGGCCGCGGGCTTAAGTCACCGAAGGAAGTTAAGCACTCGTCAAAATTTATGCGCGAAATTGATCTGGATGAAATCGCCGAAGATTCTGCGGAGCTCCTCCCAGCTGCTCAGGGACTAGGAGACGTAGCTGCGCAGTCTAACCCAGCTCAACTCCAAATTCAACATGGCGGTGGGAACTAAGCCATCCCGCAGCCCCCCCCCCCCCCCCTCCGAAACATCAGGCATTGTCTGCTTTTTCCCTTATGCAATGGAACTGTCGCGGTTTTAAAAACCACTCGTCCCCTACACCGCACCATAAAACAGGCCTTCCTACCAGACTGGACGGCTTTCCGTAAATCCCTGACAACCTCCAGTACCCCCGGAGACGACTATCCTGCCTGGGCTCAGAGCCTCATCCAAACACTACTCAAGCACGAGAAGCAAATACAACTCACAGATAAGGTAACGGATGTGGACAACCATCTCCTTCATCTTTGGGAAGCGCGGCGCAGCCTAAGAGATGGCGCCGTCAGAAACATAACAAGAAACTCCGCTTGAGGATTCGCGATCTCATCCAAAAGGCGGCTGAGTATGCTGCCCACCTCACCGACTCTAACTGTGTGGATCGCTGTAACTCTGCTGCTAGACAAATGTCTAGTTGCAATTCTTGGAGGCTATTCCGTAGCCTCATAGATCCCACCCAGACCCGCACAGAAACACAAACATCTGCAACGAGCAATTCATAATTTCAAGGGCAATACGAACCAACTTACACAGACTCTACGGGATCCGCATCTGTGTCAAGTCCAATCGTCCGTTCCAGCTCCATGATCTGCAGGCAGCTCTTGCTAAAATGAAACGGGGTACCGCTCCCGGCAGGAAGGTGAAAGTCAAACTTTTGGCCAAACTTCCTGATCCGGCGTATGAGTCCCTGCTAAAATATATGAACGCAATCTGGAAAGAAGAAACACCCTTCCCCCTAGAATGGAAAGCAGCACTTGTCACCATCTCTAAGCCGGGTAAGCCGATCAATACCGATCACCTCCTCCTTAACGTCTTGCGCAGCCAAGCTCATGGAGGCCATGGTTCGAGATCGCCTTTCTGAATATCTGAAGGCTCGCAGTACTTTCGCAGACACGATTTTCGGATTCCGACCTCAAAGTCAGCACAAGACATTCTGCTTCAACTCATTCACGAGGTACTCACGCCTGTCGAGCACCCTCACAGTGGCAAGGTCGTTCTAACTTGGATTTGAAGGGTCCTTTCGACAACGTGAAAAACAGTGTCATCCTCGCTCACCTCAGCGAGACACAATGCGGACACAACATGTTTAATTACGTAAAACAGTTCTTAACGGACCGTGAAGCCTTTATTCACATTTAGGACAAGGAGCACGGTCCTTATACTATGGGTACGCGGGGCACGCTGCAAGGCGCAGTGCTGTCCCCACTACTCTTTAATTTGGCAATGCTTCATCTCCCTGCCCAACTAGGTGAGATTCAAGGTATACAGCATGCGCTGTATGCCAACGACATCATAATTTGGGCTACAGAGGGCAACATTGGTCAACTGGAGGACTGCCTGCAAACATCGGCGGGCATAGTGGATCGCTATGCTACGTACTGTGGTCTCCAGTGCTCTCCTCAAAAATCAAATTTCGTGCATCTACGCCCCTAGCTGAGATGCAAGACACCAATACTTCTCTCTCTGGCTAGTGGACCCATACACGAAGCCACAGAGAATAAAGAGTCCTCGGACTCTTTATTCACCAAAATCGTCGCGCTGACACAACACTAGCCAAGCTTCGCAAGGTTGGCGACCAAGTGGGCCGCATGGTCCGCCGCGTCTCCAACAAGCGTGGAGGTCTCGGAAGCAGGGATGCGATGCGACTCGCCCATGCAGTCGAATTCTTTATTCAGCTTCATACCTGCACTTGCGCAAGCATGATGAAGGCATCCTGGAGGTCACTCTCCGCAAGATGATCAATAGGGCGCTCGACCTCTCAATCTCTACTTCCAATGCGAGGCTCCTTGCATTGGGGGTGGTGAACACCTATCGGGAGCAACGCGAGAGGCACCTCACTAATCAATACACACGTCTTGCCCAGACCGTGTCCGGTCGTCGCCTTTTGGACCGGCTACACAACATACACAATACACAACACACAATATACAACACAGCCATCACATTGAGGAAAGGGTACGAGTGCCAGAGCTATGGAGAGGCGCCCACCGTGTTCGACCCCTTCCTACCAAAATGGACAGAGAAGACCACAATGGACGGCGTCAGGAGCGAGCAAATGTCCTGCACCACCATTATGGCTTTAAACACATTGTTTTCTATGTGGATGTTGCGGGCCCGCACCATTCCAGGGGAGAATAGCACACGGCTGCAGTCGTTCACGAGGGAACACAGGTGGATGACCTCACTTTTAAGGCCCCTAGCGCAACCCACGCGGAGGAGGTAGCAATCGCCCTGGCTGCCTCCCACCCTCAATTTAAATTCATCCTATCCGACTCGCGAGGGGCCTGTCGGAATTACGAGCTGGGCTGGATAACACCTACAGCACAAAGAATACTTCGGAGAGCAGCTTGGGATCAAGGACCCCAGACCCGATTTCTCATTTGGACTCCAGGCCACCAGGGCCTACCAGGGTGTGAGGCAGCCAATTCGGCCGCCCGCGCACTGACTAACCGGGCCCCTGGTGTAGACCCTACCGATCTGGACCAGGACACTTATCCTCTCTTTACTTTTCAAGAAATCTGTGCCTATTACCGGGACTCGCACCGTCAGTACCCGGCTCCTCTCTAGGGGCTAGGGAAAGCGGGCGAAAGAGTACTTTTTAGAATTTTTATTAATACTCTACTGTGCCCGGCAGTACTCAAACATTTCGACCCGTCATTTTTTGGCCTCTGCCTTTTCTGTAGAGAGGTGGCTGACACCTTTCACAGGGTCTGGGCATGCCAGCTAAATTCTCCTCTTTTACCCATAACCCCTTCCTCTCCCCGAGAGGACTGGAAGGCGGCCCTGCTCGGCTGCTTGGATCTAGCGGCACAACAAGCGCTGGTCCAGCGGGCTCGTGTGGCGGCCCAGACCAATAGAGTCCCGGAATAAGAGACTATACCTAGTATTGTAAGGGAAGCGGCCCACTAGGGGTGGCTCTTCAAGCAACCTCTCCTTTTATAATAAATGCTTTCCACCACCACCACCAGCAGCGCGCCTAGCAGTGTCTATATGGTCAAAATATTAGACAGCGTGTCCTGCACCTTCCATGTCTATCTTGGCTATTCATATTGGGCCGTAACTTCATAATCCAAGGCAGGAATTGTGATGAATCTCAGTATGGGCACCTACCGGTACGACACCGGTACAGAAGCATTTCCGTTCACGACCGAAGCCGCTGAGCCGCAGTCACAGTTGCTAGCCACAAACGGCCATTTGGCCAATGGCACAGGAACGGTATTCTCACTGTTTCGAAGTACATTAGGGGCTCAGCGCAAAAATGAAAAGTCGAGGTAGCACTCAAGTCCTTTGCAGCAATGTTCAAGGAGGCTCCGAGGAAGACCAATGTGCTACCTCATAAGATCGACAACAGCTGTACCCGTCCGATCGAAGTCAACCAGAGACCCTTGAGTGTGCACAAGCGAGCTCTTCTCGATGGTGCTTTCGACGAAATGGTAATAACCTGGTATACGTTTACAGTCAGTACGTCTCCGGCAAGCTAAATCTCTCTAATAGCCATCTTTTGCGGACGGACGGATTGATTGATTGATTGACGGCTCCTCACTAATCAGCCACCGGCTGCACCAATCTTTGCAATCCCGGAGGTCACTTTCTCCCAGACATCTGGGACACAAAAGACATCTCAGAGGAACTTGGTTCCTCTTGAAAAATCTCCTGCCTCCATGCTTTCAACAGAGGCGATGGAGGTGAGCGTGTACTCCGCAGCGCCAGTGGCGCCTAGGGAGTTCGCCAATGAGAGGCGGGGCCTGTTGGACCGCTTCAAGTTAAAAAAAAAACATACGCCAGTTAAGCCACCTGATAAAGGCGCGAGTCTTAAAACCACCATTCCGCACTTACAAAAAATGGCTACTCAGAGTATCGCTTATGGGAACTGTCGAAGGCTGCTAAATAATCTGGATGATGTAACAGGTTCATCCATACATAAGGATGTTACTGTTTCGATGAAAAGCGGTGCCACCCGGATCACAGCCTCAAGTAAGACCTTGACTCGTCCATCCAAAACCAAAACGCTACTGCTTCTCTCTGTGTCTTTAAGGGCGTTGACTTCATGAGCGAACATGCCGCCTTTAGCAACCGACATTCCGACTGCCGAAAAGAAGTCTCTTGTGGTTTACCTTCCGTGTTCAGTGGGGGTACTCGACTTGGCCGCACAGAGGAGCTCTGAAACCTGTGTCTCGAAGCTCGTTTGGCATATTTCGCAAGGCACACGAAACAGCTGTCGCATTTCGTCGCGTTCGACAGTCGTTGGCGTTGTGTCCAAATCGACCACATGCATTCCACTCGGGCACATCACTGGAAGCAAGTCTACAGTCTGTGGAAATATTCCCCAACTTGTGACACAGGATAAACCGTGGTAGTTACTTTTTTCCATGGGGAGTGTAGTGTTTCTCGCGATCCTTCGGTTCATCTCCAACTATACCAATGTTGGCAAGGTTCTGGGCTTCAATGAAATTGCCCGTCATATCAGCAGGATCAGTTACTCTTGCAGCTCCGTTATTTGAGAAAGACTACGAGCTGTGGGTAGCAACATCGCTGGAAGTGCTCTACGATCATTAACTCCCTTATCCCTTCAAACGTCCGGTGGAACTCAGCCATATCTATCCAGTGATGAAAGTAACTGGAGATGCGAGCAATCAGCTGTTTTCCTGTTTCACTATCTTCTGCCCGTTTCTCTTGATATCCTGTGCAGGGAACTAGAACCGCTTCAACAAGGCATTTTTAACCCTTGTTATCAAGCGAATCTTCCGCTGTCATGCGGCCGGTGAATGCAAGGGCTTCCCAGTTAGACACGTACTAACAGCTACAGCCCATTTATCTGGAGGCCATTGCTGTCCGGTAGCCACACGATCGAATTGCTGCAGATAAACGTAAAGATCGTTACGTCATTCGTCGAACAAAGGAAGTAATTTTTGAGGTGAGAGAACTGGAGGAGCTAGGCGCACCATGTGACCTCGGCAGCAGTATTCATATCAGTGCGGGCGCAGTCCTGTAGCCTGAGCATTGATTTCAATGCCTCTTTCTCTCTCTCCGCTACTTCCATTCTACTTTCGGCCACTTGGCTCTTCATTTCGGCGAATTGCTTCTCCTTTTCTGCGGCTTCGCGAATTGCTTCTCGATCGGCTGCGCCTTCAGCTCACAGCGCTGTTCGTTCATTCCCGATCCAGGTATGAAGTTCTAAGCCCGACAATCCAAGTTTGGTCCCGATAGCAGCCAACTTCTCTAGTTGCATTTTCACAACGGCGGGAAATGACGCCCGAATATTCCAGGCTCGCCAGATTGTGATGCAATTAGGGGCCCATGATCTGTCTACTCGTGCTCAGTGGCAGGTGTGGTTTCCACTCACCTGCCAGTCCGCGTCGACACTGGATCCAGTGCTGTGGATTCTGCGAAGCTCTGGCTGGAGATGTGCTGTCGACGCGTGGAGATGAGGCCCTCTCCAGACGTTTGGGTCCCGGGGATGGCCACAAGTAACCAAAGCCCAGAGCCAGAACTATGAAGACCCGCGAAAACGCTCCAATGCTTTTTTACTTTTTTTTCTTACTCCGCAATTCTTCCTTCTACTCTTTCTCTACTTGCGTTACCACCATGCGCTATGCTACAATTTCATGACACTGGCGCTAATATTACATGCAAGCAAAGCGCAAAACTAGCGGAATTATACTTTGTTACTTGCTTAATTGTTACTTCTTGAATGGTTCCTTTCTAATGGCACAGCTTTTCGTTAGCATACAGCCCAACGGCAACTCATACACCAATAAAACTTCACTCGAATGTAGCAACCTTGCTCGGTAGCCTATCGATTGCGTGCTCGTCTCGCACTGAAGGGCCGGAGTTGGATTTCTGGTACGCTGAGAACAATATTTATTTATTTGCTTCCTCACAGATATTCGAGTTACAAAAGAGAGCAGCACTATCACCGGCTTTTCTGTGTCACGGGGCCCATGACGCCATCGCATTAATATTTGTTGCATATGTTCATGTGGTTAGCGCAAGTGCCTCGCGCACTTGACGGTGGTCAGTTCAAGCTCAGGCATATCGGTAACGCGGCGCTTTGAACAGGAATCATCTTCGATATATTTACTGTTTTCATAATACGCTATATTGCTTTCACGATTGTTATTAACAACGCGACAATCTCCCAGGCGAACAGGGAAATCAAACTGCCGCTTTGAACATTTTTGTTTACTTGTATACTAATGACGAAAACGCGATTTCGCACCCAGAGCTGATTACTCCAGTTCGCGAAAGCAGCGCTCATCACGTTTAGATAACTACCGAGATTGCTGTTGGTTTATTAGCGACTGGACAACTACTCCATCGTCGCCATGACATAGCCTGTCGGTGACAATTATCCTACTGACTAGAGGGATGCATATTCATAAGCATGGGCAGGTGGCTTTGGCAACCCAGGTTGGCCGAAGGTGTCTCCAACCCCTGTATATGCAATAGCATCCTCCCACAGGAGCACGCCCATTATGCGGCGTGTCGGTGAGTGGCGACACTGTGGGTTTCCGAGCCAAGTGCTTTCCATATTCCGTCGAAACAGGACCCCGCAGGAGCACCTTAGTAGGCCCTTGGGTGTCGGTGTGTGGCGACACCGCGGACTCCGAAGCGGCGCCAGAGCTTCGTTGGCTAGCAAACGTTGGCCAGTGCGCCTGCGCGTCTCCAACCTGAGCCCCGGGGGGCCCACTCCACAGGACATCGTAGCTGTATGTAGCGGATGTCGGTGAGTGGCGCCACCGTGGGGAAACCGAGCCAAACGGGGGGTGCTGCGATCGTCAGGCAGCGGTCTAACAGTGCCCCCTTCCGCGTCGGTTCTCTGCCGCCAGGGAGCCGTCGCGGGAAAGCAAGCACTTGGGCCTTTCGGGGCTCAGGCTGTGGACACGCCCCCACAGGAGCAGCAGAGTGGCACGCCCCCGCTGTTCGGTGATTTGCGCCACCGTGGGTATCCGAGCTGAGCATAGTCCGTTTCGATGTTGAATGGAAAGGCACATCGCAGGAGCACTTCGGTTAGCCGCCGTTGGTGTCGGTGTGTTGGCGCCACCGCGAACTCCCAGCCAAAACAAAAAGAAGTTCGCTTCTTTTTTATTATGCGTACGATGGCTTGGAAGTATCACCGTCATTTTCTTTACATTTCTGGAAGCAACAGTACTATGCACTCTAAAGACGTATATGTACGTCTTGCCATGTAAGAGCGATCGCGTTGAATTTGTTGCTTTAACATTAAGCTTCCACTTACACTCCGTAAGCTACGATTGAAAGAAATATTAAACCACGCAGTTAATCATAGTACGCGCAAGAAGCTGAAGATCTTATAAAGTACATTGATTGTAATATTTGCAATTCAACCCCGTACGAAATTGAGTTCGCTGTCTTGGAGTCGTTGATGTTTATATCTGCCTGCGATTATGTAGTAGGCCCTGCTACAGTAGGTGCTCTGTATGGAGCTGGATACTAAGCCACATCTACGTATAATGACAGCTGGTTGCAGCCTGTAATTTATTTCGAGAGCCAAAGCCCTGCCGTTCTCCTACCCTCGTGGTGTATACAGGATGCATATTCTTGGGAAGAAGCTTAATCGTGAGCTGTTTCCTGACTGGCTCGCGTGGGTCTTTTGGTTCATTTACTTCTAACTGTGCATTTGTGCATATGCTGCCGAGGATTCTTCTGCCTAATTAAGTTTTCATATACCGCCTCATCTGTGAATTGATGTTTTCCACGCAGATTTATGCGAGTGCGTTGAAAATGTCATGTTGCAGACAGTATTCTGCAGCTGTGTAGTGATGAAGCCCTATAGTGCCACTCAAAATGCTTGTATAATGACGTACTCAAAGTGGATCTTTCTGTGGCAAGATCTGTAGGTAAGGATGGGTATGCTGTGTAGATGAAGCAACTCAATAAAATTATGCGCTAATCTGCACAGGTCCCTTTCAATCACGCCGCTTCACATGAAGTGAACTCGTTCAAGTAGACAGATTGCCGACCGGTTGTCAACAAAAATTTCTTGGTTGTCTCTGTGTTGTTGTCATTGCTCTATAAGCAGAGGACAAATGGCCTCAGTGGCTAGAATTATATTATGGGTTGGTGTTTAACGTTGACAATAATAACGCCTTGATGTGCCCGCATGCTTTTCAGGCTACTTTACTTTCGGCATATGGTGATATGATACGTGAAATTTGATTCAGCTCATCCTACTGCTCACAAGCATTGGCTTGTTGCACCGCAAATCAACTATGCAAAATAAACCTTTTTTTTTCTACATAAAGTCGCAGAAATATCATATATCATAGCAATTTGACGTCGTCAAGTCGAGTATACGTGCGAAATCGCCCATTTAGCCTGCTCAACTGCTATTGTTGTTTTGCTGTGTCATCTGCACGTGTGGCAACGCCATAGGATAAACTCTGATTAAGGTTAAACTGACCCGATTTATTCGCGTCGCGGATGGCAATTGAAGACAACGACGAGTTGCAATCCACAGCGCAATATTATGGTGCAGCTTACCACGTGGCGTGATATCATACAGCTGATAAGCGATCTTTGTAATCGGCTGAATGGTGTCTCCGCAGCCGACAAGACCTCGTAGGGACGCTATATTCCGACATTTTCCCCACATAGTTTGTCAATATTCGGCAGGGCTACTGCGTGTAGCTTCTTTAAACGACAAAATGTATTATGTTTTGAAAACCTTTTCGCGATATTTGTTTGGTGTTGTATTCGCCAATCGGTCCCTTGTATGTTATCGTGCCGCGTTGCCTGTTGACATTAGATTCAAATTGATTCTGAGCGCCCTCAGTCCAGCTTGAGGCCACCGAGCTAGATATGCAGACATATGAACAAGCTTCTAAATCTTGCTAAATAAAATGGTGCTCTTCACTGCGTCATTTGTCGTACAGATGTTGCATTCAGCGCTGATGACAACGCCCCAAAGACTGAATTCGACACCCGCTTTGTGTAAATCTAACCTGGCTCGAGATAATCTGGCGAAGCTCAGCGCCAGCCTGTATCTTTGTCCAAGGATCCGCGCTACCGTTACTTCGATCGGGCCTGATGGCCGACCTTGCCCGCCATGAGAGCGTCAGCCGTGTAGACAGTGGCCGCGCTGCGCCTACCTTGATGTCGTACCAGGTGATACCGTCTGTGCCTCCGCTGACGACGCTACAGTCAACGAGTGCGGTTTTTTCGTCGTGCGCCATAACGGCGAGGTCCGCGTCTAGAAAAGGCGCTCCTGCGCATCGTCTCCAGTGAGCCTGCAGAGTTGATGCAGAAAGACCCGAAGCTTTTTCATGCGCTTTGCTGGCTCAGAAGTTTTGACGTCTGCTGTAAAGCCCAGGGCTGATAGATTTAAACGCTGTCATTGGGCGGCACTATTTTGACAAAGGCGACATGCTAAAACATGTCCCGACTCCAAGATATCAGTTGTGAAACTTCCCGTTTGCTGAAAATTAGTCTGATGGCCACCACCGCACCTTTACATAGAAATGACACACTTTTGAGAAGACAAAAAAAGAGTATACCTATACAATATTGTCACGTAGACGTATGGGTTGGTAACTAGATGGTTTTAATGGGCGCTGACAAAGACGCCCCCGGATAGTACGTCAAGAGCACCGAGAGACGATCGCCGCCCAAATTCAGCCTTTTCGCATCGAACGCCACGAGGCCAGTTCCGCTTCTTCAAGTAAGCGCACGAGACTCGCGGTTAAATGACGTCCAGCGGCTGCTGTTCGATGATAAATTAACAGCGCTACAGACTATGACGAAGATCAAGTAGCAAACAGGACAGGGGCCCGTTCTGTTTGCTTCTTGATCTTCGTCCTAGTCTGTAACGCTGTTTATTCATCATGTCACCGTATCAACTCGCCCAGATGTATCTTCTATTACGGTTGTTGTTGCTCACTCTGCATTACCCCCCTAAAAAAATCGTTGACCCGATGAAATCGAAAGAAACGAATAGAGTAAGAAAAAAAGAGTGCTCAGTAGAAGAATGCAGTAAGGCAGTAAGGCGAAGTGTTAAGTTTCTATGTTTAAGGCATATCTCTCGAAAAGTACGGCTTCATATGCGCACTTCGGGTTTCATGCTGGGGACGAGTAATGGAAACGCTGTCAGGAAGCACTTCGTATGTGACGTGAACTTAACTGACAGAGCGCTTTCTAGGGGCAAAATGACAGCTTTAGAAATTTCTCGGATAGACCACGACGTCGAATTCGAGTCCAGAGCCGAACAACTGTCGCCTGGTTCGAAAGTCACTACACTGTGATGGTGATTGCAACGCTGGGCATCTCGGCCTTGCTGGTTCCGGCATATTCGCACGTAGTGTCGTACGGCAGCCGCAAGTAATTCGGTAGTAATTGGCGTATTGGCCAGTAATAACTCTTCTTATTCCGGGCCAGAGTTCGAGCATACTACTGGTGACCCGAGGTGGGCTCGTCATGACATGGCTGCAAGATGTCTTCGCGAAGAAACTCTGCCACGACGGTGAGATAATCTTTTCCCATCGAAGCAAAGTTTATGTTGTATAGCACACTGTTTCGCCTGCAAACTAATGACTGCAGCCTGGAGAAGGGACGGGAAATCTCTGTATGCGCTTCCAGAACCTCTATGAGTGGTGCGACAGCCAGATCATCGCGTTGTTTCTGCGAACCACTAGCGCGTCGATGGCTGCGCTAAGGGGAAATTCAGGTTCTTCGTCTTCACGTGCAACCTCGACAGGTGAACGAGATAAGCAGTCGGCATCGTTATGCTGACGCCCGGACTTACATACGGTGGTCATGGTGAACTGCTGTAACCGCGAACTTCATCGTGCAAGGCGTCCAGAGGGATCTCGCCAGTTTATTAACGTGCACAGAGTGGTCGCTCACGACCAGAAAGTGCCAGCACCACAGAGAGGGGTGGTCGCACGCGACCCGAAATTTTGTGACCGCCCATATAACAGCGAGACATTCGTTTCGATGCAATGGCAGTAGAATAGTTGAATTCGGCACGGCTGGCGTATGTTATGACCCGCTCGCCACCGGCCTGCCATTGGACGAATACAGCACCGAGGCCCACTTTGCTGGCATCTGTGTATAATACCTGTCTCGGCATGAGCATCGAAGTGAGCAATCACAGTTGTCTGCAAGTGGTGCCGCAACTCCTCCAATACCTTTCGCGGTGCATTTTTCCAGATGAAGGTGACATCATCTTGGGTGAGACGTGTCAATGGGATGGCAATTCCTGAAAGGTTTTAAATAAATCTGCGGTAATAGGTTCAGAGGCCTAGAGAAACGAAAAGCTGTCTTCTTGCGGGAAGGAGTGGGAAATATGGCGACGGCTGCTGTTTTAGCGGGATAGGGCTGAACACCTCGGGGAATGATGACGTGGCCCGCGAAGAGGAGCTCTTCATAACCAAGGTGACACTTGCGTTTCAACGTGAGGAGAGCAGATCTGAGCACAGTGGGGGACATTGGATGTGTGCCTCGAACGTTGGCGAAAACACAATAACGTCCAATAGATCGGGGAAAGGAAACGATCACTGGAAATGAAGAGGGATAGGAAGAGTGCCTTTTACTAACAGAGCTTATTGCATAAGACAGCACTTTTATCCGCCAGTGTACATCAGAAATAATACATCGCAAAAATATTGTTACTGAGCGGTATTCGCTGGCCGTGCTGACGAAAAAGAAGTGCGACAGACTCCCAGAAGATGAAGACGCAAATGAGTGCTTTGCTGTGCGAGTGCTGTGCTGTGATCATCCTCAGTGGTGTGGACAACTGCCGTACTGTGAATATTTCCCGTAACAATATTAATACAATAAAAATATAGTACAAAACATTGCGACAAAATACCCTATACATGATGTGTTAAAGTAAATACGTATGGCAGCCAAAACAAGGCACACATATCCAAATCGCGATAAAATGGCTCATTTTCAGGAGCTTCACACGGTCATCAAACCCAAAACATGGTATTCAAAACAGCCGATAAAATGCCGTTCTAATTATCTACACGTGACCATCTAAAAACCCAGTTCCTGGTCGCTGCGCTTTACCGGCGATTTGGTCACGCACGTGGGCCCAGCTTTCTGTACATGATAAGCCTCAATTATTCCCTTTTAACTCGCTATCTGCCTTTGTCGATAAATATTGCACCGTGATGGAAGGCGCAATGTTTATCGGTAGTAAAGTTTTTGCAATGTTTTATGTGATATACACTGGTGTATAAAAGGTGATCCCTTCTGCAATAAACTCAGTTGGTAGTAGGCGCTGTTTGCATTCCTCTTCGTTTCCTGTGATTGATTACGTGTGCCGTTCCATTGGTCACTGTGAACCAACTAGACCTAATGCAAGTACTTCCACAATAACGCCATCCAGGCAGGCTAGACACATCTGCCGTTTAAGCCCAGGTAGATCTGCGTCCATAACTCGATGAAATGTTGCTGGAGTGGAGCAAAATACAAAAGGCACGACCTTGAATTCAAACCGTCCACCTGGTGTAAAAAACGCCATGTTCATTGACTTCGATCTGACAAACCGCTCTTAAGATCAAGAGATGAAAGGTGGCGCATGTGGCGTAGCTGGTCTAACGAGTCATCAATGCGCGGCAGCGAGTAGGCGTCCTTTTTGTAGCGAAGGCTACACTGTGGTAAGTTTTCAAGCCGTCGGAGTGGCATCGTGTGACCGTGGCACCGTTGAAGACGAACAAGAAGCAAAATAAGATAGAGAAGAAGAACAAGAAGGAAGTTAAGAAAAAGACGAACAAGAAGTAGGATAATGGGAAGAAGCAGAAAAACAAGAGATAAATAAAAAATACGAAGAAAGATAGGAAGTGCACGAAGAAAGAGTAGAAAACATTGTAGCGGTTTAAGCATGGCTTGAAACAGTGATAGAGCGATAGCTGTAGGTACTGCAGCGAATTTTTCTGCGGACAACTGGATTAAATGTGCAGCCGACAAAACTTTCGAACAAACCTTCTGTCCTAACAACTCGCTCTTATCGTTCACCTCTACCAACTACCGAGTTATCTGTCTTCTTTTGCTTCTTATTTTCTTCTTCTTATATTTGCTGCCTCTTCTTCTTCTTTTCTTCCTTGTTCTTTTTCATGTTTATTTCTTCGTTTCCTTCTTTTCTTGCTTCTCCTTTTTATTCTCCTCCTTCCTTTTCTTCGTATTCTTATTCCTCTTTGTCTTTTTTTCTTGGTTTATTTCTTCTTCTCTTTCCTCTTTCTATTGCTTCTTTTTCTTCGTCGTCTTCCGCGGTGCCACGGTGCCACGCCGACGGCTTGAAAACCTCCCACAGTGTAGCTTTCGCTACAATATAAGAAGATGAAGAGAGATATATCGGTATTTGGGAGAAGCGAACGACAACAGCGAGTTGTTAGGACAGAAGGTTCGCTCGAACGGTGTGACGGTGGTGTGCCCCGGAGTTCGACGTAGAGACGATGTCACACCACTAGAAGTCTTCTACACCCGAATGAGAACAGTCAATAACGAGAGGCAAGGGGTGCTCATACGTGAAGGATTCCCCTGTGGCATAAATAAACCTGAAACCATAGAGTTATCTACGATGCGCAAAAGCCATATCTTCACTTTGAAGCCGAACCTAAGCGCAGACATGCAGATTGCTTTCGCGTAACTCCAGGCTTAACCACAAGCTAAGCAACAGCTAATTTTGTGGGAGCTGATTAGCTTACGGTAGTCCACACAAAATCTTAAACTTTCGTCTTTCTTCTTAACGATACCAACAGGTGAAGCCCAGGGACTCGTCGATGGCTGCATGATACCGTCATTTAACATCTCGTCTACCTTTTGAGCAATGACTTCGCGTTCTCGCGGGGACTCCGGTACGGGCTATGTCGGACTCATCGGGTATCATTATCGGATATTATGCTTCATGCATCATGCGGTGCTTGGTCAGGGGCGTCTCTTTCACTACTGAATCGGACGAGACCCAGTCTTGAAAGTGGAGAGTAGCCCAACGAGACTGTCCTTCTCTGCCGGCGATAGAGCGGGATTTTGATCAAGGTTGAATTTGGGCGTTTGCGTGGCAGATGTCTTGGTCTGAAAAGCAAATCAGCCGGGAGTAGGCTACCGCCGTGCCTATCAATGCGTTGACGTTCGTTTCTGAAGTTTGTAATTAGTGCACTATATCTCAGATTGACTATAACCGCATGCAACGTAGACGCCATGATGTAACAGAAGCTCTGTGTTCTGTCCAGCAACGCCGGCAGCACTGTACTAGTCGACGCACCTGACTGACGAGAGCATACGAAATTGGCGGCATGAATACATCCGCGCCAACGATGAATAAAGGTGCGTGTCCTCATTCGGAGCCCGCGATCGTCGGTGCACACGTCGGAAACGTAACCGTACGGCGGGAACATTCATAATGACATAAAACGTCCATGCCGAGTATGAGGTCCTATCAGCAGTGCGGCAGGATAACAAATATGGCAACAAAGGCTGAATTGGCGATTGTTACTCGTGCAGCGCACAGTCCGCGGCTACGACCTTGAGGCGATGTTGTGGACCTCGGTATCCACCACCGGAGACACAAATTCGACGGTTATTCCGAAAATTCGGAGTCAAGCTTTACTTCAAGCGGCTGCACGCCGCTCCCAAGACAAAGCCCAGATGGCGGCGCTCGGTGCCGCCCCGGCCGCCATTTCGTCAGTCGGAAACATGAACGCTCCCGCGACGCGCGCCACAGGAAGCAAGAACAAGGCGTTCTCGAAGTGGAAGCCGCGTCCAATGCCCAAACCGACTCCCGAAGACTACGTTATAGTCATAAAGCCCAGAGAAAGTGTTTCTCTTCACGAGGCGTTCACGGAAACCGGCTACGACACTGCCATTTCGGCGTACCTCGAACTGAAACGGGCCCGCGGCGTCTCCCTTCTACCCTCACGAGAACAAAACGTCATCATTGTGCATACCCCGGACATCGAGGCGGCCGACCAGCTCATCGGGGACTTCACAGTAAATGCCGAGAAGGGGTCGATCCCGCTTCGGCGTTACCTGAGACAAGACGGCGGCAACATATGCCACGGCGTGATCGTGGTCCGTAACACAGACACCACAGAAACTCTTCAAGACCGAGTGTGCTGGCGCGCCGGCACCATCCTGGAAATCCGGAAATTCGGAACAACCAACAAGGCACGCATCACTTTCGCGGGTAAAGAGAAGCCCCGTTACGCGCATTATGACAACATGGTCGTCTCTGTGCGAAACTATTACAAAACTATCACTGCGTGCGACCAGTGTGGAGCCGTCGGGCATCGCACGGATGCATGTCCAAACCTGCAGTCGAACACCTGTAGACTCTGCGGATTCGAAGCTCCGCTAGTGGAGGGGGTGTGGGCTCCTCACAACTGTGTTCCGCGGTGTTCTATGTGCGGTGGCTCCCATGCCACCAACTCTCGCGACTGTGCGGCTTAATTCCGCACACCCAAGATAAAAAGAAAAAAATGACACCCAAGAAAAAACGCCGCCATGTTGGGCCTCCCGGCGATCAGCCTCGCCAGGAAATCTCAAACACCGAGAGCCCACCTACAGGAGGTGCTGAAAAACGACCATCGAAGGTGTCGCCACCACACGGCGGACTGGCGAAACAAGCGACGGAAACGCGCGGTGATACCAGGGCCTGGATCAACGCAGTCAAAAACGAACACCAGGTGAACGGTTCGGGTGGGGCTGCTCCTCTCTCCCCCTTTCCATTCCCTTCCCAAGGGTGCGTAGCGCCGAGCAAGATCAAATAGCAGCACTCAGGGCCCAAAACGAGATGCTGCTTAAGAAAACGAATTGGAATCCAAAATTACCCAGTCTTCTCCGCCCTCGCCTCCCGCGGCTGAGGCAATGGAGAGTAAGCTCGTGGTGCCTAAGGCGGTAACGAGCTTGGAGGCCGCATTCGAGACCCGCTTCGGGGCCACAGAGGCACGATTCATTGCCATAGAAAATCCTTACCCGGCCGTGCTAACAAAACTTCTAGACGCACCCCTGAGGTAGACGATGACAACAACTGCTCGCTCTCCGGTATGGAGGATGCCCCCCCTTCCCGCGAGTGTTGGCTCCGGAGCAGCGTCACTACAACCCTTCCTCAGCCTAAATGACCCTGGCGAGCAACCCTAAGATCAGGCGCTCCCGACGGACCAATCCGGCCACCCCCGTCCAAATTGTCCAATGCAACTGTCGGGTCTTCCGTTCCCGCGCAAAGAGAACGGATCTCCGACTTTACCTTGCAACTTTCGACTCTCTTCCCGAGGTGGTTGCCCTCCAGGAGCCAGGGAGTGGCGTCAACCTTACAAATTACATCACCTTTCAGCAGGACCCCTCCTCCTGCGTCTGCGTGCATAAAACTTATACGGCTACTCTAGTTGACTTGGAACTTCGCACTGAATATTCCTACGTGATGGTGACACTTCTTCCGCTCAAGAAACAAGATGCACTACTCCACGTACTCAACATCTACTGTTCCCCAGACTCAAAAATGTAACGTTCACAGCACTCGTTACCCGCGCTCTAAAGGCTACGGGCAGGGACTCCCTGGTGACTGTGGGTGATTTCAACGCCCACAGTACACTCTGGGGATACGTGCGTGAAGAGAAGCGGGGACGCAAGCTAGCGGAACTCGCGTCCACGCTGGGCCTGACTCTTCACACTGACCCTGCATATCCAACGCGGATGGGTAATTCAGTGACCCGGGATACATGTCCGGATCTCACCTTTACCAAAAACATTGTACACGCAGAATGGATCAACACCGAGAAAACCCTCGGTAGTGACCACTGCCTTATCAATACCACCGTAAGAACTAAACCATTGGCAAGACCCCACGCACAAGCTCGGTTCCCCGACTGGAATAAGTTCCGGCAAAACTACATCAATTCGGCCTCTATCTACGAACAAAGATACCACGCGTGGGCACAAGGATTGGTTACACATCTTCGTTCGGTGGAAACACAAATTCAGCTCTCGGAGGCCACTCCAGAGGTGGGCAACCACCTTCTGCACCTCTGGAAAGCGCGGCACAGTCTCGTCCGCAGATGGCGCCGCCAAAAACATAACAGAAAGCTCAAAATTCGTATCGCCGAGCTCACTCAGCTAGCGGCAGAGTACGCGGCCCAACTCTCCGACTCGAACTGGGTAGACTGCTGCAACACGGCGGCCAGACAAATATCGAGCCGGAGCACATGGCGCCTTTTCCGTGCCATAATTGAACCGACTCAAACCCCCCGCGCCGAGACACAAAAACATTTCCAAAGTGCTATTCATAGCTTCGATGGAAATACATCAAAATTAGCATGCAAACTGCGCGACCACTATATTTGCACTAAGCAGGACCCCGGAGGACCCGCGTACTCGTATGCAGGTTCAGAGAACGGGGATCTAGATCAACCGTTCCAGTTGCACGACCTCAAGGCGGCCCTGGCTAAAATAAAACGAGGAACGGCACCGGGCCGGGACAAGATAACTGTGAAACGGCTTGCAAATCTTCCTGGCCCCACCTACGAAACCCTGCTCGCTTTCATCAACTCGATCTGGCTTGGTGAGGCACCTCTACCAATTGAATGAAAGACCGCTCTGGTAACTTTCATTCCGAAAGCCGGCAAAGCCATAAACACAGACAACCTCCGCCCCATCTCCCTCACGTCTTGTGAGGGAAAGATGATGGAGACCATGGTGCGGGACCGGCTGTCTGGGTTTCTGGAAAATGAACATAAATTCGCAGACACCATGTTCGGTTTCCGCCCGCAAAGGTCCGCTCAGGATGTTCTGCTTCAACTCGACCGAGAAATTCTCAACCCTGTCGAATATCCCTTCAACTATAAGACACTACTGACCCTTGACTCGACGGGGGCTTTCGACAATGTGACACACAAAATCATCCTGCAACATCTCTCCCAGACGAACTGTGGACATAACACATTTCACTACATCAAGCAATTTCTCTCGGATCGACAATCTTTCATCCGAATACAAGGCGAAGAACACGACCCATATAAACTGGGAACAGAGGAGCCCCACAGGGCGCGGTCCTCTCGCGATTACTTTTCAATCTGGCCATGATGAAACTCCCGGCTCAGCTGGCGAAGGTCGAAGGCATCCAGCGCGCGCTGTACGGCGACGACATAACCATCTGGGCCAAACACAGATCGGTTGGAGACATTGAGGCCAACCTGCAGCAAGCGGCGCAGATCGTAGACGCTGACGCCCGCCGCTGCGGCCTTCATTGCTCACCGTCCAAATCCGAATTTGTGCACATTCGCCCGTCGCCAAAGTGCACCACCAAAATGGAACTATCCCTGACCAGCGGTCCGATACCCGAACACGATGAGATTAGAGTACTTGGTCTCCTTGTCTACAACCATCGACGGACTGATACAACACTAGCAAAACTGCGCAAGGTGGGGGACCAGGTGGGCCGGATGGTGCACCGGGTTTCCAACAAACGCGGGGGGTTACGGTGCACAGACGCTTTGCGGCTGGCGCATGCATTCGTGACCATGCAGTCGAGTATTCTACTCGACTCCTTACCTCCACCTGCGCAGGTTTGATGAGAACGCCCTCGAAGTGATTCTCAGAAAAATGCACAAGCGTGCCCTCGATCTCCCGATCAACACGTCCAACCAGCGTATTATGGGCCTGGGGATGATAAACACATTCGCAGAGATCCGGGAGACGCATTTGACCAATCAATACACAAGGCTTAAAAAACGCAGTCGGGACACCGCCTATTAGCCCGACTACACATCCACCACCCAACACTTACAGAAGAGCGCGTACGCATTCCTGAAATCTGGAGATACGCCCTGCACGTACGTCCTCTTCCGGCCAACATGACACGTGACGATCACAGTGGCAGGCGCCTTGCGCGGGCGGAGGCACTGGCCCGTCACTATGGGAACAAACACGGAATATCCTACGTGGACACCTCCGGCCCTCACCATGGGGAGTGGTACATAGCCGCAGTCGTCCATCAAAAAACCACGGTGAATGGCCAAACGTTCCGTGCTCAAGACATAACACATGTGGAAGAAGTTGCCATCGCGTTAACCACCGCAGACAAGGACTCGCGAGTCATCATCATCGACTCGAGAGGGGACTGCAGAAATATTAAACAGGGGTACATTAATATTTTTGCGCACCGCATCCTTCAAAACAGTAACTACCTCGGGGCCCCCGCGTCTCAAACGATTGTATGGGCTCCAGCTCACATGGGCCTCGAAGGCAATGAAACGGCAGACGCCGCCGCCCGCGCGCTCACTCTCCGGGCACCGCCTTCAGAGCCTTGTGATACGGATCCCGAACCCACGAAACCCACGAATACGAGTCCGGCTCTCACTTTTCGAGAAGTTACTGTATTATTACAATTCGGCCATGCAATTTATCCTAAGCCTTGTAAGGGCCTTACAAAGGTGGAGGAACGCCCACTCCTCCGCCTTTACACTAAAACGCTGCTGTGCCCGGCAATTTTAAAACACTTTGATCCTGCCTGCACAGGAAAATGCCCGCACTGTCCGGAGAAGTCTTCGGACATCTTCCACGTGGTGTGGGCATGCCAGTCAACTCCGAACCTCGCCCTCAAACCCAATTCCACCCGGGAGGACTGGGAGGGAGCCCTGCTCGGCTGCTCCGACCTGGCAAGCCAGAAGGCCCTGGTCCACCGAGCCCGAGCCGCAGCGGTCGCCAATGGGCTCCTGTAATGAGGAGCCCACCTAGTGTTTGCGTGAGGTTGCCCCAGCTACCTCAAGCTTCCTCCAAATAAAGTTTTTCACACACACACAGATTGGTGTCATAAGGTGACCGCCAGCAGTACGAATTTGCGCCCCAGATATTCCGTTTTGAGCTTGGAGAGCTGACCCACGAAATTCTTGCTAACTTAACTATTGAGAAGTCTCCTAAGTCTCCTCCTGTGTCTGCTAA
Source organism: Amblyomma maculatum (assembly GCF_055883805.1). Lineage (NCBI taxonomy): Eukaryota > Metazoa > Arthropoda > Arachnida > Ixodida > Ixodidae > Amblyomma > Amblyomma maculatum. The sequence goes on from NW_028146741.1 coordinate 1,133,523, forward strand.
AGCGGTCACTGCAGTGAACGCTTTGCAGTGACGAGAACGTGAAGGTCGGTGCTAACAACGTGATCGGCATGAGGTGAATTATATTTCCGGGTTCATGTGGCGGTGGCATCGTAGTCACAGCATCGGGCTGAGTCGTCACAGGAGAGGGGTCATCGGGGCGTCGATTTCGTTCATCAGCAACCTGCCCCCCTGAGGTCACGGCCTTCAGTTTCCGCGTCGTGGGCTTGGCGAGCGGCGCCTCGGTGCATCAGTAAAATCACGGCGCCTGGATGACGAGTCGCGCACAGGACAAGACGACTGTGGACGGCCGGTCGGAGAGTTTGCGCGGGTTGCTAGGTATTCGATTTCTGGCGTGCATTTGCCGACCCGGCGACGCAGGGAATCACAAAATTTGCTGTGGTTTATCTTGTATTTAAACTTGGAGTTACGTGAGAGTATCTGCATGGATACGCTTATGTTCGGCTGAAAAGCAGGCATGGCATGGTTTCCATGGTTTCCATGGAAACCATGCTCCATGGTTTCAGCTTTATTTATGCCATAGAGGGCACTTTAGACCACTAAAGATGAAACCAAAGCGTCTGTTGCGCGCTGGTCTGAAACCCTCCACTGTGGTACCTATTTCTGTCTATTTTCATTCCCACCTGCTTCATTTTATTTTCATTACCTTCCTGCTTTTCCCTACGACTCGGTTAATGTGTCCGTGGAGAATTGTGACATACCTTTCTTGCAAAAAAAATTTGAAACGCCGCTGATGCCTGCTGCAGAGTCTATTTCTATAAGCTTTGTGGTGCGGCGTTCGAGGAACCACCAAATGAATAGCGCCGCACGAAATGCCCGGCGAGGTCAACTTCAAATATGCGTTGGTTGGTTGGACGACTCTATTTCCACCAGAATAACTTAGTTGGGGTTTAACTCTACTTAACCCTAGTTGAATTGCGATAGCAACGGCGGAAACTTCTTTTGCCTGCTAAATTATTCCCTATCACGCCCTATCCGTGTAAGGTGCTACATTATTGGGGACACTTAGCTCATCCTTTAAGTATGACGCGAGAGCTTAAGTTGCCAGTCTTCTTCTTATTCTTCTTCTGCTCCTCCTCCTGGGCTGTTCAAGGTCAAGCGTGGCTCCACCGGGACCACGCGACGGCTCGAAACCTGGCGCAGTATTGCTATCGTCATAAAAAGCGTCCTCTTTCCCGCCCCCGGCACGCAGGTCGGGAAAGACAGGAAGTTGTGCGCCCGCGGATTAGAAGCTGGCAGGTAGCCCCTGGCTTGTTGCGGCCTGTTCCCCCAGATAGACGATACGTCGCTGGATCGCGGGGTCCGTGCTTCACAGCAGGGTATCCCAGACTTCTCTACTTGTTATATTTTGTTTCATCGCTGGGGACTGCGGACACTCCCAAATTATGTGATTGAAGGTCCCTCTCGCCCCACTGTGCTTCCGCTGATAATTGTCCCTTAGGTCTGGTAAATTGCCTGGTGACGTCATAACCAGTCGTGACGTCATGACCGGTTGTGACCTCTGGTTATTAAACATTACTGAATGTGAAGTCATGATGACGTCATAGTAGGTCGTGACGTTACAGCCAATGACGTCATTATGTGGTGACGTAATATCATTACTCATGAATATTTAGTAATGACTCATGAATACTTAGTAATAGGTAGTCATGGCTAGGGCTATGGTTAAATCTGGCAGCTAAGAGAGACTGGCCAGTAGAGTAGAGTAAGGCTCAAGGTCAGTGCGACCTCGGCCAAGGTGCGACCACGACGAAAGCGCGATCACGGCGAAGTGGAGAAGCGGCTGCCGTAGTGCAGCTCTCGCTACAAAAATCCCGAAAGGGTCAACGGCGGTAAACGTGGCCGGGTTCTCAGCGGCGGTATTACAGCGGCCGTTGGAGAGGAGTGTGCCAGATGTCTGCCTTCCGAACAGGTGGCAGCATGAAGCGGCCCTAATGGGGTGACGGATGGTAGGATGCTCGTAGGAAGGTGGCGGAGAAGCGGGTGGCGGCTGTGATTCAAAATGAAGATGCTGCGCGGGAGACACCGCTGGCCGACGGAGAGCTGCTGCGTCGCTTATGGAACGTGGCTCCGAGGTGGAATTTGAGGCGCTTCTCGCGAACTACGTCCCGGGTCAGCTCACGCAGCGAGATATTTTGAGTGGGGCCTTACAAAGTGACCACGTTCCTGAAGGGCTGACCGCAGGCATACTCAATGAGCCGGCCTCATTACAGTAGGGCTCGTTCGATGAGGGTAGGCTCATTGATAAAGCTCATAACGTTTGAGGAGTACCGCTAACCAAAACCAGTGAAGAGGGGTTCTTTTACGCCCTGCATCAGGTGGTGCCTTCGATGATTCCGTCATGTTGGTATCAGCCTACCGATAAAGACTGGTCACCTCCTCAGCGAACATGGTCATGCTCTCGTTAGGCTGTTGCACACGAGATTCTAGGAGGCGGAGTGCGCGATCACGGTGGTCATGGCTGGCAAAAACATCGCGCAACACATGCAGGATGAAATCCCAGCGTTGAAGACTGGCCTTCCTATTCTCATACCGCGTTTTAGCGCAGTATGAGAATAGCTCGAAATGGACGTTGCCCAGCTTCTGAGCAGGGCTCCACTGAATGATTGAATTGAGCCCCTGGCTCGAACTGGTCTATCCAGTGTTCGATGTCTTCACCAGCACAGCCATGGAAATTGGAGGGCACAAGAGGCAGCTGAAGGCGCAAATGATGTTGACTTGCCTGAGCCATTGCAGAAATCTCAAATACTCGATCGGTTGTTGCCGCTTCAGAGAGTGGAGCAAATTCCAGCGATACAGACTTTTTGTGGCTATGAGTCTGGTGTGCTGCAGTTTACACTGCACATGTGGCGCCATGCGGAAGCCGCTGAGTCAAACTGCAGAGGTTTAACCATGGCCACCACGATCAGCCCCGGTGCAATGGCGCACATGATCACGAAGGCCATGAGCTCAAACCTACTTATGACCTCATCAGGGAGGCGGCGCATCAAATAGCGGATCTTAGACCCCACTTTAACCTTGTTACTTCTCAATCTCAAGGGGTCAAGTGAATGCAGCTAGCACAGGACCGGGTTAATTGGAGGAATATGGGAGAGGCCTCCGCCCTGCAGTGGGTATAGTCAGGCTGAGGATGATGATGATGAAACCTGGTTACATGACTGAAAGCACCCTGGTTCGAGCACTACCGGTTGGAATCCGCTGCGATTGTTTTCTCTCAGTGCGAAATAACTGCAATAGCCTCGTCACCAGTCATTGATCACTCCATAGACTACACCAATTTCTATATCTTGGCTGGCTAACTTGGAAAGACCCCGCTATACCGGACTTGGTTTGAATTACCCGCGTTACGCCACGTGGGTGTGATATCACGATCCAGCTTAACCAGAGCCTACGAGAAAAGAATGGGAGAACAACTAGCAGAACAAGTGGCCTACGTAGATGCTGCATGTGGACGGCAAGGAGCAGCCGTATCCGCAGTAGTCGACGGAACAGGAGCACCTGTAGTATCGGCTTCAAGCCGCACGAGAGACGCCAACGCGGCGGAGGAATTGGCAGTAGCGCTCGCTTGTGTCGGTACCAAGGCTAAATTAATACTATGCGATAGCAAAAATGCGGTCAGAAATTTTGGGAAGGGAAGAATATCAGAAGAAGCTAAACGAATGCTCGAATCGAGGCCGCTTGAGCGCAACGTGGAAATTATATGGATACCAGCACATGAATCCATCGCAGGGAATGAGGCTGCTCACGAGTTTGCCCGAGCTCTCTATCACCGGGCGGCTGCCGAGCAGCCCTCTTGCATGGATATAAAAGATAGCCTAATCTCGTATAAAGAGGTTACAGAGCACTATAAACTAAGCAGAAGGGTCTATCCGCCGCCAGACCGTTCCCTCGGAAATGGAGAGGCAATTGCATGGAGGAGACTACAAGGGGGCAATCATATTAGCCCCTTTTGGGTATATGCAACAATTTCAAAAAATAAAAAGGATCTACATTGCATAACATGTGGGAGATGGGGCACTCTAGATCATATTATTTGGGAATGTAACAACAGCCCAGGAGCTAAAGAAAATATAGATAGAGACGCCTGGGAGACCCTGCTGCGAAGCGAGGACCCCGTTCAGCAGCAGCAAGCCATCCGCCTGGTGGCTGAGGCCGTGAAGCAACAATGCATATTCACCACACCTTAGTTTGCGAGGCTCCTGAGTAAGGCTCCATCAGGCCTGCGTGCCGGGGAGTCCGAAACGGAGCTTCTTCTCGGTGGAAATAAAGGTTTTCAACAACAACAACAACCCATCAATTCGACAGCGCAAACAACATAGCAGAAGATTCTTGGCCTGTTCCCGTGGTGGTGGTGGAGGTAAAAACTTTATTTAGTGAAGGCCAAAACAATAAATAAAATTATGTTGCCGCCGTTCCATGGGTGGCCTTCCCGCTGCTAATCGTGGCTTCCAGGTCACGCCTGGTGGCGACTTCCGCTGCCCAGGTCGTAGGCCGCTGTTGAATATGCGGCTACGAGCTGGCCAAAGCAGCCTCGCACAGCTGCGGGCTGTTTATTTGCCAGGAGACGGGGGCAAGTGCGCCGGACAAGAGTACAGAATGCGAGCATAGTCTGCTCGGGGAGAGCTGCAAAACGTGCATTTGGGCGAGACGGCACCGGGATGAATAAGGGCAAGGCGTGCAGGGGAAAGGAAAGTGTGAGCCTGTAAATGGCGCCACGTATTCTGTTCGATTTTAGATAGGAACTTGTGAGGGGGAGGGAGGGATAAGCGGGAGTTGCAGTAATGGAGGGTGATGTCGTGGAAGGTGAGGGGGGAGGTCACGCGTGTCCATCCTGGGGTGGAGGGGGCCAGCTCGGTCGGACATCTCGCGAGCGATAGAATATCCCGCTCATTTACAGGGTGCCCTGCGCGAGCCTGAACCCAGAAGAGTTGGATAGGACGTGTTGCCAATCCCTGAAAACTGCAGCAACGGATGATGATGATAACAACTTTATTTTCCACCAGATTAGGAGGCCCCCAATTCCCGCCGCCGGCACGCAGGCCTAAGGGACGGGAGCAGAGACCAGGTCTTGGCTCTTCGCGGCTTCTTCCGCCAGGCGGATGGAATTGTAGCTGTGGAGCAGGGACCTCGCTCCGCAGCAGGGCTTCCCAGGCTTCTCTACAATTTATATTTGTTTTAGCCCCTGGGGAGCTAGTACATTCCCAGATTATATGGTCGAGGGTCCCTCTCTCCCCACAGTGCTTGCATTTATCGTTTCTCCTATCTTCCATTTGGACATAATATGCCCAGACCGGGTTTACAATGTTCCCAGCTTGCAGGCGCCGCCTTGCGACTGCCTCCCTATTGTTTAGACTTTTATCCGGTGGTGGCACCAGTCTCCTGCTTAACCTGTAATTTTGAAGAATCTCCGTATAATTTTGCAGACGCTCGTCTATGTTCCGGCAATCGGGCGGTTCCACAGTTACCCGGAAGTAGAGAGCTCGGGCTAACTCGTGGGCCGCTTCGTTGCCAGGAACGGACGTGTGTGCAGGGGTCCAAATTAGGCAAATTTTCCTGTTTAGTCGTCTACTGGCCAGAATCCTTGCCGCTTCCGGCGAGACCCTACCCTTTCCAAAATTCCAAATAGCCGTTTTGCTATCGCTGATTATGAAATTGGCTTGTGTTCTGACGCAAGCGAGCGCTATTGCAACTTCTTCAGCCGTTTCGGCGTTGCGGCTTCTAATGGTGGCGGCTGATACCGGGGCACCTCGGCCGTCGACCACCGAGGCGACCGCCGCCCCCGTTTTGCCACTTGCCGCATCCACGTACGCAACAGACTTGCTGTCCATCGAATCGAAGCGTCTGATTAGTGCTTCTGCTCTCTTCTCCCTTCTCTCTGTGCTGAATATGGGATGCATGTTACGAGGGAGGGGGGGAATGATTAGATTTTCTCGGCAGTCCTGTGGGATACTTGATTTTTCTCGTAGTCCCCTATCTGTCTGCATGGCCTACCATTTCGAGTATAGCTCTGCCCGTGGTCGTTCGACTTAATCTTTCCAGCTGCGAAACTCTGACAGCCTCCGCTATTTCGTCCCAGCTATTGTGCACTCCCATAGAAAGGAGCTTCTCTGTGGATGTGGTAATTGGTAAGCCCAGAGCCCTCTTTATGCACCGTCGAATGAGAGAGTCTAACCTCTTCTTCTCCTCCGACCTGATATTTAAGAACGGCGTGGCATAGCTCACGCGACTTATTACGTAGGCTTGGATGAGTTTAAGCAAGCTTCTTTCCTTCAGGCCTCGTCCTTCCAACGTGATTCTTCTAAATATTCCAATGCCATGTGTGGCGAATCCCTCTAGCTTTCTGATTGTTCCATCATTATATCCATTTTCCTGAATGAATAGTCCTAAGATTCTGATTTGATCTACCTTTGGAACTGGTTTTCCTTCTAGTTTAATGTCAAATTCCCAGCTGCGCTTGCACACGGCCGCTCAATGGAGGCGCACTTGGGTGCGGCCCGTCGCGTCGCCCGAAAGAGCCGTATTGCGCCTAGTTCTCATCGCCACCGCCGCGGCGCCACCGCTCCGGGACAAGTCCAGGCGGAGAGTTGCGCGCAGCGGCCGTGCCTGTGCTTTCGTTTAGGCATCCGCGCGAGCGGCGCTGGATCATTTTAGGATTTATGAGCTGCGTTTCACATTATGGTGATGCCACGTGCAAATTTGTTATTGATAAGGTGATAGCGGCATGTCACCATGAAAGCGCTTTTCCAAGTTAGACGTAGACCCGTTTGCAACGAGAATCGAAGAAGCAGTGCGCCACGCCGAGTGGGCACCCATTTAGACACGGCCGTTTAAACCACTGTAATAACATACAACATATTACAATCTTGAACTCATGACAAAGTTTGGAGTCATTTATTCAGTGTGCACTTTGTGGAAACTCACAATTCAGGACGTAGCGTTCAGCATTATTGTTCAGCGTGTTCCTCCATTTTCGTTGGAAATATTGAAGTGAGAAGCACCACCTGAATATACTAGCTGACACAAACTTACAAAAGAAACAACACGAGACAACCAGTTCAACCAGACGCCCGAAGGTTAGGCAATTTTTTTATTTTTATTTTGAAGCCACATGACGCACAGAGGACACCCAAGCCTATTACAAACGAAGAACTTTCCTAGTTCGTGTGGAGATTTTTTATCAAGTGGTTTGGGTCAAACGCCAAAAAAGGGGGTCACTTCTGAAAGGGTGAGGCACAGCATGTGCAAGTACACCTTTCTCTGAAAAGCTCTTGAAAAAGGCAACGTTAGTTTGATGGTTGTCCGCAACAATTCTTGCGATGCGAAAGCCAACCTCTTCGACTGACTGCATGACTTCCATGGCCATTGAATGAAGCTTATCATTCTTAAGGCAGCGGGTGAAAAAATAACCCACTGGTATGATGTAAGATGTTGATAAGCCTCTCAAAACAAAACACAACAGACGGTTTGCCACCTGAGGGATTGTTGTTGAGAGCTCTGCAGAGCCGATGTCTATGAGGCCGAACACTTTGTCGACTTGCCGGTCATATATGACTTTTTGAGCTATAGACATCTCATCAACAATTAATGAACAGTAGGCCTCTTGCGGCGCACTCAAGTTTTCGTATTCCACACGAAGGCGTTCTTTGATGAGGGATGTCACACCAACTTCTCCTGTTGACTGACCAACATATTTCTGCAGAGTGGTACGGAACGGCAGCTTAAAAAAGACCTCTTGATCGGACGTGCTCGTAGCCTTTGCTTGAGCATGCTTTCCAAAGTATGCACTCTCTGAACATGCTCACTGTACAGAGTTTTTTTCATGCAACAGTTGGTCACTTGATTTCTGATGAAGAGAGCTGTTTTTTTCACCTGCTTCGGCTGATTTTAGTAACTTCATGAAGTCCTGAACTGCCTTGTTTTCTTCATAACCTTGCAAACGCTCTTTCAATTTGTCGCGCTCGGCTTGCAGTTTTTGCAGCGCTTTTGCTTGGCGAGCGATTTTCGATTTCAGCCTGTTCTCGGCCTTCTTTGCATCGTCCAACACGCTCGCGAGATCAAATGCAGTCTGACAAGCCTCATCAACCAGCAAAGCATTTTTGCTACAGATTTCCAACGCAGACTGGCATGTATCCACCAACACGTTACTTTTGATGCTCACTTGCGTGCTTACTTCAGGAGCAACATCGCGGTAGCAATCAGAAAGACGAGACCCACTCACATTTGGATTCTCTCTGGAACCGTCACGCTCAGGTGGAGTTCTCCGAACTGTGCCATCAGGAGACCGGTCAACTCGAGGTCTCTTTGTTCTTTGCGAACTTGCTGGTTGCATGTAATGTGGGTAGTTCGCGAATACGGAGGGGACGGCTGATGGAAGCAGGATCTTCAGTTTTGTGTTCTTCCTGTAGTCATCGTCTGTGAAGTGCAGTGAGCATACCAGTGACTTGTCATTCGGCTTCCACTGGCTTCATTTTCCGGCCGAGCCCTCCCGAGATATGTTTTTTAGCCATACTGCTCGACGTTGTAAATCGCACGGGAACTCGTGGTAACCGATCTTCGGATCTTTCCTTGAGTTCGTGGTGCATAGCGGCACACAGCAGTTGCGTGGCATAGTGACACATATGCGTTTAGGACGCTGTTGACACAGGCACCGATGACACGCACGCAGAACTAGCAGAACCACGCGGGCATGCTGAGCAGCAACAACTAAACCACGCGCCAAAACAGCGAGCGAAGTCCTTTCCGCGTCGTCTGGCCGTCCGTGCCGGCGGTAGCCGGCGGCGCCTTGTCCCGGAGTGGTGGCGCCCCCACGGAGAATGACGGCGGAAACTGTAACTTCTCCCAATACGCGCTTCCCCAGCCATTGCGGCGCGACGCGACGGGCCGCACCAAGTGCGCCTCCATTGAGCGGCCGTGGCTTGCATCGGAGTGACTTTGGGTTATAGACAAATAATTCTGATTTTTGCGGCGAACATGATAGACCCCTACTGGCAGCGTAGTCTACGACAGTGTCTGCCGCCGCTTGCAGGCGCTCCTCAATGCTCGCATCACTACCCTGGTTAACCCAGAGATTGATGTCATCCGCATAAATACTGAAATTTAGCCCCTTTATGCTCCTCAGAGCTTCTGGGAGGCCCCTCATCGCCACGTTGAAAAGGAACGGGGAGCCCTGCGACGTCCCCCTGCTCCCTAACTTCACTGTGGGGGACTGAATGTCTTGAAACTTTATGCAGGCAGTTCTGTTTGACAAGAAGTCCTTGATGTAGTCATATGTTCGTTCACCTACTCCGATTTCTTGGAGACCGTGGAGGATCGCTCCGTGTTTAACTTTGTCAAAAGCCTTTGTCAAGTCCAGGCCGAGAATCACTTTGGCGTCTCTAGAACGCGAGTCGATTATGTCGTACTTGAGTCGGAGCATCACGTCCTGCGTGGTCAAACCCGGTCGAAAGTCGACCATCTCGTGCGGCCACAGGTCGTGTTTCTAGTCTTGTCTGGACTACATGCTCCATCAATTTTCCCATGCATGATGTTAGAGAAATAGGTATTAGATTTTCTAGTTTCGGGGGTTTGCCCGGTTTTGGGATTAGAATTACGTTTGACGACTTCCACTGCCGAGGCAGGTGCCCTTTAGTCCAAATTTCTTGCATATACTCACTAAGAGCGCTGGTGGAGTCATCATCCAGGTTTCTTAAAATTTTGTTTGTTATAAATCTATGTTTTCTGAGTATACATTGAAGTGCATAAACTAAAATGCGTACGCAATAAAATAGTTTGCTGGATTAAAATCGCTTCCAGAAATCCTTTGATCGTGCTAGTTGCGTCCGTTGCGCCATCTTTAGTACGTTGAATCAAACGCATAAGAGCGCATTTAAAGACCGCATTACCCGTCGCTTTTGTGGCGCTATTGATTCACACCACGTACCTTATTGAAAGACATGTGTTCGATCCCCGTAGGGATAATTTTTAATTTTTTCTTAAATTCACAACATTCAAATAAAGTATGACCTTATTTCCTGGGGTATGTTCCCCTTTAGGTTGCACAATACCATGTTTTTTATTCTTAACAGCAACAAAATCAGCCGCGAACGCAGGCAGGGAATGACGGTATGGCAACGGTTACACAATTACCTTCACTATAATCAACTCCTGTCTCCAGTGAGTGCACGTTACCTTTAGGTTGCGTTCAGACACAGCTCTCAGCAACAATCGCCTTTTAACAGGCTTTAAACTATTTTTAACGGATTTACGCCGCACCGATTTTTCAAAATAACTTATTCAATGTCGCAAAGATGGCGCGACGGACGCCACTGATGTATTACGCTCTTTACAGTAAGTAATTTTAAGCCATAAAACTATTTTATTAATATTTCATTTCAGTTTCCGTACTGTGCTTCATGCTCAAAAAAAAAAAACGTAAGGCTGTGTTTTGTTTTTCAGTAACGCACCCGGCACTTAAGTTGCTGCAGTTTTAGGGGAACGGCAATACGCGTTGGGTAGGACGGGAAGGGGGGAGGAGTGCTTAAAAATATTGAGCACAGAGGAAGAGATTCTACCCTTTGCAAAGTTGCGGACTGCGATCTTAGAGTCGCTAAATATGAAAAGGGCCCGTGTGTTGGCAATGGCGAAGGCGATGACTGCTTCCTCTGCGGCAGTGGAAATGAGAGCAGGGATAGTGGCGACGTAGAGGGGGTTCGTGTATTGGAAACAGTGGCCAGGGCATAGGCGGGATGCGAGAGGTAGGGTGCCGCATCAACATACACGGCGTCAGACCGTGTACCGTACTGGCACCAGAGGGTGGAGGCGCGGGCAGATCGGCGAGCGGCATGATGCTCAGGGTGCATGTTCTTGAGAAGGGGCTTGACAGTGAGCATAGAGAAGATAGAGGAGGAGGGTAAGTGATGGGTGACACAGACAGGGGAGACAGGGGTAAAGCGAAGGGAAGTAAGAAGGGCTCTGCCAGGGGGGGTGCGAGATAAACTATCGAGTTGTGCCACGCGATGGGCCCCCAGAAGTTCTGAAAGAATATTGTGGACGCCCATCGCCAGTAGACCAGAAGGGGGGGGGGTGGAAGTGGGAAGCCCGAGAGCCGACTTATAGGTTTCGAGGATGAGACAGATGACTTTGTCTTCCTCGGCACGAAAAAGAAAGAGGTAGGGGAGGGAGTCGACAAGGCGGCTTAGCACAAAGGCAGTGGTCGTATCGGATCTTACACAGTAGAAACAGTACTACATGGTATAAACTTCTACGTTTGCAGACTGTAAAGCCATCTTGCGGCATAGAAACGAACTGTTCATCTATAAGAAAAGCTGTGTACGTGGCAACGAATGAAACTAGAGTTCGCCACCAGCAGCTGGATACCTGTCTCGTTTGCGGTACCAGAGGCTGATAACCAGAGAGGACTCCACAGATGACACCATGATTTCGATTCGGTGCAAGTGTCTGTCTTTTATTCTGATGAACCTCATAAGCAGAGAGATAGAAATAACATTTATTTCTACCCGTCAAAAGGTTGGTGAGGATCCGAGGCGCAGCTTTCTCCCAGTCATGTCCTCTCCCTCAGCCGTCGACCTGGATCTCCTGGATCTGAGCAGCGGCCAGGGCGAGACGGGTGACTACAGGTTGCCCTTTTTTGTCCTGTTCGAGAAGTAGTGCTTCCCAAGACTCGTCTGTTCTGCCAGGTTCTCCAAGACAAGGACACTTCCATATCATGCGGATCATGTCCACTATGCCATCGCAACGTTTGCACCTGGGGCGAAACATTTCCGGATGTCACTTGCTCTAAAGCTGGGGGTTCGGCAATACTCCAGTTTGTAGCTTACGCCCAATAACCTCTACGCTTTTGGTGAGTTGCTTACACGCATTTGGAAATATTGATCTGCCTAATTTGTAATATGGGATATCTTGATAGGTATTAAGGTCATCGTCGAACAGTAGAGGCTCCTCATCGCGATTAATATTGCTGCGCTTTATTTGGATAACCACATTATTCCACTTTCTAAATGTACTACATTTCTTGGCATCCTACTAGACGAACATTTAAAATTTAACATGCACACTGAATCATTATGCAAAAAAGTTGTCTTTGGCATTAGGGTGCTTCTTCGAACACGTCATTACTTTCAGCCCCATATTCTTCGGACGCTTTATTTCGCATTCGTTCACAGTCACTTAACTTACTGCATATCATCCTGGGAAACTACATATCTCACTCATATGTCAAGCATCCGTCGTTTACAAAACTCCGCAATTCGAATACTTACCTTTTCCCCGTCCCCTGCCTCAGCTGCCCCTATACATCGAAATCTTAATATCCTCCCCTCACAGAGTCTGCTCCACCTAAGATTGGCCACACTTATATACAGCGCTCGCAATGGTGACATTGTCATTACTGCGCTTCCGTCATCTTCCCTCATAAACAGTAATCTGATTAGATTTTCCCAAAACGACAATTTGCTACTTCCCAGAGTTAACACTAATTATGGCAAACAAACCCTTTTGTTTTCAGCTATAACTCTACGGAATTCACTACCCTCATATGTTAAGACGGTTCGGTCCGAAGTAATTATAACCACACAGTTATGTTATTCTTTTTTTTATGTATTGTTGTTCTTGTTGTTGATGGATTTAAACATATTTTAATGTTCAATTTCTGCCATATTTGTGAATTTGTTTTAAGCATTTTGTTATAGGAGGTCCCCCTGACAGCTTCGCTTTGGGACCTCCTTCTGTACCAAATAAATCATACTAATTTTTTTTATTTATTTATTTATTTGAAGTGCATTTCATTTTTACACTTCAGGAAGGAGGCCAAAAGGCACGACGCCTGACGTGGGCCTTCCTCCCTGGGGGAAGCAAATTGCATTTGACACATGTATACAAAACAAGCAAATACAATATGTGTAGCGGTCATCATGACATCAGTTTCCACAAGCACATGAAACAAAATCCATTTCAAAAATAACAATACCTGAACCTAAGGTGTTCTGAAGGAATAAGTAAAAAAACAGCATGAAACCATCACACGTCACGACTACTGGTATAGCAATCTACGATGAACATACAAGAACGAAAAGTACAGAGCATGTTACAGTAAATTAAGATTCCTTGAAAAGAACCAATGATGAAATACAGGAAGTTATGAAAGGAAAGAAAGAAAAAGAATCATGTTCACTGATATGAGTACACAGTATATCACAGGATGTACCAAAACGTCATGCAGTCAGCAGTGCAGTCACTCTTCTCTTATAAATATTTTTACTTTTACATTGATACAAGAGGTCATGGATATTTCTGTTTTCATTTAAAAGGGCAGTCATTTGATATCTAATCGTTTTAAACCCGTAATTCGTTCTTGCTTTTGGTACTCTTATTTCCATATACTGAAGGTGATATAGATTTTGAGGTAGTTCTGGCGTTACAAAAAACTGAGGTTCAGAATGAATTGTATTATATGTTTCAAGCGCTAGCCGAAGAGTTTTTAACTGAAAAATGGTTAATAGCCCAAAGCTGTTCCACCACTGGTCCGTGCTTTCTAGGTAAGCTAGGCTGACAGTTACTCTAATGGCCTTTTTTCTGTAGCAGAAACAAAGCATTTAAATTAGCCTCTGTTAGCATTTAAATTAGCCCCATACCAGCAGACAATAGTGAAGATGCGATTGAATTGAACTGAAATAGAGTTGTTTTTTTTTAGCCATAATAGACGCCTAAATTTGTTTAGAAGGCCCACAGATCGCGAAATCTTTTTCCTTACTTGATTAATATGGTCAGTCCACAGCAGGTATTCATTAAACATAACTCCAAGAAATTTTTTTACTGTACACGGTGTATAACGTTTGAATTGTATAGTATAGTTGGCTCATCTCCTATGACTATTTTTAGCTCTGAATATTACATACTTCGTCTTCGTGATGTTTAATTCTAACTATTGGCCCGCAACATGCATAATGAGAGATTTTCTAACCAGATATTTGCTTTACTCTCTATAGTTTGTAAACTCGCGTCAGTAAAGAAAATATTTGTGTCGTCGGTGTATAAAACTGTTTCGGAGCAGGGAGAGATATTAATAATATCATTTATGTGAACTAGGAATAGAATGGGACCCAGTATTGAGCCCTATGGCACACCAGTGCGTATAAGTCCGTAGCTGGAAGGTATGTCGTTGATCATTGTAAATTGCACTCTGGATGACAAGTAGCTTGCAAGAAGACTGAGGGCTCGTACCCTCAGGGGTACCCTCGTACCCCGTAGAATTCTAGTTTGCGTAGTAAAATTTCGTGACAGACTAAGTCGAAGGCTTTTCTAAAGTCTCAAAATAGCCCAAGTGTAAACATTCTGTTTTCGATGTTATAGATTATTTTGTCTTTTATGAGAAGTAAAGCTTTTTCCGTGGATTTGTCCTTCTGAAATCCAAACTGTTCTTTGGCAATAGCTCCGGTCTTAGCGAGGTACGAAATAAGGCGTGTGTTGATAACTTGCTCGGCAATTTTCGCGAAGACAGGAAGAACGGATATTGGGCGATAATTATTAGGATCGTTATAGCTTCCAGTCTTATGTATCACGCAAACTCTCGCAATCTTGCAGTCTTTAATTTCTCTGGAAACTTGCCTTCTTTGAGCATTTGGTTGCATATATGTGACAACAAAGGTGCGATAATATCGGGTACAGCTTTCACTACCTCACCCTTAATGTTATCAGCACCAACGGAACAATTATTTTTAGACACATCGTATACCTAGAAATTTCGGCTGTTGTTGCTGGGGAGAGAAATATTGAACATTTTGGACTGACTTGAAGAAATGACATTGGATCAGTGCACGTCGTTTGTGCGGACTGATTTTCACCAACCGTCAAGAAGTGTTCGTTGAACATGTCTGATAAGGGACGGCCTCTGTGGACGCCATCTACCACAATTTCTACTGGAGTTGGTTGAGATCGTTTTGATATTAAATTGTTGTATGAGCTCCATATTTGATTTGGGGCATGTTTATTAGCAAACGCTTTTGCGTAATATTCCTGTTTTGCGGTTTTCAAATCGGTATTGAGTTTATTCCTTACGGTTTTATACAGTTTCAGTATATTCATGTCCCTACACTTTAAAAAATCAGCAAAGAGGTTGTGTTTCTGCCTTATTCATTTGTACAGCTCTTTTGTGACGCACGGCTTTTTAGACTTTTTGTATTTAGAGCTGCGAACAAGAGGAAAGGCGGCATTATAGGCATTTTGAAATTTTTCTTCAAAGACATCGTAAGAGTGACTAGGACCCATTTCATTAAAAACATTTGACCAGTCCACTTCTGAGATCATGCGTCGAAAGCAATTTATTGTTTCGTCATTAATTTTTCGATAAAAATAATTAACTGGGTTTCTAGAAAAAGTTTTCCTCGAATGGGGCAGAAAAATAAAAAATGGAAGATGGTCACTGACGTCGCATGCCATCACACCCGATTTGACATCGTTTGGTAAAACGTCAGTGAAGCATAAATCAAGAGCAGTACCGGTACTTGCGGTGATCCTTGTAGGCAGGTTTATAACATGTGTGCAACTGTAGGTGGACATAATAGCAATAAAGTTCTTAGACACAGTATTCTCAGTTAATATATCTATGTTAAAATCGCCCGGGACGAGAACAGATTGGCTATGTCCTGTAAGCGAGTAAAGTACACTGTCGAGGTAAGAAAAAAACCGTTTAACGTTCCCAGACGGTGGTCGGTAAACAACGATTATAAGAACATCGCAAGATTCGGCAACAATTAAGTACTTCAAAATCATAATATGCCGTCATTGGCCGTTGTAGGCCGTCATTGCACCCGCCACCGCTTCGGTGGTGGACGACGGCTGTACCGGCGCGCGTCTTTCTTTCCCTCTTCCTTTTCTTTCTTCTCTATTTTCTCTTCTGTCTGTACGAGGCAGCGGAGGTGGCTCAGCTACAGAGGCAGTAGCAGGCCCGTGCATTTTCTTTTCCTTCTTCCTACAGCCACAACATCAGCAGCGACAGCCCCGCCGGGGTGGTGCAGTGGTAAGACGCCCGACTACTGTGCCGAAGTACCCGGGTTCGAACACGACCTCGGTGGCTGCGTTTCGATGGAGGCGAAACGGAGGCGTCCGTGGGCTGTGCGATGTCAGTGCACGTTAAAGGTGGTCGGAATTACTCCGCAGCCCTCCACTACGGCTCCGCTTTCTCTCTTTCAACTTTCACTCCCACCTTCCCTCTTCCCTTACGGAGCGGTGGAGGTGTCCACAAAAAACAAGTGATACAGTTGCCGCGCCTTTCCCTTCCTATAAATCAATCATTCAGCAGCGACAAGATGGAAAAGGATGTCCACAGCAGCAGCAGCAGCAGCAGCAGCAGCAGAAAGAAGAAACTGCAGCCACCATGCACGCCGCAGTCACTGCGAAGTTCCACCCGTCAAAAGAAGCCAGTACAGAAATGTTTTAAGCGTTCTGCCTTTTCACTATGGCGAACACCTGGCGGGGCTGGGCAACACCACCTAGACTTGGGCTGGGACGGTAGGTTAACGCCGCTTGCGGCGGGGCCTAGCCCACAACAGCAGCCACAACAGCATGAGCCATTAAAGGCTATCGCCTTAGTAATAAACGCTGGCTGGGGGTCGAGGCGGTAGGATGCATGGCTGATCCTGAGTCCTGGCCCTACGGGACTGGGACTGGTAGGTCACCACCGCTTGCAGCAGGGGCTAGCCTTCCACCGGTTTTTGAAGCGAAAAGCTTCCCTACGAGGGTCAGAGTCGAGATTCGCGGCCAGCTGCGCAGCCCCCCTGCCAAGCTCCGTCTTGCGTTGCAGATGCCCACATGGATTTGAAGGTCATCGTAACACTAACGATCACCTACTAGTTAGGGGGTGTTTAACTAACACTAATCAGACATTAGCTAGTACTAAGAAAGTGCAAGTCATGGTTAACTATCACCAACCAATAGTAATGGTTAGACGTTTCGATACGACGTCCATAGCCGTTACATGGTGACGTCATCGGCCGTGACGTCATGACCGGACGCTCATGTATAACCAGAAGTGATAATGACGTCACATCTGGTCATGACGTCATGACTGATGATGATGTCACCAGGAGATTCACGCATATACGAAGCTGACACCGCCGGGCGTTCCACAAGCGTTTAGGGGTAGATCG
Source organism: Amblyomma maculatum (assembly GCF_055883805.1). NCBI lineage: Eukaryota > Metazoa > Arthropoda > Arachnida > Ixodida > Ixodidae > Amblyomma > Amblyomma maculatum. The sequence continues at coordinate 1,150,682 of NW_028146741.1, forward strand.
GCTGGAAACGCTGATTGGTCAAAAAATGTGACGTCACGCATGACGTCACGTGTAACGTCACGTGTGACGTCACAAGTCACGTGACATTTTGTGACGTCATGTCCTGTTGGGGACACACGTGTTTTCCCCAGATTGTCTCTAGAGTCCCTGGATTCCCCGTGCTTTTGAGAGCGCGCGCGGGAGGTTAAAAGAAGCGTGCGCTCCTGTCGGAATGGCTGCAGGGATTTCCAACCAGGGTGAAAGCGATCCTCGGCACGCTGACCGTGATTCCAATCACGATGATCGTCAGCTACATGATCGGCACTGTGACATCTGCAACAAAGTCTTCACTGCGCGCAAGAACATGTTACAGCATAAGAGAAATGTTCACAAGTTGGAGGCAAAGGAGCTGTCCTGAAGTGTGATGAGTGCAACTGCGCGGGCTCTCGACGCTGGAAAACTTGACTCGTCACTATAGCGACGTACACCAGTTCCCAGCCGAACATCGGCAACTGTCCTTCGCGAACGACAAAGGTAAGTAATTATATACATACTTCGTTTTTATTTTTTATTTTTTTCTTTCTCGTTCTTCGATCAGCACATGTGTGATTCCATATATATATATATTCGGTTTTGCGATGTGAGCATTCGCGGCTTGAACTTTTGGTACAGGCGAATTCGCATGCGCAATACATGTAAGCATAATTTATTTTTTTCCATGTTCTCGGCGATATGCGCTGTTTATATAATCCGCTGCCTTTCAAAATTTCGCAGGGCATTCTGCGATTCGTTTAGCTTGATGAGGCGTTTTCTGGAAGCTGTATTTAAGATGTACTCGATCATTTTTAGATATATAAATGTTAGACTAATGTCAGACTGGAGCTGTATTGCCGCGTCTCATATTTTTTTTTTTTTTTTTAGTTCTTGTTCTTTAGGAAGCGTGAATACTTCCATATATTCGCAATAGACCGTTTTTCTGAGAGCTTGATTAATTCTCATGTCTCGTTTTTATTATATAGCTGTGTACATATAGTGTTCATGTCCGCGCTGCACTGTTCTTGCCTGTATTTGTGGTCGGTTTTGTATAGGAAGCATAATTTCGATTATTTGATATTTTTCTTTATTTCTTTATTTTCATTTGTTTTTTGTTCGCTTGTTGCCATGTCAGACGCTTCGAGAAGCTTGGAATTCAACCCCATCATATACGTATATTTATACGAGTTGGGAAAAAAAATGCGTTATTTCGGCTCAGCCGCTGACCACAGGTACCTTTTGAAAGGCTACGTTTTTACATTACTAATTTCACTTTACTATGCATGCTGCATTTTCTCCGAAATCGAGGAAAACCTATCATTTGCGGCAAAAGCTTAGTGAAGACAATAAACCGAAGCAGAAGAGGGCAAATACGGTCTGGTTGGCACATGCTTAAGAATCGAGTAAAGCGCTAGGAGAGACGAAACACGTGAACGACAGAGCATGCATCTGTCTGTCGTTCACGTGTTTCGTCTCCCCTAGCGCTGTTTTACTCGATTCTTCAACCGAAGCAGCCGATTTTACAGGCTGCGCTACCTGGCGAACTATGACGCAATACAGTTTGGGGGCTGGTCTCGTAGTTCGTCAGGTGGAGCAGCCTGTCGAATCAAGTTCTCCGCTCGCCACGGTGAAAAATTCTGCTGTAGCAGACTGCCAATTTTCGCCGATTCCGGAAAACTAAGGCAAGCACAGATGTTAAATTATATCAAGAAACTTAGAACAATGGTCTACGCTTTTCGATCGGCACTTCAGTGAAATTGCCGGTTTTGTTTAGTGCACCGGTTTTCAGCCATGTGGAAAGGTGGTGCGGAACCTTAATCAATTGCGACCGGTATTGAGACTATAAGGTAGAGGGCAGGGCGAATCTTGTATTCGTGCTGCGATCTTTTGCGTACTAGAAGCACGTTGTGTAATTGGGATTGAATCGATCGGTTAAACAACGCGCATTTGATGCCAGCGCGCGGCTACAATAAGGGATTCGACTCCTCCACATATCATGCCGCTCGCCACGCATTGCAGGCCCGTCTATCAGCTAGTTTCAGTGGTGCCGGTATCAACAATCGCACGATCATCTCTCGATCCCTATCTCCTTCTTTCGCGCGCGCTCTTGCGCTTAGAGAAGTTAACATTGACATTGAACCTACGTGGACCCCGCAAGACCAGAGTAGAGTGAACTAGTTCACTCTAACCAGAGCAAAAGCCGGAGAGCTATCGCGCGACCTTTCATTTCTTTTATCGTGGGCGTGGGTTTCGCACACCCACCTCCATTTGAGAAACGCATTGGTGTAAGGCATATATGTAAGCAACTATTTAGATCAAGCATGTATTTCAACCATATATATATATATATATATATATATATATATATATATATATATATATATATATATATATATATATATATATATATATATATATATATAATGTATATAATTCAAAGGAGCGAACAGTCTATGAGTCCAAGGGGAACATTTTCAATACCAACAACAAAACATTAAAAAAATATATGTCCAAATGTTCGCCTTGGGCTCGTAGACTATTCTCTCCTTTCAATTATATATAGCGAGCCCCTCGGTTCTCAGTTCCCCTTCAATTCTTTTCTATATATATATACATAATATAAATACGAATCCCAGGTCAAAAGTCCTCACAAAGGTGAATGTTCTGCGTTTGTGAAAAAAATAAGGGGGCTATATGTATATGCTGTAATAATTAATGGTCCTCAGGTGTGGCAGCACTCGGTACTATAACTGTCACAATGTTCGGTACACAAATTCGCATCTGTCTGGTGCAGTGTTCTCTAGTATTTATGGGTCCAGCCAGCGGCACAACAGTCAAATTTAATTGGTCCTGTGAATCTGCAATTTTACAGATAAAAAGGTTCTTCCACAGTCGACTGCGGTTTCTGCCACTTGAAAAAAATGCGGGCAAATCCCAATGTTAAAATACTGTGGGGAAAAATGTGGACTAGCAAAGCTACCTTTGTGGTTGGCATTTTAGCCGAATTATAGTCTGGTAGTTTGAACAGAATATTTTACAGCCCAAGATTGATAAATATGCAGAATAATTAGTTGCAACAACTAAACCTTCATGGTAGAATTTCCCTGAACATTGCAAGATACTCAGCAATACTGGAAAAAAAAAAACTATTCCACACATGCAGTTTTAGGAATGTGGACTACATTATACTGTAAGTAATAGTATGTGTTGTGCACAACGTTTTTCAAACAGTCATGCTTGATGAGTGTAGAAATTACTTTGTCAGTGATACAGAGCCCTGCTTTTTTTTTTTTTTTTTTTTTTTTTTTTTCAATTTACAGAGTTCCAGGAATGGAAAACGAGAGAGGAGGTGAATGAGGACTGCAAATTCATAGCACCTCAAGGCGAAAAAAGGCTCGCTGGTGGAAGTACAAGGGTGTACTATAAATGCCACAGGTCAGGAGTGGCTAGGCCAAGCCGAGGGAACAAGGTACGGGCAATGAAGAGCCAGGGAAGCTGCAAGAGTGGTAAGACATGCCTTTCTTTTATGATTGTTACTAGAGAAAAGAATGAAGTCAAGGTGATGTACCAAAGGACACATTATGGGCATGATGCAGATATTGCACACCTCACCATGACCATCCAGGAAAGAGCAATCATTGCAAGTGACCTTTCAAAAGGAGTGCCCATGAAGACTATAATGAAGAAAATAAGGGCATCAATAACAGTCAAGCTGACTCCTCTTCACTTGACCGATCGCTTAACCTTACACAACATCAAACGGCAGTATAATCTCAATGTGCCTGAAAGATGTCATGACAGTGATGCTGTCAGTGTTAGCACATGGGTGCAAATCACGAGGAACAAGAACCGACCTGTTGTTCGCTTGTACAAGGAGCAGGGGGCTGTTGACTCAACAAATACGTTCAGCACGAAGGATTTTGCTCTTGCTCTAATGACAGAGCCACAGGAAGACCTTCTGAAGGTTTTGGGCTCAGGAACAGTCTGTGTTGATTCCACACATGGAACAACAGGATACCAGTTTGAATTAGTGACTGTTCTGGTGCTGGATGAATTTGGAGCAGGACTGCCTATGGCATACTTTATCTCCAGCACAGTAAATGAAAAAACTTTAACAGCCTTCTTTGAATCTGTGAAGTCTTCCACAGGAGCATTATCAACTAAGATTTTTATGTCAGATGATGCATCTGAGTTCTTCAAGGCTTGGTCAACAGTCATGGGTCCACCTCAGCACCGACTGCTCTGCTCATGGCATGTGGACAAAAACTGGAGGCGAAGGATTATGGAGAAAGTCAAAGGAAGAGAACTTGGAGCTGAGATTTACCGGACAGTTCGCACACTGCTAGAATCCCTTGACAAGAATGAGTTGACTGAGCTTCTTGAGCCATTTTTGGCCAACAACGACCCCAGGCTGCAGGAGTTCATGCAGTATTTTAAAGCAAACTATGCTTACCGCCCAGAAATGTGGGCCTACAGTTTTCGAACTGGCCTCGGGATCAATACAAACATGCATCTTGAAAGAATGCACAGGACTTTAAAGCATAATTTTCTGGAAGGCAAGAAGAATCACCGTGTCGACAAGCTCATCTCGGCACTGATGGACATGGCATACCATTTTTTTATGAAGAGGATAGGCCACATCACAAAAGAAAAGAGAACCTGCAAGATGAGTCGAATTGAGAAGAGCCATCGAACTGCCATGGCAAGCCCAGCATCTATAGAGAGGAATGAAGATCGAACATGGACTGTGCAATCCCAGTCCACAAAAGGCCTCGCATACAAAGTCTCAAAAGTGAAAGATGGTGCTTGCTGCCCTCTTGCATGCAGTGTGTGCATGGTGTGTGTGCATAGCTATGCATGCACTTGCTATGATCATCTGATGTCCATAATAGTTTGCAAACACATTCATGGTGTGGTCATAGCTAGCACACCAGAAATAGCAGCTGTGAAAATCCCTGAAACTGCTCTAGGAGTGTTGTCAACTTCGAAGATAAGTGAGGCTTTCCACATCTTGGAAAGTGTTCAGGCAGCAGAAGCCTCAACAAGCGTGGCAAACTCAGAGTTGGTTGTGGCCAAGATGCAAGTAATCAAGGAATATACAGTGAAAGAAGAAATTTCTCAAGAAGTGCACAACAAAGCGTGCATTCGCCCTGGAGCTACTAGGAATCGCCCTTTAACATGTGGGACGCCTTCCCCCCCCCTCTAGTAACATGTGGGACGCCTTCCAACCTGGGGGGCTCATCTTCCGGCGCCATATCATTAATGCTATTGTGACTGGCCATAGGGTTTTCTTGGCAGGAAATACTGGAGTGGGTTGCCATTACCTTCTCCAGTGAATCACATTTTGTCAGAACTCTCTGCCGTAACTTGCCTATCTTGGGTGGCCCTACACAGCAGAGCTCACGACTTCATCGAGTTTCGCAAGCCCCTCCGCCACGACAAGGCAGTGATCCATGAAGGGGATGCATCAACTAGCCTGCAATAATGTCCTTGCAAGAGTTAATTGTCCTGTCGTTTTCTTTGTCTTATGGGTTTTTCAGTGCACTTGTTTTGTTTTATTTCAGTACAAAATGTTGTGCACTATAAAAAGAAATCAAGCTTCGCCATGAATGCAAAATTGAAAATGACATGACGATGTGCTTCTCACAATGGTTCATTCTGCCCCTGGTTTTGCAGTTTGTGCAAAACAACATCACAAGTGGCTGCCAGTATTTACCTTCGAAAACCTGCATGACCATAATTGTGCACGTTTAGAAATGATGGCACAAGTGCAACAAAGTAAAAGTACGGGCTGACTTAGTGCCCCTGAGACAATTCGGGAGGACAGCCGCCCTCCATGCGCATGCCTATGTATATATTTCACTTTGCAGGAATTGTCATTACACAAACATGACTAGAGGAGGCTGATCGGAATGCCTTGAGGATGAAGTGATAGGTGATACAAGCTGATACAAGCTGCATGTAATTGTATGAAGAAGAGTCAAAAGTGCTAGCTAGAAGTGGACATGCTAGGTCATTCAACAATTAGTAAAAAACGGAGCAAGAAAATGTAACTGCCACAATGCATAGTACTTTCATGACGGTAAGTCACTGCAACAAGTGTAAGAGAGAGCATATATAAGCAGTTACTGTTCCAAGCAAATAAATAAAGCACTTAAAATGCAAGAAAACATGAATTGAAAAGCTTTTCCTCAGGAACTGTGAGGGTAAAATAGGTTCATTCTTTTTTACTCACTGGTGGAGACAACACTAAACTGAGAGATGATTTGAACATTTTTATAGTGAGATGACAGAAAAACGACCTGTCAGTTTCCTGCTGAATTTATATAAATTTTCACCGGATCACAGAATGTGGTACAGCTAGGTTAATGCATATGCTTAACGAAAGAAATTGAAATAACTTCTTTTGTGACTGAAAAAATAAGTACACATAACTTTTCATTCAGCTGTAGTGATAAATGAAGAATATGCAGTGGATATATCACGAGTAAAGAATGCATGCTGATCAGCGGCTGAAATAACAATTGTAAAGCCTTCAAAGATGCATGCATGATGAACATGTGTACTTTATATTTTGCATCATGGGGATATACAATAGCAATGTTACACTGTTCAAAATAGCAGCTAAAGAGGGGAAAATTTGTGGCGCTAGAAAATTTTAGGCAAATTTTATTGCCGCAGAGATGCTGAAATAAGTTTTAGAGGTAGGAAACTTAGCTGCAGAGCAAGCTTCAAAAGCTTAGTAAAGTCAGTGCTCCAAGAAAGGTTACAGTCATTCAGATTGATAAAAAATATCAGTAACTATTAACTAAAACTAGCGGTATTTGTCTGACTTCACTGTTGTCAGAGTAATAGTGTATTAATTGTGCGTGTGTCACTGTGCATGAACACATGTACAACATTGTTGATACTTTGTCTTCAAAAATGCAGGTAGAAACATTTTATTTGGGAAAACATTTCATCTGAAGAAGCATAGATTGTCATCTCTTGGCATAAGATATATGTGAAAGGCTTCTGGTTTAGTCCTCACAACTCAGCTTACAGTTGTGTTGCACTCGTTGCAGATGAGGTTTAGTAACACACTTTATGTGTTGAGGACAATGGAAAGCCAAGATTGCTTCCTTGTTTCTCGTTGCTTTATCCCCAATACACTATGGGGGTGGCTGACTGTCGCTGCATTCTCTGGGTCCAGCCTGCTCATGAAATACAAGCGCATAGTTCTTCACAAATGATTTGTCCCATGCACTGCAAAAAAAAATGTACTGGTTTTTCAATTTTTGCCTTCTCTGCAAGTCATGTCTTTGCGTGAATGACCTTCGCTTAATTGTTAGCCTCACCCTTCCATCAAGGCACTGCGAAGAAGATACCACAATGGGTGGGTGCTGCTGCTTTCAGTTCATGCATTCTGCTCCTGGGCTCAGCCCTATGTTGAAACATGCACATTTGAATGCTTAAACGAGCCATTTGATCATATATTTTTTTTTAAATTTAGAATTTAATATCTGGAAATTGTGTTATCTGGAACATACATATTAAACAGGAAAGGAACAGTGCAGCTGTATGGGAGATATTTACTTCCTGCAACTCTGAACGTATGAACGAGGAATGTGTCGAGGCTCTACTGTAATTTGTAACAGGTTATTCTGTCATAAGGCAACGATGGTTTGCAGAATGCTTTAAAGATATATTTGTATAAGATGACAACTGTGGTGTCAGTTGCATGAAAAGAAATGGCATTGTATGTTTTTGTAAATGTTAGTGTATGTTTGCTGTCAATTGAGATCCATAAGGTTCATGTCTTGTATTAAGTTTGTGTTAGTTCTAATGCAACATATGGTTCATTTGAGTTCGGCCATATGTTTTTGTATGTCCAATATTTATTTATTGAAACAAACCTAATGTCTTGCGCGTTTCCTTCATGGCAACACGTTTTGCATTCATAACATGGCATATATGTCAACCTATAGTTTAGTGGACCTGTAGCCTAAAACAGACTGCATACTTAGCCACCCCAAATTTTTTTTGTACTCAATTTTCTTTTCAAATTAGAATTACATTGCATCATCTGTGTGTGTGTGCACTTGCTATGGAACTGAAGCTAGCTATAGATTGCAGAGTATACTCCTTAGCTGTGCTTTAATTCCTGGGAAAAATAAAAACCTAAAAATTAGACTTTCAAATAAAATTTGCAATTAGAAATTGTGCGACAAATTTCAAAGTCCAAATTGGAGTCAATAGATTTCAATCTTATTCAGTTCTTTATTTATCAGCATATTGGACAGTCTCCAGGGATAAATAATGTTGCATCCAACAACTTCCCTGGGTGCACTCCGGAGCCATTTAGAAGGGAGCAGTAGCCGACGTTGAGTTGGGTAAGAAAAAGAAAAATTACCTGGGGTTTACTTTTAGTTAAACCCGGTAGGTTGCATATAAACAAAGCCGACGTAGCTTCTCTTTCTGTTCTTTCTTTTGTCTTCTGCGGTGCGGCGTGGCTATCGACCGAGTTTACCCGACAGCTTGACTGTCAGGCCAGGTTTATGTGACAGGCTGAAACCTGGCGTAGTATTGCTTACGTAATAAAAAAAAAAATAAACACACTATACAGGAGGTACCAAAAATTATAGATACCTACTGAAAGATTTATTGTGACAATCAATATTTGTGCATTTGAAATCCTGAAAAATGCAAACATTTTATTAAATGCAGCTAGCTAACAAGAGTGAACTCAAACACGGCATCCCTTCACTTTATGCACGGTTACAATACAAAAGCACACTGCACAATTGAACCTTGCATAGTGAGGCCTTGTACATCGAATACATTTATTTGAAAAAAAAAAAAAAAATGGCGCCGTCCACGGGAAGACACGTACTTTTCCGGTGTTGTCGAAGGGATATTCTTGGCCAGCAGACAGTGATAACCACGTCGCTGACCCTCGAAATGTCCTGCAGTCATCAAAAAAAGATAGACCAAAACCGCACTAACTATACTGAAATATTCCTGTCGCGAGGCCTATGTGATCGTCGCGGACATTTCCATTTTTTTTTTCTTATAGATGCATGCATATTTCGAAGCATCTCGTCGCGGTGCTGTCCGAAAATCGTTTCGACAGCATGGGAAATGTAGGCAGCATATTTACTACACGTACAGCGTCGTCGCTTCGACGTGCTGGGCCATAAAGTATCGCGCTAGGCCTCTTTTTTTTTTTTTTTTTTATCTCTCCCTTTAAGAGGAATTCGTCGAGTGACAGTAAGTAAAGTTATATATTTCATACAACATGTGCATAATACTGCTGTACCGCTTATAGCTGCTTCCCTCGTGCATTATTTTAAGTCCCTGAGGACAGGAATCGCAAAACACGTGTAGAGTAGCTGCCGGAGCGAACGCTAGGCCTCTTTTTTTTTTTTTTTCTCTCCCTTTAAGAGGAATTCGTCGAGTGACGGTAAGTAAAGTTATATATTTCATACAACATGTGCATAATACTGCTGTATTATGCACATGTCGCGGTGCTGTACACAGCACCGCGACGAGATGCTTCGAAATATGCATGGGATTTATGAGAGAAAAAAAAAACAAACACGGCAGAAAACCGCACTGTGTGCACAATACTCCTGTCGCGAGGCCTATACATGTGATCGTCGGAGCAGCGTTGAAATGAAAGACGCGGGCGGCATGATGCTGCAGATGTCCCACGAGGTAAGCGGCAATTATTTAGGCTGTACAGAATCCATATTTCAGACGATTGTGCCGTTGTTATAGTAAATGGTGCTCACATTAAAAAAAAAAAAACGACGTAACAAAGCCGTAATGAGCGCAGCCCTGTTGCAATAAGGCCTAGCGTTCGCTGCGGCAGCTACGCTTACACGTGTTTTGTGATTCCTGTCCTAGGGTCTTAAATAATGCACGAGGGAAGCAGCTATAAGCGGTACAGCAGTATTATGCGCATGCTATACGAAATATATAATTTCGCTGCGGCAGCTACGCTTTAAGTACAACGATATACTACGTGCAACATATCTAAAGAGAGGGAACTGGATCACGGGACTGCAAGCCTGCGGTCTGCCAGGAAACAATGGGGTGGCCCTGAAAAGGGCCGTTTGTATGCGCAGCGTTCCATCGGTGACTTGCAGTGGCATGGCAGCGTGGTCAGCAAAAGCGTGGTCAGCAAAACGAGCTGCACTCTCCCGTCTCGTGGCCCTTCGCCCTGCATCGCCGACAGTGGTGGACAACGTACACCGCTCCTGGTTCTGCCCTTGACGCTGCAGCGATGTCGGAGCCGTACACTTTGACCAGGGCCGCGACGATGATCTTCGAGAGCTGATCGATGCCGCGACCCCTTGCCACGTGGTAACTGTCGGCCGCGTACAGACAACGCCTCGGCCGCTTCGCAGCATCCAGGAAACGGTGCTGCAAGAGTGTCGAAAAAGTTGCGTTATGAACTCAACAATTTGATAAATGAGTAACAAACGAGAAAACAAAGCATTCTTACCTCAGGGTTCAGAATGCACACGTCAGGCATGCGCCGCAGCGCAGCAGTCAGGCGCCGGTTCAGCTGCCGACGACGGGCGTTTTCATGAAGCGCTTCGCTCTCGTTTTTGAAATACCGCGGCAGTATTTTAAAAACCAACACCATCCGTGCGACGTGCTGCTGCAGCTGCCGCACGAGGTCCTGGAAGCACGTGGGGCAAGATGAACGGCACAGCACTTTTAAAGCAAATTGTGAGACGATTTTACGCAATTTATACGTACCTTGATGTTGGCGGCGATTTCCCGCGGGCCATGACCATTAGCGAGGTCATTGCCCCCTACATACAAAATAACAAAATCGGCGTGCAAACGCATCTGCGCGACCTTAAATGACAGTGAGGTGGCATCATAACCGCCAAAACTGAAAGTGCACGTCTCAACATGCGGCGAAAGCCGCAGGCGAGACCTGCACAAGAATTTCATTTGGCTATCGCCGATTATGACACCACGCAGGACCGCCATCATAGGAATTACGCGCCGCAACGAGACCCACGAGCCGAATACGCGCCGCAGCGAGAACCACGAACCGAATGCCGGCATATCGCGCGCGCCGCCGGAGCGGCCGGTACCTAGGGATTCCCTAGATGGGTTAGGGACGAAAAAAACAAGCAAACCCAGTTTTCATTGACGTCACATCCGGTTAAGCATCGAGCGTGACGCGAAAAACGTCACGCCAGGCCGCTGCGTGTCCACCAATCAGCGTTTCCAGCCGATCTACCCGCAAACGCTTCTGGCGTTCCATCCCTGTGTCCTTGCGGAGCCTTTCATTTGGCGCTTCCTCGAACGCCGCACCACAGAGGATATATAGAAATACACTAAAAAATAGTTAAGTCACTCAATTAGGGTGACGTCAAGGATGTGACGTCACCAATTTGTTAGCTATGAGGGCCAATTAAGCGGTAACAAGTGCGCTCCAACGCCGCCGGGAGGCGCTTCTTGCCTTCCGCGAGTGACAGATGCTGCGTCTATCTTTCCTGTAAACGAATTACAGAACGCCGCTGAACTTAGACGCGCTCGACATGGAAATCAAGGAGAGTTTAGCTGCTGGCGAACGGCGCAGAAGACTGGAGAAATTAAGAGAAATTAAACTTCTGATCCCAGAGCTAAGCCATATCTTTCATTTCTAAGGTGAAAGCCTTTAATGGTTCATATACTGTTGTGGCTGTAGAAAGAAAGAAAAGAAAATGCACGGGCCTGCTACTGGCTCTGTAGCTGAGCCACCTCCACTGCCTCGTGCAGACAGAAGAGAAAATAGAGAAGACAGAAATGGAAGAGGGGGAGAAAGACGCGCGCCGCAACAACAGCCGTCGTCCACCACCAAAACGGTGGCGGGTGCAATGGCCTACAACAGATAAAAATTCTGGGGCAGGCCAGCCCCCGCCGCAAGCGGCGGTGACCCACCTGTCCCAGCCCCATCAGAGTACTCATTCCATCGCCACCCTGTCGACAAAAGCAGTCCACGCGAGCGGTTACCTTATTGGCGACTGAGAAGTGACGTCACCAGCCGCCTAATTTGAAGCGACCAACCAGAAATCTCATCTTGTCTAGCGTTCCTGCTGCTGCAGTCGCACCCTCGAACGCACGCCAAGCAGCGCCACGCGACAGGAGCAATCGTGTACCGTCCAAACGCACACTTGTCGGAGAAAGCGTGACCGATACTGCGCAATTCCTTTCCTGCAAACGAATTATATTTTTTATGTAGCACTGCAACGAACACCGATAAAAGACTAATAATGAGGAGCAAATGACAGGAGAGGAAGAGTAGGCTTTTGTCACTCATCGCTTAAGAGCCATCCAAGAGACCCTGCGGAGAAGGCTGCGATCGCCCTCGCGATAAGCTCAACCTCAGCCCTTTTCGAGTCGCTAATTATAATTAGCGACTCGAAAACCGCAATATGAAATTACAGCAAATGCAGGATATCCCCTATAGCACTCAAATTGCTGCTTGCCTCTCAAACAACTCGAGCTAATCTGGACACCAGCACATTCCTCCCTTCCTGGCTGCCCACCACACGAGGACTCGTCAGCCGGGTGACGGAACAACCCCATATGAGGTCGGCGAGGGACCGTATAGTTTCCTATCAAGAAATTACACTAAACGGTCGTCATACACGTACCCTATACCCTCCGGGGATACAAATCTTACAAAGGCACAGGAGGTCACCTGGCGAAAATTACAGATGCATTCATTTCCAAATTCAGTCAAAAGGCCAACTTACACAACATACTATGGGCATGTCCACTGGACCCCCTCCGCGGGATCTGCAGCTCTCCACCCGTGAGCAGTGGGAGGCCGCTATTCAGCTCGGACCCGCTAATCGAACTGCGGGCCATCGAGTGTGCAGCCCAGGTGGCCAGGGCTCGAAGGCTTCTGGCCATCTAGCGCGGAAGCTCCTGTCTGCCTGATTTTCTCAATTAATAAATGCTTATCCTCCTCCTCCTCTATAAGGCAAAAGCCTTTAATGCCTCATACTGTCGTCCGCAAATGTGTCCGGGTTTGGGGAATCATGCCAATCGCTATTGAATCAATACTTAATCAATAGCAATCAGATGACATCGGAACATGCTTTAAGGCATTTTCAAGATAATTTCATGATAATTTACGAATAATGGTAAAATAGTTAAGTAGATGCCCATAGGAGCCCATGCATTTGGAGGTCACCGTAACTATCACTACAGCTTACTTTTTGGGTGTAGCGGAAGTGCCGCCACAGTCGGGAAAACAGCAACATATGGTTGCAATAAATTCTGCTGAACGTGAACAGAGGCCGGTAAAAGCTTAAGAAAGAAATGACAAGAAGAAAGACAAGTGCCTACAGAGGCGGTGGGAACTGAAGTTTTATTTCCCAAAGCACACTGTGTGTTCCATGAAGCCGTTAACGCTTTTCGGTGAGAGTTAAGACACGCTCACAAAGTAGAGCGACAAAAGAAAGGCGACGTATACGAAACGCAACCGGGACCGGCGTCCCGTCCTGGACGCGCTTCCCTCTCATGCTCCTGGTTTTCGTCCCTGTTGCGCTGCCGAACTGCCACATTTTGCACACAAGGCATGTCGGCTTCGTTTTGAGTCAACGGTGCGGCTTTGACAAGGTCTGAGCTCTTCGTAGTCGGCTAGCAGTCGTTCTAAAACTGTACTTCAGCTTGCAGTGTTAATAGGAACACATAGAAACGGTGCCAATATGGGATGTTCGATAGCCCTCTGCATAGCAGCTTACCAACTTGACTCCCTTGCTTCCTTACGGAAACAATACAAGGCAAAAAAAGAAAGAATCAGATGAGCGGAAAGGCAGAAAGGTTAACTAGGCAAAAAAGTGCAAAGCATCAGAAGCCTGTAACCCTCAACTTGAGTCTGGCTTTTGGCATGGCAGGAGTTAAACGCAAAAGAACAGAGCTGAACGTAGGCGCGAAGACCTCTGTGAATACAAGCAGCAAAAGCCATCTCAGTCAATCCAAGCCGCGAGGGACTAGTATCGACAGCTCAGCTGTTTCCTCGCCTCAGGAGAATCTCAAGCAGCTACTTAGCGGCTACTTTGCTCAGTGACGAGGCCATTTTGGAAGTGGCGGTGAGTAGAGAACCGGACGCTGATCCATCGGCCAGTGAAGAGTTTGTGCTCGTCAGTTCGACCAACACATGGTACACGAGTCGCTTCAGACTGCACTACAATTTTTAGAAAACAATGACAAAGATAATGCACTCAAAGTTGCCGGTGTTCTGTGAAATTTTGAGTCCAGTACACATCGTTAGGTACAAAAGCAGTCATTAATTACAATTCTTTTTTCTCAATAAAATCCTTTTTGTTTATTATTCATGACTCGTTATTATGGATGACTCGCTTTATGGACAGTTTAATTCGGAAACCAAAGCGTCCATATTAACGAGACACAACTGTATGGGAGAGGCCTTCCTGCAGTCGGTATATAGTCCAGCTGCTGCTTATGATGACAAAGCTGTTTAAGGCATCAGAAAACAGTTTGGCATGCTTTTGTCTTTCATTTTGTTCACAACCAACAGCATGCAGGTGGATATGACGTCGATTAGAATCCCCATCGCAAATTATCTGTGACAGAGGGAAGGCAAGTGGGAAGCGAAATGGCATGACAGCACCCTGTATGCTGTACAAATGGTTGCGTCAAAATTTTTATACAAGTCACGCACACGTTATTGACAAATGAAGGATGGGGGATCGGATAACCAGGAGCCCCTCAGCCGCTGCGGCCATTTACCGGAATCAGCAAATTACAGACTTTTCGTAGTGGCAATCAATCAGATCAGCTTATTTGACAGGCCTAGGCATCTGGTGAACTGCAAGGCAACTAATATCCTGCATAGGGCGCGGCAGGCATCGCAGTTCGAATGTCGGCGCAGCCTGTTGAATATGCAGGCAACTTGAGACATTAAATCACAAGTTACCTTGTGATCTGAATTTCAGCCCAAAAAGTCCAGTAATTTAGGTAGCATTTTTCACAACTCGGAGAGGTAAATACAGAACACATGAGGGTAACAAAATAGGGCTTTAATGCTTTCACTTAATAGCGAGAATTTTGTCCCATGTTGTCAAATGAAACCACCAGGGCCACTTCAGTAGATTCACATTCTTGTTACGGAAAATATATATACTTTCAAGCTTTTATCTGGAACAATTATTAGTGCAGTTTTGAAACTAGGTTGCGCAAGGCAACTGGTGGATGAAATTCATCGACTGAATCTATTACTGTCAGAATAGCTCTGTGGCCTCATTACTCATTGGAGTTGGGCAGGAAAGTTAACATGCAGCAACCAATGCCATGGCGCGCGAAAAAGACAAGAAAATCGTGTCCTTGGTGCGAGTTGGGTTCCAGGGAATGATCCAGTCGTCTATGCTACAAACATTTGGGTGACATTTGCAGCCATTTGCAGCCATCTCTCGAGTGTAGGTGGTCCCATCGCCTCAAGAATGCTGGCAGTGTAGAGGCCACTCCAGAGCATACTTTGCATGTGTGGTCCTGTTCTGAGAGTAGATCCGCCACCTAGCAAGGTCTGGTGGCAGTGTATACACTGCCACCAGACCTTGCACTTGTGGTCCTGGTTGGTTTGGTTTGTGGGGTTTAACGTCCCAAAGCAACTCAGGCTATGAGAGACGCCGTAGTGGAGGACTCCGGAAATTTCGACCACCTGGGGTTCTTTAACGTGCACTGACATCGCACAGCACACGGGCGCCTTGCTTTTGCACTTGTGGTCCTATTGAGAATGCGACGTCCATGGATATATGCAGCACTTGCGCTTCTATATTTATTTTCGCAACTGGCTGCTCGTAAAAATCGTAGAGAGACGTTCAGCCCCCAGCAAGACTGAGCTGCACAGCGTCCAAATGTGAAACAGATGGTTCGAGTGAGTACATAGTACATCTGTATGCAAAAATATGATGGCTGTGACTTCTCCAATTTGATTTGCACGGCCAATAATATGCCATGTACAAGCAAATCCTTATTGAACACATATATTTTAGCTTTGAATAGTGTCTGCAAGATCTCTCAGCCCACACCTCACAATCAGGTGGCATGCTGCAAACGTGCAGGTAAACGTGTTGCATTTTGCACCAATTTCCTGGCATATCCGTCTTTGTTTCAGAGGGGAAGAAGGAATTAGCATCAGATGAGCTGAGCTGCATGACTGCAGTTGCTAAAAAACACTTCCTCATAGCTCCAACACTGCTCATCTGATGCTAATTCCTTCTTATGCCCTGCTGAAACAAAAACTAATGCACCAGGGAATCTGCGCAAACACGACATGCCACCAGTTTGTCAGGTGCAGGATGAGAAAACTTTAGCAGACAGTAATTTCAGGTGTTCATCAGATACAGTATACATCAGATGACCTCCTGCATTACGGCTGTCCACAAATGAGATGAAACCCAAGAGAGAATTTTTTCCCAGCTTTGTTGTTTTCACTTTGCATACACTGTTGGGAAGGCGCTGTTCACAGAAGAAAAGGTCCTTCATAAAATGGCCTCGTCGCATTTTGAGAATGCTTCACTGCATAGTCATGTGGTTAAGCATTGTTTGGTTTGGTTTACGGTGTTTGTCCCAAAGAAACTCTGGCTATGAGAGAGGTCATAGTCAAGGGCTCTGGAATTTCGACCACCTGGAGTTCTTTACCGTGCACTGACATCGCACAGCCCACGGGCGCCTAGATTTTCACCTCCACCGAAAAGCAGCCCCCACGGCTAGGATACGATCCCGCGTCCTTGGGCACAGTAGCCGAGGCTCCTAACCACTGCGCCACCCCGACGGGATAGGTCAAGCATTGTGGTGAAGCATACAGCGCAGTGAAATTGCACTGACTTAAACAAAGGAATTGCACTAAAAAAGACATGGACAAGACATGGTCTTTTTTTAGCGCAATTCCTTTAAGTATGTACGACCAACTCGCCCAACAATGTGCTTTCTTAAATTACACTGAATTTGAAAAATTTCAGGGTATTCGGTTATTTTCAAATATCAGTTTCTCAAATACGGATTGAATAACAAACATATTTGATTCATATTCTAAATTTTGAATATTCACACACCCATACACAAACACCATCAGATGATGCAACAAACAAGTTTTATTTACCATAATAAGCCCGCAGTGTTCACCATATCGCAACACCAAAAACTTCCAAAAAATGGCGACCTCTCGAAATTTCATGCAAGAAATTGCACTGGCCGCAGGTGGCAGCAATGCATGTGTTGAGACGTAAGGGAGTACACACAAGATAGTTTGGCACAGAACACAACTTTGTACATATAAAAAATAGAAAAAGAAAAGGACGCAATTCCGGTAGTAGGGCCATGCTGTTCTGTAACTTAGATGTGAAAGCAGTACGAATAATCATATAACCACAGAAGAAAGCAGCAAAGTGACAAGTTTTTTTTTTTTTTTCATGCTTTCATGATGATGACCAGGAGAGGTTGACAGAAGTAAGCACCAGCTGCACAGCTGTGATTAAAAGAGAAAATAAGAGCAGTGCATGCAATCTATGTTGCCTGATGTCTACCAAGTTGTGCAGATAAGCTGAACTCTGAATCTACACTAGCATAGCTTTTTCACTCTGATGCAGTTCGATAAGGCGAAACGTGCTGGGCCAAAAAACCAATAGTTATAACTTTGATGTGCTATTCCTTTCTTGCCCACTCATATTTCAAACTTGTACACATATATAGGCCTTAACCACGCAAGCCTGCATGGAACTGCACACTATATTAACTCTGTATAACTCACACAAACTAATGAAGCATGACCTACTTCAGAAATATTGCAGGCAACCACTTCAGCATACGTCTTTACCACAAAATGTACAAAAAATTCCGTTGAAAAGTGCCAGGATCTTGACCCCGAGGCACCTCCACACGACAGAAAAAAGAAAAAGAGAAACAGACGCACAAATGCAAACCAAAGGTGATGATGTATACCACACGCTTTACCAATTCAGCAGAGCAAGAGTTATTGGGATGTGTAGTCGTGTATTAATGTCACCAATAACGATGTGCTCTGAAGGGACTGGAGATGATTATGTGCAGCTGCCAACAAAAGCACTAAAAGCAGCAACCATAAGCAATAAAAGAACTTGTACCAGTCTACCACCAAAATGTGGAGCTTTGACATTATCAAGTGCAGCTGTTGGTCATTTCTCATGCCAAGAAGAGCTAAGGAAAAGGTACAAGAACAAGAAGGTGTGCAGTGCAGTACCTTTTCCGGCAATAACAATGCACCCTTCCCACATATCTTCACTGCAAATGAATACTTTGCACAAACATAACATTTACATGCGGAATTAAGAGGTGCACAATACTGGCACTACTTGTGACAAGCCCTGTCTAATTCAGTTTGTTTGGTTTGGTTTGGTTCTAGCTGCTTGAAGCAATTTCTTGTGATGAGGTTCTGCTCAGCAAAACTGAAGCAAAAGTGCCTCTCATAGAGTGCTGTGAATGTCAATATTGGGCAACTAGTAACATAGCACTCTTGCCCAATACTCTCAGCTCCAACTTTTCCTCCTGCCCCACAGTGCACACTGGGGTAGCGTGTGATTGGCCAGACTGACAATAGCTTACCACACAGATGCATTATGAAAAAACTGTACAAAATGTATAAAGCATTGTCCACGATGGCCTCAATCATAAAAGAAGCAACTGCAGACTTACAGCGCAAGATCGGAAGCTTACAGTATTTACCTGCATAATGAACATACCCTTTTGTCAAAAATCTGGATACTAACTTTAGGAGTTATGTCTATAATTCTGAGTAAAATTGACTCAACAATACCTCCAGGCTGGGTGGTTCAGGCTCTAGAAGGTTGAAAAGCACACTGACAAAACGAACACTAAGTCCCAATAAAGAAGATAACATAATACTAACGGGAAGGTATATCCCTTTGTACTTGTCCTTTGTTCTTCTTCTACCTTCGTGTTTGTCAGACAGAGTGAATTTCAACATTCCAACGAGTAAAATTAATTATTCATGCAAATAAAACTTTCCTGATTTTTACGGCAATGGGGGCGCATTTGTATGCTAACCGACTGCATTCGTTATATGAGCAAATATGGTAAAAAACTGCCAGCATCCTTCCCGCTGCACAATGATGGTTCTCAGGCATCAATTTTGCGCTTTGGGGTACGAATGCGCTGCGTCCTTCGCCTTCCTTGCTCCAAGGAGGATGCTGGCCCCGGCATGCCAAGAGTCACCTGCCCCGAAGAAACCTGAAAAGCCATTATTGTGGGCACTCCTGCGGTCATATTCGCGACTGACTTTCTTGCGGTGTGCACAGGGCTGCCATCACAAATGACGAGTTCACTTGGCGTGACATTGCCTGTCACAATCTCGGACTCGGCTTTGTCGTGCTGCATGTCAGACACGTGGTTTGAGTCACCATTGGAGCTGCACTTCATGACACAGCTACCCTTGGCTTCATCATGGTCACTCAGTCTCTTTGCACTCGGTGTTATGGTGGATGACCCGTTGGCCGGTGGCTGGGGAGTTTTCAGTTTGGTGGTCCTGCCTCCTTTCCCCGGTGCTTTTGGTCTGCCAATGGGTTTCGGCTTGCCACCAGCTGGTGGTGCCTGCTCTTGCTTTTTTCTTCCCCGCTTGGCTGGTTTCTGTTTGGTCACCTGCCCCGCCTTGGCCGTTCTTGGTTTTGCTGATTTCAGCTTACCCGTTGCCGTGACAGGCTCCTTTTTGACACGGGTTTTGCCACCAGACTGGACCGTTTTCTTGGTTGTGGCCTTGACGGAAGGTTTGGCTTCAGCCTTACCGGTGGGTGAGCTGGGACCGGGACACACCTGGAAGGGCTTTGTGCAAAATGCGGAGCTCATGGAGACCTTGTGCACTTTGAGCAGGTGCTGGCGAAGATTTTCACGGATGTGGCAGATGAGGCCACAGCGGTGGCAGAGGCACAACCGCTGCGCGAGGCTCCGCAGCTCGTGCCTCCACAGCTGCAGAAGCAGCCGAGTGCGCAAGCCACAGCTCGAACAGGTGTAAGGGTGCTTTTCTGTGTGCACCTGAAAAAAGACACAAGACAAAATATGTGAGCTGCATCAGAGTTGCTGACATGCCCAAAGTGTTCGCTACAAAAGATGCAAACTGCAGAACATCTTGCCACTCAAGTTTCAGCATAACGGTAAATTATTCCTCCGTGTTTCTAGCAGCAGCATAGGTTGTGTTTCAAGTTAGGCAATAATGTTGCAAAGTTGCTCATGCATGTTCGCAAAAGAATAGTAGTTTGTCATTAATACCCATCTGAGCACACAATAATCCACCATGGAGGAATTGCCCTAAACACATGGGACTAATCTTTCACTTCTTCTTGCACCCTGGCATACCCCTGTGTAGCACGACTACAGTCGTCCGTACTAGGAAGACCAAAATGGCTACATGGACCTCAACAAAATGTTTACGCTAATACTCGCTTTGGTGGTTAATACGCATGGCTCTCCATTTTCACGTTTTTTTATTCAGAACTCAGGCCGATCAAGTACTTCAACACTCTAATATAATTAAAAGCTTTCGACTGCTGTAGCACTACCACCCGCATTCAGAGCAAAACTCTATGCACGTCTGAAGCCTCCAGGCTTGTGCATGGTCGAATTGCCAGCAGCTGTCAACTTGGGCAGTGCTTTCCAAACATTCGAAGCCCTTTTCCTCCATGAAAGGTAAATAAACAAAGAACTTATTTGCCACCAGTGTGCTTCAAACCGAGGCTGAAGAAAACAGACTAGCTTCGCTGATCACTGCATTAGACTACTCTATCATCTCGGCAGCCAGTTTCTCCACGCGCTGAACTTCCAGTCTTTTACGCGGTACTTTGGATGCCACCATCTTCATCACCTTCGTTTCCTTTGAAAAAAAAAAAATAAAAAATAAATAAATAAAAGCACTGAATACAGGAATCTGTGGTGTTCATTTTGAAATGTGACTATTTTAACACCTGGCCTTCACACGGTACATGAACAGAATGACGTCGGTAGCTCAGGCGCAAGACTGCTCTACGAACGCCCAGTTATCACTCCCTATCAACAGCTGTCTCGGACAAACCTGCTCAGCACTGTCTATGTGTCCCCTCCCTTTCTCTGCCCATTTGTTCGCGCTGTTCAGCAACCATAAACCCATGCTGTAGCACAGCCTACACATGTCTGAACAAGTTGTGCCTGCTTTCACAAGTTAGCATAGAGGCCAACACCAGAGGAGGAGGAAGCAGGCTTGAGCATTTTACGCGAGAGCGTAAGGGCCCTGTGTCACAGAAAAATAGAAAAAGGTGTCTGCGTTGTTGCATGTTGGAACACGAAAATCCACTATGAATGAAAGAAAAAAAATTAGAAACATCCTCAGTGGGTGTGAAACGCTATTGCATAATTAACGGTGGAGTTCCCCCGGCATAGCATCAATGCAAACAGTGCATTCTGCTGAACACGCAATGGGATGCATCAAGTTTTACGAAGCGACGTTCGAGCCTACTGCTGACATCGCTTGGCGGCACATAAGCGAAAATATCTAAAAATAAAAATAAAAACTGAGAAGACTATTTTAGTATGTGTGAAACGTTATCGCACTAAACTTTAAAGGAGTATAGACATGTACATTTTTTGTTTCGGGATGTTTGCTTTAAACGATCTACCATGGTCCAAAACAGAGGGACTGCGACCCAAAAAGCCCCAACAGGCCTCAATTAATTATCAGGGCATTCATCAGGACCAGTTTCGGTTTCGAGCTCTTCGAGCATGAGCGCGCACCACACAAGCACCTCCTGATCACTGGCGACACGTACACACACAATCTAATGACGAATACGAGTAGCATTTTTCGTCTGCTTGCGATCGCACGTGCAAGAAAATGTCGTCGTCGAGTTCTGTTTCAGCGTAGCATAATTAGTTCTACAACGCTGTTCACCCGAAGGCACGAATGTTATTGACATTGCCGACCACTTTGATTTGGATCCGCTCGCCAGCGACTCAAGTTGAAAAGCAGGAACCAACAGCGGCCACGAAAGCTTGGCGGTTGGCGTGCAGGAAATATCCGCCAGTTAGACATGTTAAACAAAGATACTGATTATTATGAAGATGCTGCTCTCTCAGCCTGGTTTGCCGGTGCTGTGAGCTTCAAACTGGCGTCCGAAAAAAAAAAGGTTTAGCATAAAAAAAATGTGCTGGCCCGATCAGACGTCAGCCACCGTAACTAGCGCAACTCCCATGCTGCCCATGCTCACGCGCTGATTGGTTCCAACGCGGCAGGTCTGAGTGGCGCCGTTCAAGCATGTGGCGCCATCTGGCGCTGTCAATGCGATCTGGGCATGCAAAGCTGTGGCCATGGCCGCCGCGATCGGCTGCATAACAACTCTGTACAAAGGACCATAAATAATGAATAAATTGGGAGGATTGTTTGATCAATGCTGAGGTGCTGGTAGAGTTATTACAGCGATACAAGTGAGCTTTTTTTCCACATCCACTTAGCTGCTGCTGTTCGGTGCGACTTGCCTGGCGTGTGTTAGCTCGCTGCTGAAGGCGTCTTGCGAATTAAGATTAATGTATCTTTTATGCTATAGGCTTCCCAGTAAAGCAGGCCGAAAGTCCAACGCTTATTACAGCGTTAACCCATTCCGAAGCGCCGTCTGCTGCCGATCCGATGTGAAAACAGGCCCAGTGACGTCTAGGGCAGGCGGGGAGCAGCGGCACAGTTCACGTCTCCCGTCGCGCCAGCAGGTGGCGCCGTTTCCGAAAGCTGTGCGCTTGTGCAGGAATGCTCTTGGGATCAGAGCACAGCAGGCAGCCTTAATGTACACCAGGTTTAAGTTGCACGAATGCGGTGTCAATGAAACGAGTAAATAAATTGTGCTTCCCCTTTTCGATGTCCGATCTGTGTGTCCATGCACGTGCACAAAATATATACCAAGTATTGCACTTGAAAAACACGCCGACCACGAGATCGACGCCAAGTGAAGTAATTGTAACATGCAGCAACGAAGACAGTGTGAAAATTGCCATCGAGTCGAGTGAGCAGAAGCGCAGAGCTTTCCCTGGGGTGCCCAGTTGATACAGACAGGGCAGACACGGTGAGGTATCCTGCGTCTTCACTGGTCTTTGCTCTCCTGACTCCACGTCACAGTTGTTCGATGAAGTCATGTTATTTACCTATGTACAGTACACATTTTCATCACAGAGATGCCACTATCGATCGGTTTTGAAAAACGAAGTCTTTGCCTGGCTAGCATTTAAAATCAAATTAAAATACGTTTGCAGCAAAATGAGAGGTTGGGATTACTTGGGGAGCATCGCTGTATAACCAGGAAAGCAACCATATTCTTTCTGCCGTTTCAAAAATTGGTGTCTATACTCCTTACGGCCGAGCTTAAGTGTTCCCTTCATTTTTGGAGCATCACAATGAGCAGTAATAACGCTGTTTTGAAGCAGCTTTGGAGCAATACAAGGAGAGTTTTGGAGCATGTTTCTAGGGTCAAACACCTTTAATGAACGCAATTTTCTATTCACGATGCCCTTCCTGTGTACACCTTCCTAGTTGATACTGCATCTCTGCAATATGGCAACTGACCCGAGCAACAATATGGAACAGGTTAGCAGAAACAGAATGCTTGTTTGTGCGCCTCATACTTGAACAAAAAGCCGACTAAACATTCTTTACCTATCCTGACTTGATAGATTCTAAAATAGAGTCTGTTATTCGACACACTCATGCACCACCGCCAGTTTGAAGTTCCCATCAACAAGCAGAAAATTCACGCTCTTTATGTTCTAATGATCAAATGCCTGTGCAAGAAATTCCTCTTCAATGCTCAATGATACTTCCAGTGAGGACAGACAGCAGTGAAGGATGAACTTTCCCTCCTTCAAGTTGTTTAATTTATTGCCTTCCGCCGTTGACTACTCATGTTTTTGCTTGAGCGATGCTGGATCTCCTTCAACTTCAACATGTTGGCAACAGGCCCCCCATGACTGTCAACGCCATTGAAAAGGTCTGTAGTGATTGGCATCTTTTATTTATCGCCCCCATATAGTGCTTTAAGCATGCTTTTGTTCTACGCAGACTTGACACGATTGTTAATGACCAAGAGGCTCAATGGTGAAACACAAGCAGTAGGAAAACTTGTGCAGTTCTTTGTTGCCGGAAAAGTTTCCTAATGGCCCATGGTAGTTTGCGTTGTCTGCTTCTCTCGCTACTCTCACCACTGGTGTTTCTAAAGTCTGGGAGGAAGTGCTTTGAACACAGAGCATTACTACCTGCATTCTTGGATTTCACCAGAGTGGCTCTGTAGCCTTCTTCAAACAACCGGCGTAATGCACCGCCAGTAACTTGTGAAACTAGGTCGAAGCAAAAAAATCAACTTCCCTGATCACTTCATTAGACCACTGCACTACCTTAGTAGCCAGTTCCTTGAACTGCAAATCTGACAGTTTTCATACTGTGCTTCGGATATTGTTGCTTCTATTGCTTCCACCTTCTCTGACAAAAATGCACTGAAGACCTTAATCCTTCATCTCAATAAAAACCTAAAGAACATAATTACCTAGCTAATATGGTAAAGCAAACCTAAACAAAGCAACAGTTAAATCAGTACCAAATAATGCTTTTAGTACGTACAGTCAAACCCACTTATAACAATATTAAAGTGCCATGGAAACATTGTTATAACAAATAATTGTTATAACAGGGTAAGGCCTCCCATGATTAGGCCTATAAAACCCCGGCCCTCAGTCACCAGCGGCTGTGAAGCAACTGGCCACAGCGACGGTCAGACCTGTGATGCAGCTGGAGCGGGACGGGGGGGTGCTAAGAATTTCTGGCTCCACTGGCAAGCCACCATTGAAAACTGACCCTGGCAACGTTTGATGCTAGAACCCTAGCTAGTGAGGCTAGTTTAGCAGTGCTGTTAGAGGAAATAGAGGATAGGAAATGGGATGTCATGGGGCTTAGTGAGGTTAGGAGGCCGAATGAGGCATATACTGTACTGCTGCCCGGAGAGGTGAGAACTAGGACTAGGTTTCCTTGTCAATAAGAATATAATATAGAGGAATTTTATAGCATTAATGAGAGGGCGGCAGGCATCGTAATTAATCTCAACAAGCGATATAAACTAAAGGTTCTACAGGCCTACGCACCTACATGTAGTCATGATGACCAGGCAGTTGAAAGCTTCTATGAGGATGTAGAATCGGCAATGCAGGAAGGAAAAACGCAGTACTATACTGTACTAATTGGCAACTTCAATGCCAAGGTAGGGAAAAAGCAGGCAGGAGACCAGGCAGTGGGTGACTATGGCATTGGTTCTAGGAATAGCAGGGGGAGTTACTAGTTGAGTTTGTAGAGCGCAATAACTGAAAGAAACTGAATTTTTCGGTTCGTCTTTCATCATCTGTAGTGATGCCTAGAACATTACTGTACAGAGATCACAATGTCACATTCGCCTACGACTGCTGAATAATTTATAAACGAATTTCTTTTCTCTCCTGTTTCAGTTTCAACAGCCGAGCAATGGCTGTAGCGTCACAGTCAAATCTAGATCACGCGAGGGATGTAAATACAGCAATATACAGTAGAATCTCGGTGATACGAAATTCAAAGGGAGACGAACATTTTCGTATCACCCGAAATTTCGTATCACCAAAAAACGAGCTAAATCCGTTTTCAAGCCTTCCAACAGGTACGAAATATTTATTTTCGTTGAAAGAAATCGCGTATATCCTTCTGCACCTTCTTTTCCGCGAGATGTGATAACAGAGAGTTTTGAAAACTGAAAAATTGGGCCGCTGTCTTCTCCCGCACAGACTCGGAGGTCACGACGCGCCGCAGAACATCGATGGCGTGCATCGTTTCTGCTGCCGTCGGCGGTGGGTCATCAACGCTTTGGTCGTCGTCATCTTCGTCACTGCATGGAATGCCAGGCTGTGATGACGCTTCCTCCGCAATATCTTCAACCGCGCGGAGACCACAGGTGGCGAGGTCGTCGTCCGCGGTGACGAAATCGTCGACGCAACAGTCGACGTCAAGTTGATTCCAGACATCAATGGGAATCGGGTCTGGCACTTGCGAGGCAGTAGCCACAGCGGATTTGAAAACCACGCACTTCGCGAAACAATTGGCGATGGTCGTAGGAACGACACGATCCCAGGCAATTGCAAGAAAATGCACAGCGTCCAGAAGAGTGATCTGGAGATTCGCGTCCTTCCTTTCAATCTTCACGAGGAGGCGGCGCACCAACAAAGCTTTGAAATGGTGCTTAACCTTCCTTATAATCCCAGCATCCAGTGGTTGCAGATGACTTGTTACGTTCAGGGGCAGGAACACCCCCTTAACACTCTGTAGTGTCATTTGTCTTGGATGGGCGGTGCACTGGTCCAGCAGCAAAACTATTTTTCTGTCGTGGCAAGACATCTTGCGGTCGAGGTACGTGACGAATTCCATAAACAAAGAAGACGTCATCCATGCTTTTTTGTTCGCCTTGTAGACGCAGGGCAATCAACCGGCTGCCTTAAAGCATTGGGGCTTTTGATATTTGCCAATGACTGTCAGCGGCATCTTTTCCGATCCGTCGGCGTTGCAACGCGCAAAACTGTGATACGTTGTTCGCTCTTTTGTCCGCCCCGGCAGGCATCGCCTTTAAAGCACAAACTTTTTTCGGGCTGGAGATTGTAAAACAGCCCTGCTTCATCTACATTAAAAACATCACGTGCCTCATATCCCGCTATGTAAGACGGCAGTGTGGTTGTCATCCAGTCTTCCACGGCGGAGGCGTCGACTTTTTTTCCTTCGCCACAAACGGTCTTGTGGGAAAGATTATGACGCACCTTGAACCGGTGAATCCATCCGGAGGCCTGAAAGTCACCAATTCCAAGTGTGAGTGCGATGTCCGCTGCCTTCTCACGAAGCACTTTTCCGTCGATGCTGACGCCGGCCGCCGTGACCTCTCTGAACCACGTTAGAAGAACCTCTTCCAACTTCACATGGTGGGCAGTTTTGGCTTCTTTAGAATTCATCGCGAAGTGCTGCACATTCTGCATAATTTGGTCGCGCTAACCAACGATCGTTGACAGCGGCAGGCCTAGCTCCTTGGCCATGTCAGTGCGCCTTTTCTTGGGCTCTTTGTCCACTTTATTTAAAATTTCCAATTTGTCTTTAAAGCTCAGCGCCTTTCTCTTCCGTGACATTGCAGTATGATGTACCTTTTCGCGCTGCCGAGATGATCACAAAACGACACGCTATCAACGCGGTGTCAGCCTCAACAAACAAGAAAACGAAGCAACGTGTAGCAACGTGTTGCCGCTGCAGCAGAGACTCCGGAAAGCGGAAGAGCGTGGCCTGTGGGGCGGCGGAGAAATGTGGAGAGGGCCGCAAGGCCGTGCGCACAACTAAAAAAAAAAAACAAAATGCGGGGGGAGGGGAGAGAAAGAGAGAGAGCGGGAGGGGGGGGGGCAAGATATCGCCGCCTTCCTTCGCCAACTTCGCTGCTGCTGCGGGTTGCCAAGCCGGTTTTTTCCCGCTCGCGCGCATGTGCGTGATCCGTGCTGTCAGTGCTGCGCCGCTGCGCACGCTTTTCTCGCTGTGCGTGTGTGCGTGGGCCTCGACCGGTCGTGATACCGAAGTTCGTATCTCCCGTCGTGAAAAGAAAAAGTGTTCGGAACATCCGATTTTTTGCCCACTGAACGCAATGCAATTCGGCCGGGGAATTATATGAATTCGTATCACACCGAATTTCGTATCAGCAGAGTTCGTATCACCGAGATTCTACTGTAATCATTGCTGTGTAATTTGAATTCACTACAATGATAAAGCCAGCCTGCCTCAAGAACAGGAATCCCTACAAGTGAAGAATCTGCGATTATATCCCTGTTTTTTCATTCCGCGCATCTGGACATGATTGTGAGCCATCTCTCGGCTACTGAAACCAAAAATGAGGAGAAATCAAAATTAAATTATGAATTATTTATTGTCACTGGCGAAAAGTGCGTGAAGATTGATTAACAGGAATAACTTACGCATCCTTAACAAGAAGAAAAATGCCACCAAAATTTGGTGTCTATAGTTCTTTAAGCTCCACCTTTAATGCACTGGCTTCTACGGCCAGCAATCTACTGGCTGCTCAGGCGGCTCGAAGAATGGGCTTTTTTTCAACATTTCATAGATGGCAGGCAGAGTCTTAACGGACAAACATGACCTCAATGGACAAGCCCTATCTCAACGGACAAACCAGAGTACACATTATGACAGTGCCTGCCATAATGTGTACTCTCATGATGTCCCACAGCCTGCCAACCAATCATTCCCTGGCGATGTCGTCTGCCAAATACCACCTGCCAGAGCTATGCCCATGATTTTTTGCTCACAACACCGACAATGCCATATTTTGCGCAGAATGAGAACTCCGATTCACACGAGGGATCGTTGGTCTGTGGGCCGCTCATCACATGTTCACACTTCACTGCAAACTGGTCAATGATCCAATGCTGTCAAGCGGACTCGGCGAACCAAAAAGGCAAGCGACACACTGGACAGACCAAAGTTGCTAGACTACATTTAGGCTATTAACAAGACCAGGAAACAGGAAAATGGAGAAGAAGAGCTTTTGTCCGCATTCACCTGTCATGCTTACGACCCCTCTGTCCAACTTCCCCTCTATGCACCCCTATCCCGAACAATCAACTAACTACAAGCCACCAGTACGAAGGTCCATCTCCTTGTATTGTCCTACAACTGCAGTTGCAAGCTGCGCACCTGCAGTGAGGGAGTCTAGGCCTGGGAAGAATGGGCTAGTTGCCACACCTAGTGCAAACAGATTCACGGCCCACTGCTAAAGCCCGCTGGAGAAAAGCCCTTTGACAATTCTCGCTTGTTAGGCAAACGGGCCAACAGCATGTCTCACATAGTAATGGCATGTGGACATGCAACACATGGCCCACAGACTGACGGTCCATCGCGTGAATCGGCCTTTAGCATTAAAAGCAACTGGGCCAATTAAGATTTTTTAAGAGGGAGGAAGTGTGACAGCATTCGAGTCCTTAGCTGCATTCGCTTTGTGTGTTTGTAACAGTTGCAGTGCTAAATTTGTCACCATGACGCCCGACATCCATTGGTGGTTAAGGTAGGACCGTCAAAAATTCAAAACATTGTGGTGGAATCTAGTCACCAAAGCTATAAGCACATCATCAGCAATGCAAACTACTGAACAGCCCCATAGATAGAAAGACTATAGATTATGGTAAAACATGACCAGCACCCCTGAATTAAAAAAAGAAACTCTGTGATCTTAACGACATCACTGATATTTTCATAAGGTGTCATCGAGTGGTGGACCACACTGATAATGGCAGTGCTTATCCATAAGGTAGCACTTCAGTTTGTTTTGTGCTATTTTCAGTGCCAAATTATAATTATAGATCTTTACTTTTTATATGCTTGAACGGTAAGTTTAAAAGCAAGACCCTTTAATTTCTGCCACAATCTCATCACGCATTTTGATCAGTGTTCAGTCCAAAGCTGAAGTGTCACTCTAATTTTTTTTCAGTCTCACCTGCAGATGCAAGAAGAGGCTCTCAGGCAGGCAGAAGCGCTGTGGGCAATAGCGGCAGCAGAAGGCACGCACATCCCGGTGCATCATGCGGTGGCGCAGAAACACACGCAGGTTTAGCGTGACATAGCCGCACCGGTGGCACACCGCCGGTCCACCGTTGATGTAACAGTCCGCGTCCTCCTCCTCCTCTTCCTCCTGTTTCACCTCCTCCTCAGGCTCTGGTACCACCAGACGCTCAATCCGGCTAATGGTTGGGCGGTGAACCCTCCCTGCCGGCGCCACGGTGGTGGCGGGCACATTCCATGCCTTCCAGTGGCCACTCAACGGTGGCTGCATGTCACTTGTCCACTTGATCCGGCGCAACTGCGGGCATTTACAGTGGAACCTCGAATTATCACGGGAATGGAACGTAGAGTAAAGAGATCGTATTATCCAAAACAAGCGACATAAAGGAGAATGAAAGATACTTGGTACAGGACTTATCTCTATTACCATGCTTTGAAAAACCTATCATTTTAGGCTGGGCTTACTGTTTCTCACTGTATAAAGCTAGCTTTTCTGGAACTCGTAGAAATGAGTCGCACTTTCATCGCTTAGCTCCACTCAGCACCCGCAAAAAAGCCGCAAAGAATGTCTAAAACTTAGTGCTCTGCCAACTTTGCCTAGAGCGCCACCCTCCCAGGAGATCCCACCAAAAGATAAACATGCAGAAATGTTATTTGGTGCTCGGCATCTTGGCATGATGCAAACTGCGAGAGTGAGGGTGTGAAACTAGACCACGGTGCAAGAATACTGAGGTGTTCACACTGCTCCTAGTGGAGCGTCTAGAGTATGTTCGGCCGCGGCGGGGCGCGCCTAACAGTTCAGTTGCAAGCCACTACGTGGCGCTGATTTCAGCAGGCCCAGTTCAGCAGTTCCGGCGGCTTGAGATTCTGCTGCCCAAGCTCGATTTTTGCGTTACTGGCATGACTGTAATCAAAACGCTAATAAAATTCATTGCTTGAAATTAAAATCAGTAGTGTGCCAGTCTTGAAACTTTGCTTACATGAAATTCTCTTGCATAAAGCAGTTAACGATATATTCACGGTCGAGCAGCACTCAAAGCCCATTCACGTTCTGCTTGCTCGCTCAATTCATGTTTCACTACACCTAATCACAAATTTAAGCATGATAATGTAAGTGGGGGGTCCTCGTGCCCCTTCCTTACGCTCACAATGGCAGAAAATTATTGAACAGGAAATTTTTTCATTTCACACTTATCGTTGCTTCTTCACTATATGAAAACTGTTCAAGTATTGTCTCACTGAGTGGGCTAATTTGCAAAATGCAGCACTCTATTATAGCATGGCAATTTACAACTCAAAATTGTGAAGAGGCTGTGTATTAGGTAAAACTTTCTCACGTAGGAAATGTGTCAGATGGGATGAAAGGACGCTTCAGATTTTAGACCCTAAGCCAACACAAAAGTCTGAGGAAACAATGCAAATTATCGTTGAACGGGCATAATTTACAATAACCTCCTTTCTGCTGGAGGCCAAATGGCTCATGAAGGACTCAAGTGTGCAGGGGTGAGCATGTAGTCAAGTATGCTTACCAAACTCACAAAGAGGTGAAATAATACAGTCGAACCCGGTTATATCGAACCCGGATATATCGAATTTTGGTTATATCGAACTCACGGAATATCCCTTTGAAAATCCCATGTAAAAGTATAGGAAAGCCGCGTCATATATCGAACTTAATTTCACCGGTCGTTCGATATATCGAACTCCGCACCACGCGCTGGAAAGTGTGCTTTCCCCAAAGACGATCGCATCACTCTTGGCCATTTGCCGCGTGCCGTTTTCAAGCCACGTGCGGAAGGAATGAGAGGGGACAGTTCGGCGAAGGCAGGTCCGGGCAGCACCGCGCCCATTCCCCAAAGGCGCGCGCATCTGCAGTTATCGTTTTCCACGCGCCAACACATGACGTTTCCAAGCCATGTGCGTGGGTGTGCCCATCCTTTTGCCAAGCTATCTCTCTCCTTCAGCACGCGCTACGCATGCGCCAAGCCAGCTCAGCCCGTTTTCGGACAGGCGTCAACGCTTTCTCCAGCGTGTGTTGCGAACCCTCTGCGCGCGCGGCGGCTGAGGTGGCTATGGTGCCTGCAGACGTTAAAAAACGGCAGCTCTCTCCCTCCCTCCCTCTTTCTTTTTTTTTTTTTTTGCGAGTCATCCTTTCTTATCGTTGTGCTGTTCGGACGTTAAGAAGCGGCAGTTTTTTTTTTTCTTTTTGCGGGAGTCGTTTATCCTTGCATGTATGAATCAACGAAAGCACGCGGTCAGCTGCTGCGATCCTGACGCCCGCCCCAAGCACGGCGTGATAAATCGAACCAGGCTTGTGCACTCAAGCCATCATGGGCACTCTGCCAAGTTCGCTCCCCGGCACCGCAGGAGCTATCAAAAGATAAACATGCCCGACGTTATCGCTGCGCAACATCTTGGCACGCTTCCAAGAAATGTGCGGTGGATGAGACGACCGAAACGGAGCGATGTGCACCATCGACATGCAAGCGAAAACGCTCGCGATTTCTGCCGCGCCAACACAGAAATCTTGTTTAGAGCTGCCGCGGTGGCTCGAGCAGCGAGAGGGACGCAGTTCCAACAAGTTTGAAAATTTTCGCTCTGTCGCTGCCGCTCGTCCCTGAGATCGCTGAATCGCCTGCATGTGAGCGAGCTGGCCTTAACGCTTTTTTTTTTTTTCAATTTCTACGTGCAAAAGTGCAGGGTGGGTTCATTATGCGAGTGGGTTGCTGACGCGACAAATACGGTATCGTTTTTTGGCATCGTAAGTGCCGTCACAAGCCAATTTTTGTATATCGAATTATCGATATATCGAACTATTTCGCAATCCCCTTCGAGTTCGATATATCCGGGTTCGACTGTATAAGAAAATCTCCACCTCAGAAGTTTATACTGTCATGTACTCCCACGAATACAAAAACAGAATGAAAAAATTCAAAACTTTATTGCATATCTGTGCCCAGTGCAAACAAAAAATGCAGTAACTGGGTGAAATGTTTACGGTATGCAGTGTCACTGCGACAATAAAAGTTTGGAAATAAGGTAGGAATTGCATCCGTAGAAAGCACAGGCCTCTTTTCCATGTCAAATAGCCCTCTTCTACTGAGCTCCACATAATGCACACGGGACATCGCACCCACCCACTGGAATATGCACATGGTCAGTGGGCATTAACATCCGGTCTACCCTAGGAATTGCACAGCGCCACTTCTCCAAGCGAATATTGTTGGACATGCTCCGCACAAGTCCGGTAGCCCGAATTGCAGTTCTGCATGAAACACTTTTGGAAGCACGTCTTAAAGAAAAAAACACCACTGCTACCATCGTCTGTGCAGCGCTCACCAGCGTGCGCTTCTCTGCTGACGATAGCCAAACACAAGATATTAATACACAATAAAAGAATATGTTTAAAACAGAACAGAAGTGCAGCTGCACACTCCGAAAAGTAGCAAAAACATGTGCGCAGGGCCACACTACACCGGACCGAGCCACCTAGCAATGGGCCCCGCTTTCGTAGCAACCTTTAAGTGACCGGTTGTGATGGCAACACTCCCTGAACATTTTGCGATTTTGTGGCCGCGAGTGGGCAGTGCTCTCACATGCGGCGGGAGAGAGAGTCAACACCTCAGTGTATTATTCTTACACTATGAACTAGAGCCACTAAGAAACTTTGAAAAAAAAAAAAAAAAAAAACTAGCAAATTCTCAACGACAAAAGTGATGATGATAAGTTCATTACATGAGCAAATGGTACTGCAATATTGACCATGAGCGTTACCATTACTAAAGCTACTGTGCTCAACCCCCCCAACCCCCACCTCCAATTAGTAGGCTAATTAGTAAGTACCGATCAGCTTGCCATTTAAAATTTGACTTGAGGAGCAAAATGTAAACTGGACAGTTGTAGATCACCTTGAGAAATGCCTCGCTAGAGTTTTCGGAACAAGATACCTTTTACCAGGGTTTTCCCAAGAAGAGGTGGAGACACCAAATTTTAGGTTGTGTCATTCTTTGCTTCAAATATTGAGTATTACTGACCATCTATTAATAATAAGGGTGTGTTTGTACTGAAATTTTCAAACATGAATAAGAGAAAAAAACGCCATTGAATCTTAAACATCTGCCTGAGAAAAAAAAAAAGAAATAGTAAACAATGTTTGCCTCGCATATATCAGAATCTACATGGCATTTGCAAACAAAATTAAAGTATAACTTCACAGAAGTGCATATAGTACTGAAAAATCCAGTGTAAATACAGTATTAATTTTACACAGGGTTCCATATACCAGTTTGTTGTACAGGAAGCATTTGCATGAAACAGGCTGGAGCTGTCATATCGCTGTTGAATACAGTAAACAAGCAGAGTGGTCCTCAGCATCGACTGAGTCAGGAAACCTTTGTGCACTCGTGGAAATTGTGGAGGACCCCTTGAGAGTGAGACTGCTGCCGCTGTTCTCGGAGCAGTTGCGGAATTGAGATTGTGTCAAGGCTAAGCTGCCCTCTAAATAACGTGGAGCTGATAAGCCAGTAAGCCACACCCTGCAAACGACATGGAGAAGAAGCAATGCATCGGCACCAGTATGCATGTGCATGCCGTCAGAAGGGATTATACTCCTCTCAACACAGCACCGCTCACTCGTCAACATCTTAGATGCTATGCACTGCAGCCCCATCCAGAAGTGCAGCCAGAGATCGAGTATCACTGATGCCAACATCAACAAACACTATCGTGGCTTCGCCGTCGGCGTTGTCCCTTGCAACCACATCCATAAATAAATAAATAAAATAAACAAATAAATCCTGCCTCCACTGGGAATTGAACCTCCATCCCTTGGATCCCCAGCCAAGTGCTTCACCAACTGCGCCACGCCTGGGATCGTGAAACGCACATCATAATTCTCTCCGTCTATCGTGAGGATGATAGTAGCGATGACAATGATGCTGCATTTAGTTGATAATGAGAATGAGAGCAAACGTGATGCACAGTGTGCACCAGCGACGCTTGGGCTTTCGCATTTTTGCAGTGTAGATACCACAGCACTCTCGGAATTTTAGAGCGCAGCTTTTTGATGACCGTTCCTGTGTTTCGAGTCGTCGCCGTTGTCCCTCGTAACCAGTCAGCGCGGAGAAAAGGAGAAGGGTACATTTCGCACTGCGCATGCGCACGCCCCCGCAGCGGGCTGACCAAGTGGAGCAGGAAAGCGTCTGTTGGCATCGCATGCTCCAGGCATAAAAGTGGATTCTGCCTAGAATGCAGTGAACTTTAATGCATTCAACAGAACGCTGGTTGTGTTCAAAGCAATGTTTGGTAGCCCGCACCGCTCGAGCCAAAACACATAGCCGCTACCGTTTGCCACTGCGAACCGCCTGCCCATATAAATAGTTTCTTCTCTGTCAGTTCTTTCTGAGGCATGAGCAAGGCAACCGATGAAAGTCCTTTGTCTATCACAAAACGATCAAAATGGTTACTTGCAATTTTTCTCAACTCTTTTCAGATTTTGAGCTATGTGAATGAAACAAACTGCTGCGTGCCACTTTTTCGTCCAGGTGAGAGTGAATTTTGAATTTTTATTTTCATTATAAAGGTACAGCTCCCATAAAAACAAAACATGGACCGATCACACCTCGCTTTTCCTTTATATTACTTGATAATTTAGTATACTGTGTTCACCATCACAAGAATTTACTGTATTATTGACTGCAAACAACAGTGTGCTGTTTAGGAGCTCTTTATGGCTCCAGCAATCTTCACTTGCAGTAGTTCCCGCACTCCGATAATGCCTAAACATCTTCCAATAATTTTCCACCTCGGAGGAAACAGCTCCCACCCTCCTCCCTTCCCTTATGGCGGTGCAGTATCTGTCACAAGTGTGACAGATACTGCACCTTTCCCATCCTGTGAACCAATTATATATATAAACAGCTGCCCCTGTAAGGTATGTGGCAACAAGAAGGGAGCCCACTGCACATGGGAACTGCTGTGCTGTTTTCATGGCAACTACAGCTGAACCTCTATATAACAAACTCCTATTTGAAGCCGAAAATTTTGTTAAATTGCGAATTTCGTTACATCGAGGTTCCCATGTTTTCGCTGTTCAAATGAAGAGGTTCGAGGAACGCTGCAAGCAGATTGGAAATTGTAAATTACCAATAGACCAATCCCACCAACCGATCTGCGCATGTGCCGGTTTTCCGGGAGTTCTCCGCCACCATGTTAGTTATAGTCAGCTGGTCAGCGTGCGCACATGCCACTGCATTTCTGGAATCACCGCTCCACACAAACTCATCGCACATTTCTCAGACCACTGCTGAGAAACATTCGTCAAGTCATTTTATAAAATTGCACTGACTGTTACATGCAAGGAAAACGTTCTAACTGTCCCTTTGTTCTTTTAAGCAATGGCAATACTCTTCGTTTGGTCGAAAAGGCGTCGACACCGCACGTCCAAAATAATCCGGGCCTGAGTGATATCATATCAAGGCGATTTGTGGTTCTAGTGATTGATAACTGATTGATGTGTGATAGGCAATGATGAGTAAAGAATTAATTGTAATTAACTTACTAATTGACAAATTAGGAAAATGAGAAACGAACAAAGAAGTTTGAGGAAAAAGGCTTCACAGGTGTCAAAATTATCAGAATGAAAAGCCAATGGTATGTGAAGCTCATTAGGAAAATTCAGAGCATTTAACTGATGAAATAATTTAAGTAATTGAAAAATGAAAAATTGGAGAGAGGAGGTTCAGAGGTGTCAAAATGCTCAGAATGGTGGCTGGCTGATGGAAATATTTATTCAGAGATAAGGGAGGGTGATGTGCTCAGAATGAAAAGGCAATGCTTGATTATTCTAATTAGAAAAATATAGAGTGTGCAATTGTTCTATTATTTATTGAAAGCATTGAAAAAAAATTGGAGAAATTGAAGAAAGGGCTTCGAAGGCTTTCAAATGCTGAGAATGAAAAGCCAATGTTTCATGTTGCTGATAAAGGAAAGTTAGAGTGCAATTGATCAATTAATTGAAACATTTGGAAAAATAAAAAATTCCAAAAATGGGGCTTCAAAGATTTCAGATTGCTCAGAATGAAAAGTCAATGCTTACTGATGCTAATTAAGAAATTTAGTGTGTAATTGATGAATCAATTACTGAAATAATCGAAAAAATAAAAATGGTAAAGGAGGGCTTAAAGGTGTCAGAATGCTGAGAATCAAAAGTCAATGCTTGATTATGCTAATAAAGGGAAGTCACTACGTGTAATTGATCAATTAATGAAATAACCGAATTGAAAAAAAAATGAAAAAAAAAAGTGACAAGAGGGTTCAAATGTCTCAAACTGCTGCGAATGAAAAATCAATGCATCAAAAGGCTAAGGAAGAAAATTGAGAGTGTGTGTTATCAATTTATTGTTTCCAATAATTAAAAAAATTTAAATATGTTTTCAAAAGTATTGAACCGCTGAGAATGGAAAACCAATGTTTGCTGATGCTAAGTATTATGTATAAAAAGAAATAAAAATCAAAACACAAAAATAACCATAAAATAGAAAGCGAAAAGCATACCTGTGTGCGAAACGCTATCAAGTTATAACCGTAGCGGCAGAGCTGAAGTGATCCCTTAATTTTGTTTCTGTTGTTACCGAGTAATTACGCGGTGATGTCCTATATTTGAGCCATGTATGAATACTTTCATGGAGAACAATTTTTTGGAGGTTTTATTTTAGCATGCGCATGTTTTCGGTGCGTGTTATTATTTTAGCTTAATTCTGGACGTCATTGGGATGCAATGGAGGATGGCGAAAATTTTTAATTGTGGCGTCAGTCCTTTGTGTTTTAATTGTCATCTGGATTTGGCACAAAGCCGATATTTCATAGCAGACCTTGGCAACAGTGATATCCACTGACTTTTGATAGATTAGGTGATAAATTTTATTTGTGTGTTGAACAGTGATGTTTCAGAAATACAGCTGACCCCGAGGATTTGTGAAAGTTTACCTGATCTCAGGCCAGAAAGTCCTGGGTAAGTTGTTGCAAAGTGTCCCGTGGAGCACATTACGGCGATAAAAAATTAGTCTTTATGCACCGTCATGATAATAAGGTTATTTATTTGATCACTTTTACACTCCAAATTTTCTTAATCAGCGTCATCATGCATTGGCTTTTTATTCCGAGCATTTTTACACTTACTAACACCCTTTTCCATATTTTTTCTTTTATTTCAATTAACTAGTTGTCACAATATTGAAGTTAATTAATTGATCAACTAAACGCTACAAATTTTTTTAATTGGCATCATCAAGCACTGGATTTTATTCCTGGCATTTTTGTATCTACAGAGCGCCTTTTCATATTTTTTATTTTATTTCAATTACTAATTGATCATTATACTTTGTAAATATTTTTAGATAGCATCAGCAAGCATTGCTTTTCATCCTGAGCATATTGACACCTTTGAACCTCCAACAAAGCAAAGCACAAAAACCACAAAGGACGAGGAGGGGACAGGACAAATGCTTGTCCTGTCCCCTCCTCGTTCTTTGTGGTTTTTGTGCTTTGCTTTGTTGACGATTAACCAACACGCCAAAACATTTCCCCTTTGAACCCCCTTTTTCAAATTTTTTCTACCCCAATTAACCAATTATTTACGATTTTATTAACTCGTCATCGCCTATCACACACCAATCAACGATCAAACACTATAACGAAACATCACTATAATACAATTTTTTGCACAGCCCCCGAATATTTTCGACACGCGCCGTTGACTACTGCTACTATTATGACAACGACGGTGCCGACGGCTTTTCGTTCGAACGAGCGGAGCAAGCTACACCTAAAACCGGAGTCGCTTTTCCCTTGTGCTATTGTTATGCATCCAGGAATGTAACAAGCGAATTTTCCCAATGCACTTGGGCATACACACGAGCTAAATACCGTTCGGAAATGCGGCGCACAGGCACTCCAGGCTGGCGGAGCAGCTGAATGACTACATCTATCAGCATGCACCGCGGCAGCGCCGGCGTCGTGAAACTGGCCGGTGGGATCGGTCTATTCATGATATAAGCAAGAACCTCCAGCAATAATAGCACAAACAAGGGCAGGGATGTTATTTCATATGTCAGGAGTATAATGAGTGATAACTAATGGATGTGAACGCATTATTTTTCTACATCAATCATCATCAATATCAGCCTGATTATACCCACTGCAGGGCGAAGGCCTCTCCCATATTTCTCCACTTAACCCGGTTCTGTGCTAGCTGCATCCACTTGACCCCTGCGAACTTCTTAATCTCATCCGCCCACCTAACTTTCTGCCGCCCCCTGTTACGCTTTCCTTCCCTTGGAATCCAGTTTGTTACCCTCATCGACCATCGGTTATCCTCTCTTCGCACTACATGTCCTGCCCATGTCCATTTCTTCTTCTTAATTTCTACTAGAATGTCGGTAACTTGAGTTATTTATCTGACCCACTCTGCACGCTTTCTATCTCTTAATGTTACCCCTACCATTTTTCGTTCCATAGCCCTCTGGGTTGTCCTCAACTTAAGTAGAACTCTCTTGGTTAGCCTCCACGTTTCAGCCCCATAGGTGAGTACAGGCAAGATGCAACTGTTGTATACTTTCCTCTTGAGCGATACCGGTAAGCTGCTAGTCATAATCTGCGAGCGCTTGCCAAATGCACTCCATCCCAATCGTATTCTTCTTGTTATTTCCTTTTCGTGGTCCGGGTCTGCGGTTACTACCTGTCCTAAGTAGACATATTCGCCTACTACTTCCAGTATTTCGCTACCTAATGTAAACTGCTGTTCCTTCCCGAGGCTGTTGAACATTACCTTAGTCTTCTGCATATTGATTTTCAAGCCTACCTTTCTACTTTTCCTGTCTAGGTCATCAATCATTATTTGCAGTTCATCCCCCGAGTTGCTTAGCAAGGCAATGTCATCAGCAAATCGCAGATTACTGAGGTATTCTCCATCTACCCTTATCCCTAACTGCTCCCATTCCAAGTCTCTGAATACTTCCTCTAAACAAGCTGTGAATAGTACTGGGGAGATTGTGTCTCCTTGCCTAACACCTCTCTTTATGGGAATTTTGTTACTTTCTTTATGCAGAACTATGGTTGCTGTGCAGCCGCTATATATATCTTCCAGCACTTTCACGTATGGCTCGTCTACCCCCTGATTTCGCAATGCCTGCATCACCGCCGAGGTTTCAACTGAGTCAAATGCTTTTTCGTAATCAATGAATGCTATGTATAAGGGCTGGTTATATTCCGAGCATTTTTCTATCACCTGATTGATGGTATGGATATAATCGATAGTAGAGTACCGTTTCCGAAACCCTGCTTGATCCTTTGCTTGATTGCAGTCTAAGGTTGTCCTGATTCTATTAGCGATTACCTTAGTAAATACCTTATATGTAACAGACAGTAAGCAGATTGGTCTGTAATTTTTAAGGTCCTTAGAGTCCCCTTTCTTGTGAATGAGGATAATGTTTGCATTCTTCCATGGTTCCGGTACCGTCGATGACACCAGGCACTGCGTATACAGGGTAGCCAGGTTTTCTAGCACGATATCCCCCCCGTCCTTCAGCAAATCTGTAGTTATCTGATCCTCTCCAGCTGATTTCCCCCTTTTCATAGTTTCTAGTGCTTTCTTGACCTCGTCCTTCGTCACTGGTGGAACGTCTGACTGTTTTTCCCTACCGCCAATCTCATTACGGTCCTGACTACTTTGGCTACTGTAGAGATCTGTATAGAACTCCTCGGCTACTTTGACTATCTTTTCCATATTAGTGATGTCGTTGCCCGCCTTGTCCCTTATCGCATACATCTGGTTTTTGCCTATGCCCAATTTCTTCTTTACCGCTTTAAGGCTTCCCCCGTTCTTTACAGCATGCTCAATTTTCTCCATGTTATACTTCCTAATATCGGCCACCTTGCGCTTATTGATTAGCTTTGATATCTCGGCCAATTCGATCTGGTCTGTTGGATTGGAAGCTTTCATACTCTGGCGTTTCTTAATCAAATCTTTCGTCTCCTTAGACAGCTTACCGGTATCCTCTCTAACTATCCTACCGCCTACTTCTACCGCGCACTCAGTAATGATATCTCTGAAATTATTGTTCCTTGCCTCTAGGGTAATGTCGCCATCCTCAGTTAGAGCTGAAAACCTATTCTGTAGCGAGATCCTGAACTCTTCTGCCCTCCCCCTCACCGCTAATTCGTTGATGGGTTTCTTACTTACTAATCTGTTGCGTTCCTTCTTCAGATTTAGGCTAATTCGGGACCTCACCATCCTGTGGTCACTGCATCGCACTTTCCCGATTACCTCTACATCTTGCATAATGGCGGGGGTTGAACACATTATAAAGTCGATTTCATTTTTAGTCTCTCCGTTAGGACTTTTCCAGGTCCATTTCCGGTTCTTCCGTTTGCTGAAGAAGGTATTCATGATTCGTAAGTTATTGCGCTCTGCAAACTCAACTAGTAACTCCCCCCTGCTATTCCTAGAACCAATGCCATAGTCACCTACTACCTTGTCTCCTGCCAGTTTTTTCCCTACCTTGGCATTGAAATCGCCCATTAGTACAGTATACTGCGTTTTTACTTTTCGCATTGCCGATTCTACATCTTCGTAGAAGCTTTCAACTGCCTGGTCATCATAACTACATGTAGGTGCATAGGCCTGTACAACCTTCAGTTTATACCGCTTATTAAGCCGAATTACGATGCCTGCAACCCTCTCATTAATACTATAGAATTCATCTATATTACCGGCTATATACTTATTGACAAGGAAACCTACTCCTAGTTGTCGCCTCTCTGGTAAGCCTCGATAACACAGTACATGCCCATCTTTCAGTACAGTATATGCCTCATTCGGCCTCCTAACCTCACTAAGCCCTATGACATCCCATTTCATGCCCTCTAGTTCCTCTAACAGCACTGCTAAGCTAGCTTCACTAGCTAGGGTTCTAGCATTAAACGTTGCCAGGGTCAGTTTCCAATGGCGGCCTGTCCAGCGGAGCCAGACTTTCTTAGCACCCCCTGCTGCGTCACAGGTCTGACCGCCGCCGTGGTCAGTTGTTCCGCAGCCGCTGGTGACTGAGGGCCGGGGTTTTATGGAGCTTATCATAGGAGGTTGCGGCCAATTACTGCACCAGGGTGGCCAACTCCTGTTCTGGTGAGGGAGTGCGTTGCCGGAGGTGTTCACCGGCATCAGGTCGCACCCCAAACCTGTTTATGCAATTCCATCAACACGCGGATTTTTTTTTTTCTTTCATCCGGTGGAGAATTGCGCGGCACCGGGATTTGAACCCCGGTCCTCTTGCATGCGAGGCGGATGTTCTACCGCTACGCCACCGCTGCACCTTTTTTTCTACATTTTTCTACATGTCAGCACAAAGAGCGAGCACAGCACCTAGTACTCAAAGCCACCGCCAGATGTCGCCACTCACATCACCATAATCCTACAATGTTATGGAGACTAAAGTCTCTAGGTCAACTGACCTAGGGGATGCTGTAGTATGTTCAAATCGCCCGCGTTAGCACGGCTACCTTGGGCGCGGCAATCTTTTGCTCAGTCATCAAGCACGCATAATGTTTTTACTCTCGTAATGAACCCATTCGCATAATAAACCCGCCTCCCACTTTCCATGCTTTTGCCTGAGGATATGAAAAAAAAAAAAAATTTGTTAGTCTTAACGTGTCCCTCTGTTTTACACCGTCGTAGTCCACAGCGCGCCAAGATGTTGCCCAGCGATACCATCACTGGTGTGTTTTTCTTTTGACCTTACTTCTAACAGTAGGGGGGGAGGGGAATTGGCAGAGGGCCAGCGGCCTTGTCAGGAGTGCTGGATCCTCCGGTTACCTAAGCCTGGTTTCGTACTTTTGCTTTTACCATATGGCTTGGGCGGGAGCAGTCTACAGCCACAAACTCATTGGAACAAGATATCAGCAAATGCCTTTTGAAGCGAACAGTGCTGAAGTCACCATCCTGATAGCCATCAGTGCTTTCATTGATTGACAGGTGGATTAATGGATGACTCTGGCAGAAAAAAAAAGAAACTGTCAGCTTTTCTCGCTTAATGAACCCTCTCCCAGACTAGCATTATTTTTACTTAAAAAAAAAAAAATGGGTTCATTACGCAAAAATATAGTATTCCCCGTTAGCACTTTCCCGTGCCAATTGGCCAGTGATGTCTGACGCATCCTGAAACTACTGAAACTTCTGCACCGCAGATTTTGTATGCACATGGCAAATCGTGCGGCAGTACGTTCCTACCATCATTATTTAGTTTTGCTCGCAAATTCCAGACTGCCAACAAAATGGCGCTTAAAAAGCCAAATACAGTCAAACCCGGATATATCGAGCCCGGATAATGCGAATTTTGGTTATATTGAACTCATAAAATATCCAATTGAAAATCTCATGTAAAAGTATAAGAAAGCTGCGTCGTATATGAAACTCAATTTCACTGGTCATTCGATATATCGAACTCTGCACCACGCATTGGACAGTGCGGTGCGCCTTCTCCATAGACAATCGCATCACCCTCGGCCATTTTCTGCGTGACGTTTTCAAGCCATGCGCGGAAGGAATGAGAAGGCACAGTTCGGCGACGGCTGGTCTAGGGCAGCGCCACACCCTTTGCTCAAAGGTGCCCGCATCTGCAGTGATCACTGCCGCACGCCAGCACGTGACGTTTGCAAGCCACATGCGTGAAGGAACCAGAGGGAACCAATGCAGCCACAGTGCTCGGGAGAGGGGAAAAACGCGATAGAGCGAAGCGCAAGGATGTGCCCACTCTTCTGATGAGCTTTATCTCTCTCCTTTCTCTCTCT
Organism: Amblyomma maculatum; assembly: GCF_055883805.1. Taxonomy (NCBI): domain Eukaryota; kingdom Metazoa; phylum Arthropoda; class Arachnida; order Ixodida; family Ixodidae; genus Amblyomma; species Amblyomma maculatum. The sequence goes on from NW_028146741.1 coordinate 1,194,153, forward strand.
TTCCCAAACTTCGTTAGTAGCAGCACGCACTACGCATGAGCGGACAAGCCAGCTCAGCCAACACCTCCTAGTTTTCTAGGTGGTGTTGGCTCAGCCCGTGGCAGACGCTTTCTCCAGTGTGTGTTGTGAATGCTCTGCGCGCGGCGGCTGACGTGCGATGCGCGCCTCATGTCGTCATGCTGCACGTGCATAATCTACAACAGCTGTTTTATTTTTTAATTTTTTTTTGTGCGGGAGTCATTCATCATTGCCGTTGTGCTGAACGTGCGGTGTAGCGTATGCTATGATGACGGCGGACGTTAAGCTGCAATATTTTTTGTTTTTTTTTTAGAGTCGTCCTTACTTCTCGTGCTGAACGTGCGACGCAGCGTAAGCCATGGCAGCTGCAGACGTTAAGAAGTGTCAAGCTTTTTTTTTTTGTGAGGGTGGTCCATTCTTACATCTATGAATCAACGAAAGCATGCGATCAGCTGCGATCATGACACCAAATTTTAGCATTGTTTGCTTCAAACGGCATTTGCAGCTATCGTGCTTCCAATGATTTTGTGCCAGTGGACTACGCCCGCCCCAAACGCAGTGGGATAAATCGATCCAGGCTAGTGCAATCAAGCCATCACGGGCACTCTGCCAGGTTCACTCCCTGCCACCGCTGGATCTATCATAAGTATAGTCAAAAGATAAACACGCAGTGACGCTATCGTTGCGTAGCATCTTGACGCGCTGCCAATAAATGAGCTGTGGATGCGACGGTCAAAACGGAGGGATGCGCCTCCAAACGCTTTTATTTAATTTATTTTTTTCAAATTCTCTGGGGCAAAAGTGGGGGGTGGGTTCATTATGCGAGTAGGTTGATTATGTGACAAATACAGTATCATTTTTCACAATCACAAGCAGCATCTCAAGCTGATTTCTGTATATCGAATTATAGATATATCGGACTATTTCGTGATCCCCTTCGAGTTCGATATATCTGGGTTCCGCTGTACAAAATGCGGTCAGTCTCGGCTAAAGTTTTAATTCTCACCTGATTGTCAAGATGGTGCCTGGTGTATGCATGCAAGGACTTTGTTAAATCGAAAGTGCGGCATGAAAGTACCATAAAAAACCCAAATACGAGGTGCAATTTAGGGGTAGCAAAACGGGAAAAAAAAGTTTTCACCCGAGTATAATGCGAGCGAGAGAAATTTTCGAAACCCTTCATTTTCACAGCATTTTACGCTCTTCATTTCATGGGCAATCGTAGCCTGTCGAACTTTCTTCAGAAAGTCCTTTGTCAGACATATCTTCCCATAAGAAGTCGTCTTCTGTCGCGTCGAGTGCATTGGAGATGCTGCATTTCTAAAAGAGCGGGAAACAAGCTCCTCAGGAATGCTGGCCCAAGCATCTGCGATGAAGCTACAAATGATTGCTGGAGAGGCCCGCTTCAGTCGCCCGGAAGCAGTTACTTCGGGGTCTCTAGACCTCATCCACTCCTGGTAGCACCGCTTGATAGCATCCTTAAATGGTTTGTTAATGCAAACGTCTAGCGGCTGTAACTGGGACGCCATCCCTCCCAGAATGACGACAAGTTCGGTGCGCGATTCGCGCAGTAGTCTCTTTACTGAATCGACCAGGTGGCAGCGGAAGGCATCTAATACGAGCAGTGATCTGAACCCCAGCAGTGCTCCTGGCCGCCGGCATCACACAGACTTGACCCAGTCAAGTACTAATGTCTCGTCCATCCAACCTTTGTCCTGACACCGGACGACAACATTTTTCGGTAGCTTCTCACCTTTAGGCAGCGTCTTCCGTTTGAACATAACATAAGGTGGAAGCTTGCGGCCATCCGCAGTGCAGGCCAGCATTATGGTAACCCGCGTCTTCTCATTCCCTGTCGATTGCACACAAACCTGCTTGCCACCTCTTTCGTTCACTGTGAGCGCCGACGGCATGTCGAGGTACATGGCAGTCTGGTCAGCATTCCCGATTTGGCCCAGCTGGAAATTGTGACTCTTTCGCAGCAAAATGACATGTCGCTGGAACGCCACAAGCTGTTCCTCGTAGCTTGCGGGGAGTTTCTGTGAAATTTAAGTTCGCCGATGCAAAGAAAACCCTGCTCGACGCATAAAACGGCACACCCAATTTTTGCCTTTATCCGCGGCAATCTCCCTCGCTTTAGCTTGGAGGAGCTCAATGCTTACTGCGAGGTGTGCTGCACGCTGTTCTTGGACGAAGGCGGCGAGATCCTGCTCGATTTCGGGAAACACTCCATTATTTCATCCCCAAAAACTCTTTCTCTTCCCGCTGCACGCAAATAGGGCTTCTTTCTGTTTACTCCAGCCCCAAATGCTGCCCTCAGTGATGCCGAACTGCCGCCCAGCCACACAACTCCCAACGGTCGGCAGCGAGGAAAGCCTTCTTTTTAAAGGCAGCTGAATACTGTCTTCGCGCTCCTGACATCGTGGGAAATTCCATTCTTTCAATGCGTTCAATAAAATGGCGGAGCAACGAGAAACAAAAAAAGAAGGCTACCGATGCCACCCCTAGGTGACGCAACCTCCAAAAAAAGTATTCATGATGATAGCACTGAGCAGTTTACATTAGGTAGCGAAATACTGGAAGTAGTAGGCGAATATGTCTACTTAGGACAGGTAGTAACCGCACACCCGGACCACGAAAAGGAAATAACAAGAAGAATACGATTGGGATGGAGCGCATTTGGCAAGCACTCGCAGATTATGACTAGCAGCTTACCGGTATCGCTCAAGAGGAAAGTATACAACAGTTGCATCTTGCCTGTACTCACCTATGGGGCTGAAACCTGGAGGCTAACCAAGAGAGTTCTACTTAAGTTGAGGACAACCCAGAGGGCTATGGAACGAAAAATGGTAGGGGTGACATTAAGAGATAGAAAGCGTGCAGAGTGGGTCAGAGAAATAACTCAAGTTACCGACATTCTAGTAGAAATTAAGAAGAAGAAATGGACATGGGCAGGACATGTAGTGCGAAGAGAGGATAACCGACGGTCGCTGGGGGTAACAAACTGGATTCCAAGGGAAGGGAAGCGTAGCAGGGGGCGGCAGAAAGTTAGGTGGGCGGATGAGATGAAGAAGTTCGCAGGGGTCAAGTGGATGCAGCTAGCACAGAACCGGGTTAAGTGGAGAAATATGGGAGAGGTCTTCGCCCTGCAGTGGGTATAATCAGGCTGATGATGATGATGATGATGATGAACTGTGAATTTGAACCGAAAATTGTTTGGATCCGTATATAATACGAGGTAGAAATTTGAAGCTACAAAATTGGAAAAAAAAAAAAAAACACGTATTATATTCGGGTTTTTACGGTACTTCTTTAAATCGCGAAAAAAAAAAACATAGTTTTTAAGAGGGCAGAAAGTAGGAAATAATGTCCAAAAGTTCCGAATTTTTGGACCATATTTGGAGCGAGCAGTACTGTGGAGATCGTGTTTTGACCAAAGGTTGGCCAAAGGCTCGTTTTTTCGGCATCACTTAGACACGAGCGAGCGTCGTTTTCCAAACGACCAATCTTGCGCAACCGTGAAAGCTAGGCAAGCAGACATTCGGATGTTCATCACTGCCATTTGAGGCAGTGGCAATAAGCGAATCCTCATCCTTTTCATTGCGGCAGCCTGCAAAGATCGCGCAACCGGACTGAAAATGGAAATGAAACGTGAGCACCGTCCACCGCGCTCTGACGCCGCCCGCCGCCATCCGGGAGGGGGGGGAGGTGCATTTATGATTCACAGGGGTTCTCGTTCTGCTCGCTTTTTTTCCCGCGCGTTTCGTCTCGCAGTCTTCGCTACCGTCGTTAACCGTGAAAATTGAATGTTATTGCTTCGCGCGGAACATGCATTCATTTGCAGCACGATCGACTGCATTGCAATATGTCGTGAAGTGGTATGGACATGACGAAAGCACCGGCCAAGATATTCTAACCGGAGGGTGATAGCGGTTACAGCTTAGCATAATCCACTTCTGCAGAACGCCACTACACATGCGGTGATCACCTTGAGCGAGTTGCATGCTTCCCGGCTGCACGCACACCTGCCGTGTCTGCACCAGCAAGTGCACGCGGACTGGCGGCCGCGCCCGCCATATCACATCACGCAAGCACTTGAGCATGAGCGGCGCGCGGTAGCCGATCACAGTAGCAGATCGCGCTATACTGTAACTCCTTGTTATCGGTATACATATAAATAAAACATGGGGAGTGGCAAAGTTCGTGATTTTTAAAGTTGATTTTTCGCAGAAAAATGATTTTTTTTTTCAAGTTCGCGGATTTTCCGGACTGTTCGATAATTCGGACCATTTCCCGTGTCCAGTCAAGTCCGAAAAAACGGTCGGCGACTGTTGTTCCATTTTTGCAGATACAGCAGAGGAAGAGTGAACACCCCAATCACTATTCTTTTTCTTCTTACCTACTTTCTTATCATCACAGAAGCATGGGGCTGAATGCCAAGCTAGAAACAAAAAAAAAAAGAAACAAGGTGAGAAAATCCAAGCTTGCCCGCTCCGTAGAAAGATGTGGCATTTGTACGATAGTGATATTGTAGCCACAGGATTCCATCCTAGCATGCGCTGCAGCCAGTGTTGCAGATATGAGACAGCTACCAGCAGTGGGCTTGTCTGGTAAGCAGAACAAACTTTGCACACTATCTATTAGCAAAATAGGTGTTGTGTGGCCCCCTGTCAGGACCTAATTGCCTGGTGGACAGGTGACTATAGACATGGGCAACCAGATGGACTGGTTGATGGGCAGCAAAACCACTCCCACCCACAGTGGGAAGATCTCTGCAGGTTTTTCAATTGCAGCATTTATCAAAGCCTGCAAAATATGCTAATCAGCATGAAGCAACTCTGCTATTTTAGCATTTCTTCCAGACACGCTCTCAGAAAGCTATTAGCTTATGTAGCTGATTATAAGTTGAACTTTTTCGTCGAAAAATGACCTTCCAAAGCTTGAGGGTTGAATGAATGCATTGATGGGATAGTTCATGACAATTATCCTAGATTAAAGGCATCAAAAGATACACAAACACAAGGAAGGTAACAGGAGTGAGAGATGAAAAAGGGGTTTACTTATATTCAGAGTCCATGGAGTTGTAAATTCAACCTACAGTTGATGACTAATTTTTCGGACACCCAATTTATTGAACATGTTTGATTATTCAGACTTTTTACCGGTCCTAGGACATACCTTATAAAGTCAATGTATTACACGGCTCAAAATTTCGGACACTCTAGGGAGGGCTATTCAATTTTTCGGACATTCCAAGCGTCAGCCGGGCCAACTGCCACACATTTTGAGCGGTGTCGCCGACATCTTGTTTGTTTACTTTTTCCTTCAATAGCCTTGAAACCAGTGACGGCCTTGCGTGCCGCTCCTCAGCTAAACTGACGCTGGATCGAGGCTATATTATTTGCCTAGCAGCTTCCGCTTCCGGAATAACATCGCTGCTCGCTGCCGGAGTGCTTTTTTTTTTTAGCTTGATCACTTCGACTGCCTGTTCCTCTGGTGTTTGCCGTGCGTTTCACATGGGTTGCCGAGCTTAGCGAGTAGGTCTAGCCGTGGTCGTGCTGATGCGGAACTACATTCTGTCGCTACTATGGCTCGCATTTTAATTGAATCGGCTTCGGTTCTTCAAGAAGCTGTTTCCGGATTCTATAAGAAGCTTTTTTTTTTTGCGAGCAACGCGGCAGCGAGAAGGCATTCAACGAAGTCGGTGTGGTAATCCAGTGGTTGGTGATGGTGGTGTGCCTTGACAGTAAGAAAACCTACTCTCTCGAATTGCTTGGAGCACTTATAGTATGCTCACCGACGCATAGAAGTCGATGGCACCCACAACGCTGCACAATTGCTTCCGCCACGCGGGATTTGTGCTGAATGACGAGTCGGCTGCCTTGGATGAGGAGAGCGTCATCGAGCAGCTGTCAGGCAGTGAGCAGCTAATTAACGACCTTCGCACTGCAGGCGTCGAAATTCCATCGACCGTCTAGTTTTCAGATTTCACAGATGTGGACCACGAGTTGGAACTATGCACTGGGCTCACAGATGGAGAAATTATTCGCCAAGTGCTTGCGAAGTCTGAGGGCGACGACGACGATGACTCACCTGTAGCAGCGCAGCCGACGCAAGCTGAGCTGATGCAAACGGTCGCCACCCTTTTGTTGGCTTACGGCGACCCTACGACTCTCACCGAAATTCAGGCAGACCTATTAGCACGGAAGCGGAGCGTAGTGCACAAAAGCATTCATGACTTTTTACGGCCTCAAAGTCAATAATAGGCAATAAATTGAGCTTTTTTGGTGCACATTTGTTTTTTTGCACTGCCCGATTTTTCGGACATTTTCACGGTTCATTGAGAGTCCAACTGTATATGCAGGGTATAAAGTAGTTTCAGCTGAGCTGCCGGCTATATCGCACACGTTCACGAATAGTTCCACAACAGCTGTCACGCATGGTACTAAAGCAGGCTTCTTAAAAAACTGGAATTTATCTCAAGATACACCAAAATTTTTGTTTTCAAACGACAGAAACACTTTGAAGACGAACTGTGGGAGATCCGATCCGACCCGATCCCCATCCCTATCCCTATCCCCATCCCAATCCCCATTCCATCCCATCCCACCCCAAACCATGTAACCAGTTACATGTAGGATCACCAGTTACAGTTACATGTCAGTGGTGTGCGTCATTTGTGTGCCCGATAGAAGCAAAATTGTTTTCTAGAGGGAAAACTCATCTCAAACGGGAGTCATCCTCATGGCTCCTCATGCTGCATGCCAGGAGGTTGGCAGCATCAGCCGGAGCTCACCTTGACGTTCTTGAACTGTTCGTTGTCTGGTGGCGTCCATCCATACGACACTTTACCCAGGGCAGCCCGGAAGCGCTGTTTAGCCTCCATCCAGTACTGTGGACTTTGGGCTACAGGACGCTTCTTCAGTCTGTCCCATTCCTGGGCAGATGAATATCACATCCAAGGAGAAATGTAAGGGCATGACATGGCAAACAGAAAAGGCTTTTCACGCTTCCTCTCTCCGCATGCGTGCCGCCCTCTTCCTTTGCCCTTCCACCGGTTCAATATGAACACCCACCTTCTAGTGCACATGCACCGTTCACAACGATGACCAATGCCAACAACTGATGGCAGCAGCTACCACTTTCCACTACGCCAGTGTTACCCACGTTTAGCCAGTTTCCTGGGTAGCAGATTAATTTTTTTGTTTGTTTGCACTCCACAGCAAGCGGCAGGTCCCATTAGAGCAGCGCCCCAAGGTCACAAGCTCAAGCAGTTGCCAAGAAAGATAACTGGTACAGTGTCAACCATCTACAGCAAGAATACCGAAGAACAGACTGCGCATTAGGCCTAATTATTATCTAGCCAGGCTCAGTTGCAGATACAGATTCTTGGGGAAAACAAATTCCCTTTTAACACTTTCCTGTCCGTGGGAAAAAAAGGTAGTTTTTGGGTGATGTCATTATTTTTTTGTTTCTTTAACAAAACTTGCTTTGGTACAGGAGTGGCTAGTATCAAATTGTAGAGGAGGAATTCCTCTTAAAACAATCAGCAAAAGCTTGTACAGTCGAGCCCGCTTACAAAAAACCTGAGCGTCACGCGAAATTCGTTCGTTGCATCCAGAAGCTCGTGATATATGGGCCGCTCACAAGAAAAATCGACATCAATGAAAAAAATATATAATTCAGAAAAAAAGTCGATGATCGTTGTCTGCCTCTTAAGGGGGGAGGCGACCTTTGAAAACCGAAAAATCGCGTAATAGATATTCCGGTAGTATGTCTTTTAAACTACCCTTTCTGTAATTGTCAATGCCCAACTCACCGTAGAAATACCCGAAATTAATTATGTATATAATGAGCGACGGCAGCCGCGGAGCAGCGAACAAGAGCCAAAAATTTCCAAACTTCGCGAGCGCGCGTCATTCCTCTCCCGCCGAACTGAACACCACCATCTTGGTCTTGTTTTGTTTGTGAATTCTTGCGCTTTCTTCTGGCACCCTCGGCGGCGGTATAGTGGCAGCAATGGCAGCGCGGTTGAGGCGTGGCTTGCTTCCGATTGGGAGTCTCGCGGCGGTTTTCAAGCTTCCCGCGCTCGAATGCAAGGCTGCGATTGGGCAAAGCGCATGCTCCGCGAGAATGCGGGGTATCGAGCGACTACTATTGGCTGCTGCGCCTGCTGATGCATCGGTCTCTGCCGACTACCCTTCCGCGTCGTCTGCTTCGGCTCTTTGCTGTCGTTGTTAAACGTTGCGTGGTTAAACGTTAAGTGGTCGCTCACGATGCCTCGAGATGCGACATGCGTTCAGTGCAGGCTTGGCTAGTTTCTTCTTTTTTCGTGTCGGCGCTCCTCCGTGCCGATGCCGCAAAAGATAACCCGGGAAGTCACTTGCCGCGTTTGGACCGCTCCTCGTTCCTCCGGCGAGATGCCACAACAGATAAACCGGGAAGCCGCTTGCTGCATCTGCGCTGCCCCTCATGCCTAGGGCGAAATGCCGCGAGGGAATCGAGAATGCCGAAGCACAGGATTGACGGATCTCAGCATGTGGAAAGTGGTTCGCAGCACCAAGGCGTTCGCTGGCTAGTCGCACAGATGTTCGTTGTAGCCGAGACAGAGCGCCATAGCCCTAATGTATATTTTGATGGTCGCACCGGACTTGTTCGTGATAAGCGAGCGTTCGTCTTAAGTGGGGCCATTATAAGTGGGCTCGACTGAAGTTAAAAAAACAAACACACAAAAGCATCAACCTTTCTTGGTACAAATAAAACAAAAAAATTTCAATACCTTTTTTACAAAAGGGACCATTGCAACATTGACGCAAATTCTAGCTTTCTGTGTACAATATTCGCTGAGTTAGGTAAGAAAACAGTAATCGAGGTCGACTGTGCCGAGGTCAACCCCTGGCTGTGTAAGTCTTGTAGAACTTTGTGAACCAACTTCTCTGCAAGGCTCGTTTTCAAACAAACAGGTCTAGTTCACTGACGCCACTCACGCATTAATCGAAGTAACGAGCAGAATGAAGTCCTTCTTTAATTTGGCTTGTAGAGTTTAACGTCCCAAAGCGACTCAGGTTATGAGAGACGCAGTACTGAAGGACTCCGGGGTAATTTTGGCCACCTGTGGTTCTTTAAAATGCACAGACATCGCATATTCTATTTCACCTCGATTGAAACGCAGCTGCCGGTGGCCGGGATCAAACCTTAACTCCGGCACAGTAGTCGAGCACCTGAACCACGTACTGTACCACCGTGGCGTCATTTTTCCATTCTACATAAACCTAGGAATTTCTCCAGAATAGTACTCAGGGAGAGGGATCGAAAGAGTACAATGAATATCACATATTTCTATGGGAAATAGAGGATGAATGTTGTGGGGATTGTCCAACACCTTGCTCCTTGAACGTGGGTTCGGCCACTCTGGTTCAGCCCATTCGTCACGCTCCCTCGGATCCCTGCGACACCTTCGCGACTCACAATTACGAATGTGCCCAAAAGAGATGTCTGGCTCTTTTCATTTGAGACTGCAAGTATGTCGGATAATGAGACTTTTCAACTGGAAAATAAGCCTCCCCAGTTAAAAAAGAAATAAGTGACTCCGATTGGGAAAGTTCCAATTGGTACCGGTTAGAAAATCTCCAGTGGCAAATCAGCAAACAGTTGGACTGTTGGACCAGCTGAAAGTTGCCCTTTTCCAGCCATAAGGTTTAGTGAAGGTAACAGCACCCAGTAGACGTTCAAGAGATGTACTTTAATGTAAAAGTGTGCAAAACGCTCAATACGAGCGATATTAGGGTGCAAGAAAAAAGCCCAATTGGCGTACATGGACGGCCCTCAACCTTATTTTACTAAAGTTTCTAAGAAGGAGAGCAAATCATGACAACTACTTCCTCATATATCAAGAAAACAATCAAGTATCACAGTCAAGGGACAGTAATATGATGCAGTGCTAGCATAACCTGGACACATATTCATAAAACACATTTGCTCCTGCTTATACAGTCGAACCCGGATGTATCGAACTCGAAGGGGATCGCGAAATAGTTCGATATATTGATAATTCGATATACAGAAATCGGCTTGTGACGGCACTTACGATGCGAAGAAACGATACCGTGTTTTTCGCATAACCAACCCACTCGCATAATGAACCCACCTTCCATTTTTGCACCCGAGAATTTGAAAAAAAAAAAAAAAAAAAAAAAAGGTGTTAAGGCCACCTTGCTCACATGCAAGCGATTGAGCGATCTCAGCGACTAGCGGCAGCGACAAAACGAAAAATTTCCAACTTGTTGGAGCTGCGTCCTTCTCGCTGCTCAAGACATCGCAGCAGCTTAAAACAAGGCTTCTGTGTCGCCGCGGCAGAAATCGCGAGCGTTTTCGCTTGCATGTTGATGGCGCATGCCTCTTCGTATCGGTTATCTCATCCCCAGCTCATTACTTGGCAGCGTGCCAAGATGCTGCGCAGCGATAACGTCAGGGCGTGTTTATCTTTTGATAGCTCCTGCGGTGGCGGGGAGTGAACATGGCAGTGCCCATGATGGCTTGATTACACAAGCCTGATTAAATTTATCACGCCGCGCTTGGGGCGGACGTAGTCCACTGCCACAAAATCACTGGAAAGCGTGATAGCTGCAAATGCTGTTTGAAGCGAAAAATGCTAAAAGCCTGTGTCATGATCGCAGCTGACCGCATGCTTTCGTTTATTCATACATGCAAGAATTGACGACTCTTGCAAAAAGAAACTGTTGCTTTTTAACGTTCGCAGCCGCCATATCTTACGCTATGCCGCGCGTACAGCTCAACGATAAGAATAGACGACTCTCGAAAAAGAAGAAAATAGAGAGAGATTTGCCGCTTCTTAACTTCCGCAGGCACCATAGCCACGTCAGCCGCTGCACGCAGAGGGTTCGCAACACACGCTGGAGAAAGCATCCAACGTTCTGTCTGAAAATGGGCTGAGCTGGCTTGGCGCATGTGTAGCGCGTGCTACTGCGAATGAAGGCCGGGAGAGAGGAAGGAGAAAGACACCTCGGCAAAAGAATGGGCACACCCTTGCGCTTCGTTTTATCGCGTTTTTCCCCTCTCGTTCTCACTGGTTCTCTCTGGTTCATTCACGCACATGGCTTGCATATGCCCCGTGCTCGCGCGTAGGAAACGATAACTGCAGATGCGCACGCCTTTGGGGAATGGGCACGGCGCTGCCCTGGACCAGCCGTCGCCGAACTGTCCCCTCTCATTCCTTCTGCGTGTGGCTTGAAAACGTCATGCGGCAAACGGCCGAGGGTGATGCGATCGTCTTTGGGGAAGGCACACTTTCCAGTATGTGGTGCGGAGTTCGACACATCGAATGACCCCGGAAATTGAGTATTTATGATGTGGCTTTCCTATACTTTTACATGGGATTTTTAAGGGGATATTCCGTGAGTTCGATATATCTGGGTTCGACTATATCCCATATATTTGACTCTCATGCTGGAACTAGTTATGCCTGGCAGTTCAACGCAGTTTTTTCGTTTAATTTCAAATACAGAGAAGTGCAAATGATGTATACAATTCCGCAGATTAAGGTCTTGAAAGCTCTTAATATAAAAACCATAAATATTCTGCCGTGTTCAAATATGCAGATGTTCCCATGGATACTCTGGGCCCAGTTAGACAGACCAACTGGACCTTTCATAGTTTTCCCTAATGGTTCCAATTTGCAAGTCCAGTTGGACTCAAGTGACATCAATCATGACTCAATTGTAAGCAAATGGAATCAGTAATTTCCCAACTCTCCAGTTCATTCCCACTGACGAGTATAGTTTGAATCGATTGTTTCTCCTCTCACTCAATCGTAACAAATTGGAATGAAGCTTTTTTCCTATTGGTTCCAATCAATTACACCATGATTCCTAGTGGCAATGCCAATTGGTGTCAACTGTTTTTGACTAAGTTGCAGAGAAGCTGACTTACAGAGTTCCGCAACATGTTCCATTCATTGCATCCTATATCAATAAAGAAAATATTCGCCCCCAGTGTATTCTCAATCTGGCAACGTCATGCACACGCTTCAAGTAAGACTTACCGGATATTGGGTTGGGAATATTTTCAATCACGGGTAAAAGTGAATCAAATGCGTGTCTGCACCGCTGAACCATTTCAGAAGAAAAAAAGACATTGCGTATAAATACATAACGCACCTGTGTGTGAATAGACTGATCATAGGTGCAGTTTGCTATAATCGCTGGTAAACACATTTAGCATGAGAGGTGCATGTAAACAACTGACATCTACCAGAAAAATAAGAATTTTGCACCACCCTTTTGTAGCAGACAACACAGAACGGGCAATTTTTCATCACTGCCGAACTGCTCAGAAAGCCAAGGTAAGAAAAAACTGCTTGGATAATTACACTGAAGCAAGTTGAAGCCAGCGGCATGCAGCATTGTTTACTTAAGTTATATAAGCACACTACAACGGGCAACGACATGGAGAAACACACACAAGTGTCTGAAGCAGCAGCAATGTCACCGCTAGAAAAAGTTGCAGCCTCCCCGTTCGCGCCACTAGGATAGTATTTTAGTTCACTATACCTCGTGCGGAAAACACGACTCCCTGCGCTGCCGGTGGCAAGTAATATAACCCAAAAGACGTTGTCACCCTACAGATAACAGTTGTGACCTTCAGAGCTGTGATCGCTTCCGATCAGCACGCAGCAAAAGCGGAGCGAACGCGAAACTTATCGAGGCCTGGCTGTCGACGTTCAGGGTCGGTTTGGCGTAATTTCGCTGTTAGTGCTAAAGTCTGGAGAGCTGAATTCGTCTTCCGAGTCATCACGGCTACTGTTCGCATCCAAAAACGAGCTTTCCGATGCATCAACTTCAGCGGAATCACGAATTCGAAGTGAGAGACCATCGATAGCGGGCTATCGATGAGAATAAGAGCAGTCAGGAAAGTGTTTCGCATACTGAAGACCATACTGAAGCACAGTAATAACATGGAAGAAACGACAAATTAATGCAATTGCGTCCCTTTCTCGTCTCATTCATGTATTACACTCGAACCCGGATATATCGAATTTCGGTTATATCGAACTCACGAAATATCCCCTTGAAAATCCCATGTAAAAGTATAGGAAAGCCGCGTCATATATCGAACTCAGTTTCACCGGTTGTTCGATATATCGAACTCCGCACCACGCACTGGAAAGCGTGCCGTTCCCAAAGACGATCGCATCACCCTCGGCCGTTTGCCGCGTGACGTTTTCAAGCCGCGCGCGGAAGTAATGAGAGGGAACAGTTCGGCTAGGGCAGCGCCGCGCCCATTCCCCAAAAGCGCACGCATTTGCGGTTATCATTTCCCGCACGCCAGCACGTGACAAGTTTGCAAGCTATGTGCGTGAACGAACCAGAGAGAACCGGTGGCAACGAGAAGGGAAAAGAGCGATAGAGCGAAGCGCAAGGGTATGCCCATTCTTTTGCCGAGCTATCTCTCTCCCTCTTTCCCGGCCTTCGTTCACAGTAGCACGCGCTACGCATGCGCCAAGCCAGCTCAGCCCGTTTTCAGACAGAACGTCGGACGCTTTCCCCAGCGTGTGTTGCGAACCCTCTGCGCACAGCGGCGCGGCTGACGTGGCTATGGCGCCTGCAGAAGTTAACAAGCGGCAGATCTTTTTTTTTTTCGAGAGTAGTCTATATTTATCGTTGTGCTGTACGCGCGGCGTAGCGTAAGATATGGCGTTACAAAGCAGCTTCTTGTCTTTTTTTTTTTTTTTTTTTTTTTTTGCGGGAGTCGTTTATTTTTGCATGTATGAATTAACGAAAGTATGCGGTCAGCTGCGATCATGACACCGGCTTTTAGCATTTTTTGCTTCAAACATTATTTGCAGCTACTGTATCACGCTTCCCAATATTTTGTGGCAGTGTCGCTTACCGCGGCGTGATAAATCGAACTAGGCTTGTGCAATCAAGCCATCACACGGGCAGTTTGCCAAGTTTGCTCCCCACTGCAGGAGCTATAAAAAGATCATTTCCCGCACGCCAGCACGTGACAAGTTTTTTGACAACAGATAAACACGGGACGTTATCGCTGCCCAGCATCTTGGCCCGCTGCCAAGAAATGAGCTGTGGTTGAGACGACCGAAACGAAGTGCGACATGCAAGTGAAAACGCTGGCGATTTCTTCCGCGGCCACACAGAAACCTTGTTTGGAGCTGCCGCGGTGGCTCGAACAGCAGAGGGATGCAGCTCCAAGTTGGAAATTTTTTGCGCTGTCGCTGCCGCTCGTCGCTGAGATCGCTTAATCGCTTGCATGTGAGCGAGCTGGCCGTAACGCTTTTTTTTTCTTTTTTTTCCAAATTCTCGAGGGCAAAATTGAAGGGTGGGTTCATTATGCGAGTGAGTTGATTATGCGACAAATGCGGTATCGTTTTTTCGCATCGTAAGTGCTGTCCCAAGCTGATTTCTGTATATCGAATTATCGATATATCGAACTATTTCGTGATCCCCTTCGAGTTCAATATATCCGGGTTCGACTGTACTGTGCCATAGTCACCAGTATGCAGAACGAACTAGCCAGCCACTATGCCCTTTATAGACGCTTGGTGATCTGCATGAATATCTCACTGCAATTTATATTTTCCAGAGTTGCTGTGGTGGCAAAAGTGCACATTCAGAAACTCTCACAGGCAGTGCTGCCTTTCTTTCTACAAAGCAATTTTCGGAAATTCTGTTTTGAAACAACATGCTGAACTGACAGCTCCTATAGCCATCGCTTATGTTTTGAAAGTGGAAGTATTAAAACTTCTCTTTGCGCGAGATGGCAAGCCTAAATTTTATTAAATGATTTGATTAAAAATGGAGACCTCAAGAAAGACAACACAAACATATAGGCGCACTCACTGTCAACTGGCATTATAGCCGGAAGATCACATCCAGTATCAAAAAGAAACATTTACTGGTTCCTCAACGCCAAAAGTATAGCGTTGTTCAATATGAATGGGAGAACAAGCAAGTTGCACTGAGACAAGTCTTTTGGTTAATTCTTTATAAGAGTTGAAAACGACTTTTGGATATTATACGCCAAGAGAAAACTACTAGTCAGCAAAGTGAAAAAAGTGTGCTTTTCCCACATAACTGTGGAGCAGTCCCTAGCTGAATGCTCAAACTTTCTTTTTTTTCATACTGGAGGACCCATCACAGCTACAAAATAGAACACTTGTCTTCCCAATGGTATCAGCATGTTATGAAAAGGTTTTTGTCACTGAGCATACAGCATTAAACTGCAGTGCATGCTTGCTTAAGAATTAAATGGGGGCAGCTACTAGAAGCGTTAAAATACAACACATAACCACTTGAGAAAGGTAGGAGACTTCAATCCCCTAAACAAAGCCAACAGTTAAATTGGCAGCCAGCTTGAATATGCAACCAGCAGAGACATGC
Organism: Amblyomma maculatum; assembly: GCF_055883805.1. NCBI lineage: Eukaryota > Metazoa > Arthropoda > Arachnida > Ixodida > Ixodidae > Amblyomma > Amblyomma maculatum. The sequence goes on from NW_028146741.1 coordinate 1,209,587, forward strand.
ACTCACCAAGAACACAACACAGTCATCATTTGTCCACTGGGCTGCGTTCTTGTGGTACCAGCCGATCTGGAAGATGCCGTTGGCACGGTCAACCCACTGCAAGCGCTCACCAAAGGTGCCACTGTCCAGGTGGGGCAGCAGGAAATCCTGCACAGTGGCACATATAGTCAGGACACTGTATGTAACCTAATCACTGGTGATTTATACCTATAAGCAGCCAAAACAAATTTTAAAATTCCAGCCCTTTCATGCAACAATTGCAATAGTTTCAATGGAGCTTGTCCAAGCCTACAGACAACTAAGTTTGCCACGATGATTGCAGGGGTCCCTGAAAAACGGGGGCTTTAGAAAGTGGCCAAGAAACGCGAGACAGAGCCAACAAACTCGAGGGGTGCAGCACACGTGCACTGGTCAGTCGGAGAGATGGCATGAAGATCACATGCCAGCTGCATGCCTGTTAACCGCTGGCACTAGTTTTCATAGCTGCCCCTAGATGATGCGGCAAGCGAACGCGTGGCCGATTTAAATACACTCTGGTGGGTGATTAAAATGAACTAAATAATGCATTTCTTCAAGTTTTTTTTTTATTAAGCTTCTTTAAGCATCTTTAGTCATGTGAATCCAGCAAAATGCTTCATTTGAGCGTCAAATTTTTAATTTTTTGTTTCGTTATACAATTCCCATAGAGATAAAGCATGGCTCAACCAAAATTTTTATTTCACTTCGTTCTGTCCGATAACTCCCTACCCTCGTGTTCAATATAACAAGGTTCTACTTTATTTGCTCATTTTCATTTTTTAGTTTTAGGCATGTACAAACAGGCAATTCTCAGATCAAAGCGAATATGATGCAGGTAGTTACCGTGCTCAAATAATTCTGGAGTGAAGCAAATCGTTTGCAACTGCATATGTAGTAGCAAAAAAAAAGAAGAGAGACATACTAGTAGTTCACTGCAGCCCACTAGCATACACTGAAAGATTTGTTTTTTTATTGTGAAAGCAATACTACTCGCACTTTCAAGCCTTCATGTGACCCGGCCGCAGTTACGTCTTGCCCACGTGACGCTGTGACATCACACCCCACGTGACACACGGGCAGGCAGGAGCTGCCAACTTGGGTCTCTCGTTTCACATGGGACTATTATGTCAGAATCAGCCTGCTAAGACCCTGGCATTCACATTACCCCTATAGGCCACTAAGGCACGTTCATATGGCTTGGTTAAAGCGGGGCTTTATATGTGGGCTGAGGAAGAAGAAAAAGAGAAGAAGAAGAACGCTCGGTCACCCGCAGCTAATGCTTTCACTCAATATTTGGTTCAGCAGCGTTAAACCCTTGTAATTTTTTTTCTTTTTCAAAGACTTGCATTGTGGCATAGAATGGGGCTGTCTTTAACTCAAAGTAAGTTGAGTATTCTACTGGTCTGCAGGATTCACTAAGGCAAATAAAATTTTGAATATAACCAAAGGGAAATGTGCCCATCAGTGCTTTATCAGCAATATGCCACAGTGATCTCAAGCCTTTACTACATAATTCTTCATATTGCCCCCTTGTACTGTGCCGAGTGGTGCAGAGGTGACCTGAAAGGAAATGATGTAGCCCTCAAGCTGTCGCATACTGGCTGCCATTACTGTTTCTTCTGCATGGCTCCAGGTATTAAAGCACGTCTTTCCAAAAGGCATATGACAAAACTGGGAGGACACCCAAGCTCCACTTTTAACAGTATGATGTGATAATATGACAAGGTTAATTGCATCCATCTGTTGCTCCTCTTGCGGAGCCTCATTTTCACATATCCACTGTGCTACTTAGCTTATTTGCAGATCCCTTAATTTGTGGTTTTATTGCCTGGCACATATTCATTACCACACAGTCATAAGCTAGCTGATTATATAAAAATTTACTCGAAACAGACACCTATAAATCCCCACTTTAACCAAACCCTACGTAATATGTCCTGGAAGGTTTGATTTCCATCTCACCAACCCATCTAAGGCAAAGCCCGAGCTGGCAGCTTATGCCATGTCAGATGATGATGCAATGTTGCTCAATCAAAATGACCAATCAGAAGTCAGCCATGCCACCTACCAGCCACCATGTACCAGACCCATGCCCATAATCTTTTGCTCACAACATCGACGACGCCGAACTTCTTTTCTTGCAAAATAGGGTCCTTACCACTACCACATTAAAATGCCACTGCTATGAAATATAAAGTTTGTTGACAGTTTTTCTTCTTGATGCTAAAATTTCGGACACACCACATCAGGTCACACATCCCACAGAGAGAGTTCAGATGGATTGTAACTTGTTCCATAAATCTTGCAAACTTACTTAATCATGTGACCGAGCTGTGCACACATGACCATGCACTTGCACCACTGCTGGAAGAGGCTACAGCCTCAGTCTTCCGTTACTCGAAAGTCTAAAGGTGTCAGAGGGAGAAAGGTACACAGACGTTCGAAGCAACGCCACCAAAGCAAAGCACAGGACGCATCTTTCTACTGAGGGCACGTTTTGATGAAACTATTCTGAGATGATTCATTTCCTTTACGGTAACACCACAAAAGAACCAGCCCCAAAGGAGAGCTTTCTTCAGGCCCTCTGATAGGTTCATTGTGTCTTTTCTGCGTCTTCATTGTCTGGGCCCTCCATATGGCTGGCGTATTTGCTTTTACTTCTCGTCATCCCTCATTGTGCCCTTGTTAGAACAGCACAGTCGACAAAAGCAGAGTTTGTGAACACAACCATCACACCTTGTGTATGACATGTGCCAATATCCAGAGTGATGCAATAGTGCACAAGTGTCGTCTGAGCGAGCACAGAGCATTGGCTGCTCCTTCCGCCTTATTTTACAAAAATTCAAGGTCTGAAATACTTCGAAAATATTCAGGGTTTACACTGCTATCCGCTTTAAAGCCTGAATTGAATACCACATTATTCACTTCAACACCCAAAATTCATACAACCCCAGCATTTTTTTGTACATCGTGGTAATCGTTCTGCAGTACTCCACAGAAAAACTATGCTGTACTTTCATATCATAACATGCATCTAGACAGTATTGCTACTCACATTTGAATGTAATCATTTATTATCCGCTTCATTTTGTTTGGACCTCTTTTGTATCAGGGTGCCAATGCTTTCTACTATGCAATGCACTTAACTGAGGGCATTTTTATGGGCACGCTGAATAAATAAAAACCACAAAAACAAAGTGCTGGCAGAACAAGGTGACACACCCTCACCTGCATCAACCTAGGCCCTTTGCGAGCCTTCTGGAGTTTGCCACTGCGACTTGACGATGGCATGTCATATGGCTCATCGACATACTCTTCATCCAAGCTGTCGTCAGGGTATGAGGACGGATATATGGTGACCTCAGTAGATGAAGGCTCCTTCACAGTCACGGTGAAGGTGGTCCCTGGAGGCATCAAGGGCTGCGACTCTCTGCCGTCGCCATCATCCGCTGAGGGCGAATAGGGTGGCACAGTGACATAGGTGATGGTCTGATTGCCCGCCACCGTGGTGCCTTGTGTGTGATGCAGCGGCGGTTGCTGGCTCAGCTGGAGGAGTGGCAGTGCCGCTTCCACGGCTTCCATGGTCGCCTTCAGTGCCATCGGATCCTGGCCGGCCTGAGTCATACACCAGAGTTCAGGGAAGGTGAGGATACCTCCCAGCTAGGCCACAAAGTAAAAGAGGAAGCGGTGCTGATACTGTCATGCATAGGTCACATGATCAGTGTGCACAATGCGTTCAGCACTTTCCCATGCTTCCATGCTATTTCCCAGCAAAATGCTAACTCCAGCGTCTCCCTTATTTCAATGAGCACCTGATTTTCACTGTTCACTAGAATAAATATGTGCAAATACAGTAAAAGCTCGTTACATCAAACCTTGTTCATTCGATTTATGAGATAGTTCGAACTACACTGCTTGTTGCGGCCAAGCTCCATAGAGGTCTGTGTACAAAAAGTCCGTTAATTCCAATGCGAGTCGGTTCCGCTACGGATAATTCAAACTATGCAGCACCACGTCTGGGAAGCCTGGCGCACAGCACATGGCCAAAGAAACGCCTCTGCGATAAGACGGCATAGTTAAGAAGCTGCGCGCATCCTAAATGGGGACAATTATAAAACCAGATAAAACCATAAAAGAGTGGGTAAAGCATAACCCATGACCGATGCGGCGGCCGGCAGCGCCAGGGGTTTAGGGGGTTGGCAGACGTGATGGCAACTGCTCTGTTTCGCGTGACCTCCGAGACTTGCAACTCAATGCTCGTGAATTCGACCCTCGTTAATTCAGAAATACGGATAAATATTTCTGTCAGCGCGGCTCCAGCAGACACCCATGTATAGATAGCTATGACATCAGACGGGCGCTACGGATCTCGCACCAGTTAGATTAGGCCGCGGCCAGTTATGACTGCATGGTATCATAAGCGATCATCAAAATAGCGCTCCTCAAACCTAAACTACATGTTGTACAGTTGACCGCGCACTTCCGACGTGCGCGCAATGACAAATATAATGAAACACGAACGGCCTCATCCAACACTACCTTAATAGGCCGACTATGTTTCAATTTCACTTTTATGAGTTTCGCGCTGCTGTCCGCGGCAGGCCACGCACCAGCCAGCTAGCCGATCGCAGTTATGCAGTGTTTTGGATAGCAGGCTTTTTACGCGCTTCCGTCGCGGTTTTTGCTCCCAAGGCATGCACTCGTCAAGTGGCATTCAGTGCGTCGCGCAGTGAAGCCTCACACGTGACGCAGGCTGCTTGTGAAGGAACAATCCCACTACCGCGTCGCACTGTGAAGGATGAGTGCCGAAGAAGAGTGAAGGCTAGAACTTTAGCCAAGGCCACTGGCACTCTGCCAAATTCGCCTCCCTCCCCATCTACATCCAACCTCCCCCCCACACATTTAAACACTAGATACACGCACTGCGATGTTATCGCTGCGCAGCATCTTTGTGCACTACCAAGAAATGAGCTGTGGGCTGCAACGGTGGCAGCGCGAAACGAAGGATGCGTGAAAGACTAAAGCTTTTTTTTTTTTTAATTCTCAGCGGCAAAAGTGGCGGTTGAATTTATTATGAGTCTGAGTTCATTACGCGAGTGAATGTGATAATTTTACTGAAATGCAAAGGGTTTTTGTAAGGTCTTTAAGTATTTCAAACATCAGACATTTCACACTTTTTTTCCGGTCCTGTGAATTTCGAATTAACGAGCTTTTACTGTAACACAAAGAGTAGGGTGAAGTAGTTGGGCCAGAATCTACAAAATGGCAACTGCCAGAATGAAAAGACACATAGCGACCATACTGTGATGGCAATGCAGTACAACTCTGATATATCAAACCCGGATAATTCGAATTTTAGTCACATCGAACTCACGAAATATCCCCTTGAAAATCCCATGTAAAAGTATAAAAAAGCTGCGTCATGTATCGAACTCAATTTCACCGGTCGTTCGATATATCGAACTCCGCACCACGCATTCAAAGCTGCAAAGACGATCGCATCACCCTCGGCTGTTTGCCGCGTGACGTTTTCAAGCCACGCACAGAAGGAATGAAAGGGCACAGTTCGGCGACGGCTGGTCTAGGGCAGCGCCGTGCCCTTTCCCCAAAGGCACGCGCATCTGCGGTGATAGTTTGCCGCGCGCGATAGAGTGAAGCGCAAGAGTGTGCCCACTCTTCTGCTGAGCTTTATCTCTCCCCTCTTCTCTCTTTCCCAGTCTTCGTTCGCAGCATGCACTTCACATGCGCGAACAAGCCAGCTCAGCCCCATGGCAGACGCTTCCTCCAGTGAGTGTTGTGAACGCTCTGCACATGGCGGCTGATATGCGATGCGCATCTCGTGTCGTCGTGCTCAACGTGCATAAGCTATGGCAGCTGCGAACACCAACAAGAGGCAGATTTCTTTTTTTTTTGCCGGGAGTCGTTTATCCTTGCTGTCGTGCTGAATGTGCGGCGTAGCGTAAGCTATGGCAGCTGCGGACGTTACAAAGTTGTAGTTTTTTTTTTTTTTTTGCAAGAGTCGTCAATTCTTGCATCTATGAATCAACGAAAGCATGCGGTAAGCTGCGATCATGACACCGGCTTTTAGCATTGTTCGCTTCAAACAGCATTTGCAGCTATCATGCTTTCCAATGATCTTGTGGCAGTGGACTACGCCCACCCCAAGCGCGCCGTGATAAATTGAACCAGGCTTGCGCATTTAAGCCATCACGGGCACTCTGCCAAGTTCGCTTACTGCCACCGCAGGATCTATCAAAAGTATAGTCAAAAGATAAACACGGAATGAAGGTATCGCTGCGCAGCATCTTGGCGCGCTGCCAATAAATGAGGTGTGGATGTGACAGTCAAAACGGAGGGACGCACTAACGAATGTTGTATTGCGATAGCAATACTGCGCCAGGTTTCGAGCCGTCGCGTATCCCCGGCGGACGCCACGCTTGACCTTGAACAGCCGAGGAGCTTTTGCGGCGATGATACTTAAAAAATAAATTAATAACATTGTCTCCCACCGGGGAATCCCCAGCCCAGTGCTTTACCACTGCGTCACGCCTCGGATTGTGAAACGCTCTTCATTTATCCCCTTGTCTACAAAGATAATGATAGTGAGATTCCCCGAGTGACAGATACTGCGCCTTTCCTTTCCTGTAGACAAATTATAGAACGCTGGTGAACTTTAATGCGTTCAATGAAATGCTGGTTGTGTTTGACAAGGGGCGTGCGATGTACCGTTGCGACAGGTCATGTCGTCACAAGGCGATTAAGAAGAAGAAGAAGATGGTAACTTATGCTCGCGCTTCATACTCTTAAAGGATAAGCTTAAGTGTCCCCAATAATGTAGCACCTTACACTGATAGGGCATGATAGGGGAATAATGTAGCAGGCAAAAGAAGCTTCCGCCCTTGCTATCGCAATTCAACTATAGGGTTAACCAGAGTGCTCGCCTTGTTGTCTTCCTTCATCCCGGTAATTTTTTCGCGCTGTTCTACACAATGGATTACCAACGTGCCCAAGCTTCTGTTTTAATGTTAACCAGAGTTAAACCACAACAATTTTTTTATGTAAATAACGAATCGGTTATATAATTGCTATGGCCAACACAGTGGTTGCTTCAAAATTTAGGTTGGCCATCCCAACAATTTGTCCCTCCCCGGAATCCAGGCTTGATTTCGTCCGAGCTTAACTACAATTGGTGTGAACCTAAACCGACTGCGAACTGAGTTGTGCTTTCCCAAGTTGAGTGAGCCACCTACAATTTTTGGTATGCCTACGCATTCTCTGAGTGCGAGAGTTACGTGCACCTCCAGAATTTTGTTTCCACCTTGCCTCAATAGTTGCAGACGGATCAGCAGTTGACATGCATCGTCTGTCTCTCTTGAAGCACAGTTTGTGCACTGAAAACTTCTCTAGTTCTCGAGCTTAAAATGAAGTCCCGGCACTCGTAAGTGCGAAAGCTGTGCAGCACCTGCAAGCGAGGGGGCTTTATTTATATATATATATATATATATATACATAAAGCGGCGACTTCTGCCTTTTGGTCTTAGAACATTTTTTGAGGGATATTGGTAACTGTCATATGTTGTCTTGTTGAACTCCGGCGATTTTTGTGGGCTTTCGACTGTAATGCCGGTACAAGATCTAACATGGTTTCAGTTTTGTGTTCTATTGTAACATGCATGCCATTTTGAACACTCAATCTAAGTGAAAATGGTTATCACAAGTAGTGAATGACAAAAGGAAACCTGAAGATGACACTTAGTGCAACGGGCTTATGCTAGTTTCTTTCAGCACACATTTCAATGACCAAGGCATGAGAGAAGCTAGCAATATGTTAACAATGACTCAATACCAGATTTGGTGGCGATGATAAGCATTTGTCTATGAGAAGTGCGGCTGGCCAGCTTTTAGCAAGGCATGATAAGTAGTGTGGCAAACTAGGTGCACTGAACTGCTTTTATATTTAAAAAAAGTAAGAGAGATGTGTTGATACATATACTTTAGAGTCATGTAAGGCAAACATTAGTCATAATAGAAGGTGTGATAAAAAAAATATCAATATAAGCATTTAACAGCTTTCAGAAAATGGCCTCACTATATCCATGCCTCCCCACCCAGACATCTGAGCATCAGGAAAATGCAGGGTTTATTTATTTTGCAATGATAAGAGAAATGCACCAACAGCCACTGCCATGCCACATTTGAAGTGGTGTCAGGGGGATGATCTCCTTCGTGCTCTTCACCAATCACGGAAGTGCAAAAAAATGTTTCCATCACATCTGGGCACAGCTGCCATGGAGCATGATGTGATAAAATCTACAGCAGTTATTATAAATGGCAGCAGTGGTAACCGTAGGTGACTTTTCACGCACAAGCAGTTCAATGAGCTACAGCATTTGAAATGCCGCCACTTTTCTGCTCCCCTTACAAAGATTTTACGCTAGCAGAATTAAAGACACCGAAAAACAAAAGGCGTCCATTTAAACCCCCTCCCCATCAAAGGTCACCAAGTAAATAAACAGCGAAAGCTTTCAGTAGAGCACATAATCTTTCTACATACCTCAGCATCCACAACATTCATGACGAGACGATTCCTGTCTTCAGAATCATGCGCTGTTTGCTGAAACATGAGAGAACCAGGTCATGTCAGGTGAAGGAGAAACCCACCCAAGAAAAGGAAAGGAAACACAAAGAAATGCATTTAAATTGTCTTAAAAGGAAATTGAACAGCTCTTCTAAAGATAAGAGCTGAAATAGCTCTTTGATGTATTTTTTTCCTCCTTAACATGAAAATGATACACAAACTGGGCAAAACATTCGCAAGGAGCTCTAACCAAAAACTTATGATTTCAGCCTCGCCCTAACTGTTCACTCTCGATGCCACCCGAGACTGAAGACGACTAAGATGGCATCAGCATTAAGGGGGGACACAGCTCTTTGCAGCCGAAAATCGGTCTAAAATCGATTCTTTTATTTCTTCATTTTCGCGCTCCAGAGACGTTTCCGCAACTAACAGAAAATTTAGATTGAAAAATACCGCCTATTTCGCACGTTACAGCGCTCCAAAGTTGCGAATCTGAACGTTTGCCCCTTTAAATTGAGGTCAAATCGCGCCGAGTTTTGATCGGCCGCGGATCGAGAAATGCGCGCTCCACCAGCATCATTTAGGTCTCGTTCTAAAGATCGTGATTCAGGCTATACCCATACTATAGTGCCTAGAATATATTCTAGGCACTATACCCATACCACGATCAGCGTCCGCGAGCGAACACCCGAAGCGGAAAACAAAGGGACAAATTTGCGCGAAACTGCTATTGGTCTAAAATCGATTTTTTTATTTCTTCATTTTCGCGCTCCCGAGACGTTTCCGCAACTATCTGAAAATTTAGATTGAAAAATACAGCCTATTTCGCACGTTACAGCGCTCCAAAGTTGCGAATCTGAATGTTTGCCCCTTTCAAATCGCGCCGAGTTTTGATCGGCCGCGGATCGAGAAATGCGCGCTCCACCAGCATCATTTTGGTCTCGTTCTAAAGATCGCGATTCAGGCTATACCCATACCACGATCAGCATCCGCGAGCGAACACCCGAAGCGGAAAACAAAGGGACAAATTTGCGCGAAACGCGCGCTGCTATTGGGCTCCGAAAGCACGTGACCCCACACGACCCCTTTTGGTTGGCTGCCGGCGTCGGTTGATTTGCGGCTTGGCGCCATTTCGAAAAGGTCGCGTAGTTAGGCCTAGCTGGTTTAGCGACATTCCATCGTCACGACCATGGCGTAAAACAGGGAAAATTTAGGTTCGAGCGTCATACTAGCCTAAAAACCGAAGAAAGAGAGAAAAGAGGCGCGCCGGTGACGCGGCATCTTGTTATCAGCAATCGGCGACGAAGCGCCGACGCTCCGCGATGGGCCGATAAGGGCAGCTGATGATGCTGGGCACGACAGATAGGAGAGCGAACGATTTCCTCGAGGAGATTCCTGCCGCGTGCGAACATCGGAATCACGACGATGCAGATGAAAAAGTGATTAAGCAGTTTTCATGGGCGCGAAAGATCGAACACTCGGAAAAGTTAGTGGCGGCAGCGGCAATCGCGAAACGGCATCACGCACGGCATGCGGAATAGCAAACTTTGTCGAAATAAATTTGCGTCAGAGTTGCAGGGGCAATTATCTCGACAGAAAATGGTGCATTCACATTAAAACCAATCATAACTCATTTTATAGAGTTGCTGTTAGCCTTAGTAATTCAAAAATATGCCCAAAACGTTTTTCGCCGATTTCTCAAAATTGAATTTTGGACACAGTCAGCAGATTATTTCTGGTCCTGCTCTTGCTACAGTTATTTTCTTTCGGTAGAAAGCTAACCTCATGTATCTTTTGACACCAAGATAAATGTATTAACCATAGGGGAAAATTTACTGAAAAGATTGTCTTGGCCCCAAAATGGACCGCCTTTATTTTGAGTTTTTTTTTTTATGGTGAACTTTGACTCAAATTGGGATAGAACTTTAATTTTTGCTTTAATTCACTTCCCAACCATTTCTGATCATACACTGATATGTCAGACATTTGCCATAATTTAAATCTACATGTTTTGAAATGCTTTTCCTTGTTTTCTCAAAAACATCATTTTTGAGGGTGCTGCAATTTTGGAAGAGATCGATATCTCCGGTCCTGTTCTTGCTATTGCTATTATTATTATTTATTTTTTTTAGAGAGGGAACCCTGCCACTCTCATGAAACCAAGGTAAATGCAGTGACCACAAAGGAAAATTTACTGAGCAGGCTATCTTGTCTTGGGCACCCAAATGGACCTTTCCTTTCAGATGTTTCCTATTGCACAAGTTTGGCTCAAATAGGCATAGGCCATTAAGTTTTGCTTTAGATCACTTTCCACTTGTTTCTGATCTTGTTGTCATATCAATTGTCAAGTTCGTGCCCTAAAAAGGAAAGGCGAGCGAGTGAAAGGACTGCAACGTGTGTGTGTGTTTGTAAGCAAACGGAGCGGCCGTGGCAGACGCCTCCTCCCTCTGTGATGTCCCAACTTGTGAGGCGGCCTGCGAGCTGGCGCCGCACGGACGACCAGCAGAAGAGCGTCGCTCCCGAAGAGATCCGATCTGCCTGCAACCATCCCCGCCGAGCCAGCGAGTCCGCTTCTGAGAATTCGACGGGCGCTGGCGGTCAACATTTGTAACGGGGGTGGAAGGCGTCTTCACCAGCCACAGCCACGGCGAAACGACGGGGGACGTGAGGATTCCCCAGGAGCCTGGCGAGGAGGAATTCGAGGGAGAGAACGACTTTGAAGCGTCCAAGCGACGCGGCAAAACGGGAGACTCATTTCGGGTGCCGTGACGAGAGGCCGCACCCTGACTGAAGTGAAGTTGTGCTGCAAAGTGTATATAGCGTAAATAAATTCTGTATTCTGCAATTAGATTGATTGGTCCATGTAATCGGGAGAGGAGTGAAATTTAAAGAAAACAACAAGAAGAAAGAACCTGATATTTAACTGGCGCAGTCGGCAAGGATCTTCCGATTTGAAGCGGACCGGCCATCGGATCGACGGAGGCAAGACAACAAAGGAGACAGGGCTGAGCCATGAACCTCGGGCGCTGACCAGCGGGCCAAGCCATCTTCGGAGCACGACACAGGTTGGTGTCTGTAGGTCCCTCTTCCGCGGCGCACTATGACAACTGTGGGGCATAGTTTGCGGGACCGTAGCGGGGAAGGATGGGGCCGGGGTGCTGGAGATGGGCAGATGGAGCTGGTGGCGGGCGCAAAGGTAGGGGGCAGCAGCGGAGGCTCGGGGTTGTCGTTTGCCGACGAGATGGCGCGGTTAAAATTGAAACTGAAAATTGCAGAAATGAAGTTGGCAGCAGCGGTTTTGCAGTACGAGGAAGCTGTCAGGGCAGCGGCGGCCGGCAAGAAACAAGCGGCGAGTCCAGAGAAAGGGACGGGCATTGCGGAGAGTCTCGAAGAAGGTCAGAGAGCGGAAAGTTTGGACCGCAGACTGGTAGAATCGAAAGGCGGCAATGAGGCCGAGGTTGAGAAGGAGGGGGCAGTTGTTGAGGTGTTTGAGGTGCGTTCTGGCGAAACAAAAGAAACCAACGTAAACACGGTTGACACTGCGCTTCGCGATGCTCAGAACAGCACGCCGGCATCTGAGGGAGATGCTGTTCAGAATGTCACAAATCCGGAGAGGGAAGAAGCGACACCCGTGGTGCGCGTAGGAATGACAGCTCGGGATGCGGGTTGTGACGACGGTGAGCTATGTGCTCAGACAGATGTGGCTGTAACGGTCATCGCAGCAGAGCCAGACGATGGCGACAGTGCAGAAAGAGGGCACTGCGCGCATGACAGGGCTGCAGAATTCAACGGATTCATGCGTGAGCTAACTGGCAGCGGTACGTCGAACGAAACGGAGGACAGCTCGAGCGCGTGCGTTCACGGTGAAGCTGCTGCAGAAATTTTGCTTGAAAAGGGAGATAAAGTCGCAAGTCAATCGCCCGATCCGCGGGCAGCACGGCAGTCGCGCCGGGCAAAAATGGGGCGGGCCTCGATTGATTGCGGGCGGACTGGCCACAAGGGTGACCGAGATCCTCGTCAAGGGAAGAAGCCCATATTCCCCTCAATAGAGAGAAACGTAGGCAAAAAGCGCTTCGATCGGAGCTTTTGCGAGCGACGAATGAAGTCCGGTGCGTGGACAAAGAGCAGGACGCGGAAACACCAAATTGCCAGAAAGGGCGCGACCTTGGAGACGATTCGTAAGAGGGACACGGAACCGACTGACCGCCCTCCGCTGCAGGGGGTCGGAGGCATCCCGCGCCTTGCCTGACGCGCTGCCGACGCGTGAGCACCAGCTCCGTTGCTCAGGGGGAACGAGGACCCTTTTGTTTCCATTTTCGCTTTAGCTTTTGTAGTCATGGTGCGCCGGAGAGGGACCAAGGACACCAGCCGCACACTGGTGTTGTGTGAGATGTGATGCGTTCCAAGAAGCCACGCATCACAGTGGCGGTGGAGGTGTCAAGTTCGCGCCCTAAAAAGGAAAGGCGAGCGAGTGGAAGGACTGCAAAGTGTGTGTGTGTTTGTAAGCAAACGGAGCGGCCGTGGCAGACGCCTCTACTGTCCCAACTTGTGAGGCGGCCTGCGAGCTGGCGCCGCACGGACGACCAGCAAAAGAGCGTCGCTCCCGAAGAGATCCGATCTGCCTGCAACCATCCCCGCCGAGCCAGCGAGTCCGATTCTGAGAATTCGACGGGCGCTGGCGGTCAACATTTGTAACGGGGGTGGAAGGAGTCTTCACCAGCCACAGCCGCGGCGAAACGACGGGGGACGTGAGGATTCCCCAGGAGCCTGGCGAGGAGGAATTCGAGGGAGAGAACGACTTTGAAGCGTCCGAGCGACGCGGCAAAACGGGAGACTCGTTTCGGGTGCCGTGACGAGAGGCCGCACCCTGACTGAAGTGAAGTTGTGCTGCAAAGTGTATATAGTGTAAATAAATTCTGTATTCTGCAATTAGATTGATTGGTCCATGTAATCAGGAGAGGAGTGAAATTTAAAGAAAACAAGAAGAAGAAAGAACCTGATATTTAACTTCAATCATTGACACAATTTACACCTACATACTGTGAAATATTTTTCATTTTCTCAAAACTGCAATTTTGAGGATGCTGCAATTTTGGAGGACAGATATCTCTTGAACTATTTGTGCTGCAGATCTCATTCTTGTCTTGTTAGAAAGAAAAACTCTTGGACAGTGCAATAGGACTAGAATATGTACAGTTGTTATGCGGCAACATTTACAGAATTATCAATTTTAGGTGCCAATTCGGGCTTTTAGACATAAAACTTTGACTTTGTGTAACTTTGGTTCCAATTCTTCTAGCACGTTAATTCATGGCTAGCGGCACTCTATCATCCTTCTAGACCACTTTGGCAGGCCTATTCTCATCATGCCATAAAGTGTTTAGTAATTAACTCACCTCCAAATGAAGAACATGAATTAGGTAATATTTCAAAAACTATTTTATCTACAAGAAAACTAATCCGATATTTGAAATCGGCATGCAAAATATATTAACCCTGCAAGTTTCAATCAGATCCACCCATAAATAAGGAAAAACGTTTTAAGAGGGGTGTCCCCCCTTAAGGGGGGACGCGGGTCTTAAACTGGTCAAAAATAGGCGAAAAATTGATTTTGAGAAAAACGCATTTTCGGAATGTTTGTACCTTTGAGCACTAGCCTTCAAAATATCAACACTGAATTCGGTCGGGAAATACGATAAAATCGACTTTTAAAACGCCACGGGAGCCTCGAAATGGCCAAAAAGAGGTGAAAATTGTTCGAACTTCCCGCGCGCGCCGCGGGTGAAGCAGCCGGCAGGTCGCCGCCATCTTGGACTTGTTTTGAAGTTTGTTTCTTTGTGCGCATTTTGCGGCATCTCCAAATGACGTCGCTTAAACAGAACGACCGCCGTCGCGGGTTTTCCGAAAGCCGTTTCCGGTCCGCTGATTGGCTGGAGCGCGCGCTCGCGAAGCGAGCCCCTCGTCTCGCGCTTCCCATTGGCCAGCGCGACCGACCTGCCATTTTTTTTTTTTAACGTTCTTCGTCGTAGCTGCTGCTCCGCTCGTTTATGATGCGCTTTCGCGATCTTATCAGTCGTTCCCGCATCTGGTGCTGGTCTTTAAACGTAGCTTGGTGGACGTAGCCGTATCAGGAGTGTATTGAAAACGGAAGCGCCTAGCGAGTGCGCGTCGAAGAACGAGTACGGCGGCTGCGCTGCCAGGGTCGCGCGGCGTGTTCTCGACCTAGCTGCAGCACGTCCGGCGGCATATAATCGTTTGCGATCGGTTCAGAGGCGTCAAAGATAACATCGATAGATTTAACTGTTCAGCTGATACTCATGGCCCCTACCAACGCTACCACTTCGTTGCTTTTTATCGCGTCGCTTCAGACGACAGGCGAGCCTGACATGCCGTCGCCGGTTTCGTTCTTTTTTTTTTTTTATTATTATTATTGCCGAAGTTATCGCGTCGCTGCGATCAAGGGGTGTGAAAGTTCGAGCTTTAGCTCCAGCAAGGGACCCCGCGTGCGGCCCTGCATGCGCTGTACAGCAAAGTTTCATTCTGGAACATTAGCCAATTTATTAGGTCATTTTAGTATGCCGCTGTGTTCTAGCCTTCAACTTTGTGCAAGTTTATTAATATTGCAAGACCGTTTTATCGTAATTTTGAGTATTTGTTTGCCTTGAAGGGCACTGCCACAGGCATTTGAAGTGGTAAATTAAGCTTCTCACGCTGGTTCTAGTGGCGGTATATTTAGACTTTGTGGCAAGCTTTTACCAGTATTTGGGGAGGGTACTATTATATGTTTAGTATATAGCCTTTCTCATAAGAAACAAAGCCTCACAACGATTCCATTTATATTACCATAGCTGCAGTGTAGCAAAATTAAAGGTCTCAAAATGCAAATAAGTTTTTCTCAGTGCTGTTTCTGGACACTGCACTCAGCCTTACTGTGCTTTTTCTCTACATTGTCGCCGAGTGACAACGACAAATTTAGCATCACTGCAGTCATATTGAAAAGATCAGGGGGTGATCCAACACTTACATCACTCTATCGAGGTTTTTGCAAATTGCCATTTAAATAATATTGCATATCAAAAAATTTTGCTGATTTTCTAATGGCATACACTACCTTGGCCATGGGTAATGGTGATAGCTTCAGTTTTAGTTGACATATTCAAAATCCAAAGACAGTTTTGGAAATGGGAAGAGCATGACATTTTTGGTGAAAAATATCACAGTGAGGCTACTGATTGTTCAAGTTATAATATGTGGTCAAACTTCAAATGCCGTTTTCTCAGTTTCATATTTTTGGTCGATCTCTACAGTCTTACACAGGGTTTTGATAACTTCTTTTTAGTTCACACAAATAACTTTGGTACCATTTTCTTCAGAGAGAAATGAAGTACCCGATGACATTTTTAATTTTTTAGATTAGGCAATGGATAAATGTCAATTTGAGATTAGCTTAATGAGTTCGTTTCAAATAATGCAGCCTTTTACTCTCACCATAATATGTGAGGATAACGTGCCTTTTTGAGGAAAACGAAGGATGTCATCGGGTATGGGAAGACTTTGGCTATCAATCCATGTAATTAAAAGCAACAAAATGCAATGAGAAAGTTCATTAAAGCTGCGTAAGAAATTCACTAATTATGCTCTGGACTTTGTTACATAACTTTTGATCTAAGACCACCAGCTCAATTGTAATCACATTTTTGAAATCAGGAGAGAAAACCACATCTGTGTGCAAAGTTTCATGAAATTCTAGCCATAACTAAAAAAGTTAGTTTTAAGACCCTCGTCTCCCCTTAAGCCGCATTCATACTCTGACGTAACACGAGCGTGCACACGACGCGGCGTCACAGTGGCCAAAGCGAGACCCTCTCAATTCCAATGGCCCGCAACCTCCAACGTGTTTGGCGACTTCGGCACACTCTAACCACTATCGCACCAACTTGCAGCATGTGCCCATTCCATGTCGGACGCACCAAAGCCGCCAGCCCAGGATATCCCAAAACATACCACCCACGCCTCTGACGTAGACTGCAGAGCGCGCTAGCAGAAACTACTGGGACACTGCTTCATGAATTTTCCGACAGGCAGTGTGCTGGACAAATGGCGTTCTGCACATGCGCGCTGCGCCAACCGTATGGTACGGGTCTACGTCAACACGGCTGGAGTGTAAGGGGCTGAGTTCTCACCAGGCCCGGTGTAGCCAACCTGACGTTTCCAACCATGACCGCTGCTCACCCGCACACAGAGAAAGCAGCAGAAAACAACAGAGCCTTTAGTCCCTGTGCCAGCACTTCCGGCAGTCATAAGCGACATGCCCTCTGCTGTGCTGCATCGGCAGCTCTCATGACAACAAATTCCTTGATTGTGGACTTTCTTTTTTTACCATTTCCCGGGGTGTCTGGAGCTGCATGCATGCTTGCAGGCCCTTGGACACGGCAATACCAAATATGAGTGACACTAGAGGCCGAATGCAGTGCTGTGCTTTGGGTATTGCTTATTATGTGTGTGCATGTTTGATAGCCTTTTGCAACAGAGACTGCAGATAACTAAAATGAGAAAGTAGGATGCCACTGAAAGCCGCCTAGTGATCATTTTCGAAAGTCTGCCCCCAGAAGACAAGTTGCCGCTGCTTATCCACTGCTGTAAAGATAGCCAAGATTTGTTGCTGCATTTTTTCGCGCTCAAGACCCATCAAATGAGTTGAAGACAAACCACCATAATAATCTGCACCATTGCCCTATACAGTTGGTCCATTACAGGATTACATAGTAACCAACAAATTTATTTGCCTGTCATCATCATCATCATCAGCCTGGTTATACCCACTGCAGGGCGAAGGCCTCTCCCATATTTTTCCACTTAACCCGGTTCTGTGCTAGCTGCATCCACTTGACCCCTGCGAACTTCTTAATCTCATCCGCCCACCTAACTTTCTGCCGCCCCCTCCTACGCTTTCCTTCCCTTGGAATCCAGTTTGTTACCCTCAGCGACCATCGGTTATCCTCTCTTCGCACTACATGTCCTGCCCATGTCCATTTCTTTTTCTTAATTTCTACTAGAATTCCGGTAACTTGAGTTATTTCTCTGACCCACTCTGCACGCTTTCTATCTCTTAATGTTACCCCTACCATTTTTCGTTCCATAGCCCTCTGGGTTGTCCTCAACTTAAGTAGAACTCTCTTGGTTAGCCTCCACGTTTCAGCCCCATAGGTGAGTACAGGCAAGATGCAACTGTTGTATACTTTCCTCTTGAGCGATACTGGTAAGCTGCTAGTCATAATCTGCGAGTGCTTGCCAAATGCGCTCCATCCCAGTCGTATTCTTCTTGTTATTTCCTTTTCGTGGTCTGGATCTGCGGTTACTACCTGTCCTAAGTAGACATATTCGCCTACTACTTCCAGTATTTCGCTACCTAATGTAAACTGCTGTTCCTTCCCGAGGCTGTTGAACATTACCTTAGTCTTCTGCATATTGATTTTCAAGCCTACCTTTCTACTTTTTCTGTCTAGGTCATCAATCATTATTTGCAGTTCATCCCTCGAGTTGCTTAGCAAGGCAATGTCATCAGCAAATCGCAGATTACTGAGGTATTCTCCATCTACCCTTATCCCTAACTGCTCCCATTCCAAGTCTCTGAATACTTCCTCTAAACAAGCTGTGAATAGTACTGGGGAGATTGTGTCTCCTTGCCTAACACCTTTCTTTATGGGAATTTTGTTACTTTCTTTATGCAGAACTATGGTTGCTGTGCAGCCACTATATATATCTTCCAGCACTTTCACGTATGGCTCGTCTACCCCCTGATTTCGCAATGCCTGCATCACCGCCGAGGCTTCAACTGAGTCAAATGCTTTTTCGTAATCAATTAATGCTATGTGTAAGGGCTGGTTATATTCCGAGCATTTTTCTATCACCTGATTGATGGTATGGATATGATCGATAGTAGAGTACCGTTTCCGAAACCCTGCTTGATCCTTTACTTGATTGCAGTCTAAGGTTGTCCTGATTCTATTAGCGATTACCTTAGTAAATACCTTATATGTAACAGACAGTAAGCAGATTGGTCTGTAATTTTTAAGGTCCTTAGAGTCCCCTTTCTTGTGAATGAGGATAATGTTTGCATTCTTCCATGGTTCCGGTACCGTCGATGACACCAGGCACTGCGTATACAGGGTGGCCAAGTTTTCTAGCACGATATCCCCCCCCCCCCCCCCCCGTCCTTCAGCAAATCTGTAGTTATCTGATCCTCTCCAGCTGATTTCCCCCTTTTCATAGTTTCTAGTGCTTTCTTGACCTCGTCCTTCGTCACTGGTGGAACGTCTGACTGTTTTTCCCTACCGCCAATCTCATTACGGTCCTGACTACTTTGGCTACTGTAGAGATCTGTATAGAACTCCTCGGCTACTTTGACTATCTTTTCCATATTAGTGATGACGTTGCCCGCCTTGTCCCTTATCGCATACATCTGGTTTTTGCCTATGCCCAATTTCTTCTTTACCGCTTTAAGGCTTCCCCCGTTCTTTACAGCATGCTCAATTTTCTCCATGTTATACTTCCTAATATCGGCCACCTTGCGCTTATTGATTAGCTTTGATATCTCGGCCAATTCGATCTGGTCTGTTGGATTGGAAGCTTTCATACTGTGGCGTTTCTTAATCAAATCTTTCGTCTCCTTAGACAGCTTACCGGTATCCTCTCTAACTATCCTACCGCCTACTTCTACCGCGCACTCAGTAATGATATCTCTGAAATTATTGTTCCTTGCCTCTAGGGTAATGTCGCCATCCTCAGTTAGAGCTGAAAACCTATTCTGTAGCGAGATCCTGAACTCTTCTGCCCTCCCCCTCACCGCTAATTCGTTGATGGGTTTCTTTCTTACTAATCTGTTGCGTTCCTTCTTCAGATTTAGGCTAATTAGGGACCTCACCATCCTGTGGTCACTGCATCGCACTTTCCCGATTACCTCTACATCTTGCATAATGGCGGGGGTTGAACACATTATGAAGTCGATTTCATATTTAGTCTCTCCGTTTTCCATGTCCATTTCCGGTTCTTCCGTTTGCTGAAGAAGGTATTCATGATTCGTAAGTTATTGCGCTCTGCAAACTCAACTAGTAACTCCCCCCTGCTATTCCTAGAACCAATGCCATAGTCACCTACTGCCTTGTCTCCTGCCTGTTTTTTCCCTACCTTGGCATTGAAATCGCCCATTAGTACAGTATACTGTGTCTTTACTTTTCGCATTGCCAATTCTACATCTTCATAGAAGCTTTCAACTGCCTGGTCATCATAACTACATGTAGGTGCATAGGCTTGTACAACCTTCAGTTTATACCGCTTATTAAGCCTAATTGCGATGCCTGCAACCCTCTCATTAATACTATAGAATTCATCTATATTACCCGCTATATACTTATTGACAAGGAAACCTACTTCTAGTTGTCGCCTCTCTGGTAAGCCTCGATAACATAGTACATGCCCATCTTTCAGTACAGTATATACCTCATTCGGCCTCCTAACCTCACTAAGCCCTATGACATCCCATTTCATGCCCTCTAGTTCCTCTAACAGCACTGCTAAGCTAGCTTCACTAGCTAGGGTTCTAGCATTAAACGTTGCCAGGGTCAGTTTCCAATGGCGGCCTGTCCAGCGGAGCCAGGCTTTCTTAGCACCCCCTGCTGCGTCACAGGTCTGACCGCCGCCGTGGTCAGTTGTTCCGCGGCCGCTGGTGACTGAGGGCCGGGGTTTTATGGGGTTTTATGGAGCTTATCATAGGAGGTTGCGGCCAATTACTGCACCAGGGTGGCCAACTCCTGTTCTGGTGAGGGAGTGCGTTGCCGGAGGTGCTCACCGGCATCAGGTCGCACCCCAAACCTGTTCATGCAATTCCATCAACACGCGGTTTTTTTTTTTCTTTCATCCGGTGGAGAATTGCGTGGCACCGGGATTTGAACCCCGGTCCTCTTGCATGCGAGGCGGATGTTCTACCGCTACGGCACCGCTGCACCTTCTCTGGTTTTTGCCTGTACCGAAATGCAAATGGCAGCGAAGTTCGCAAAATTTATAATGGTGCACCGATCTTGCCGCAAACACTTTCCTATAGAAATAAAGAAAGAAATAACAGGAGTGACTAGAAGACATGAAGTGAGATCAAAAGTGCACTCTCGGTCATGCTGCCTGCCCAGCTGGGACAAGTAAATTTGATCTCCGGTGCATTTTTCTAGCGTTTGGACATCTACCTATTGAAAAATTATAGCCAGAGATGATGCCCTGTTGTTTGTGTCGCAGTTCAGTGCCAGCGAATACTGTTTATGTGAAGATGAAAATGACATGGGAAAAGGAATTCGTGATGAGACAATTACATAAGTACATATGGCAAACAGCCAGCACAGCCGGCTCCACTTATCTAACCAGCGGCCATATTCTCACACGCTGCCGAAGCCTGAAGAATTCCTTACTGGTGTCTGGAAACAGTTTGGGTGGTTTGGTTTATGGAGTTTAAATGTCCCAAAGCAACGCAAGCTATTAGAGATGGCGTAGTGGAGGGCTCTGGAAATTTCTACCACCTTGAATTCTTTAACGTACACCGACATCGCACAGCACACGGATGCCTTGCTCTTCGGTTAAATCCTTGTTCAGCAACCTCAATTTGATGTAGAATAAATGAAAGAAGCACCAGGAACAGACATTTGTCAACTCTGCATAAGCACCACTACTGCTCACTGCATGCTGCCACTATGCATACGCAGATAGCCCTGAGAAAGCAAATGTGCCAACGGCTGCTAGGTACCTGAAACTGTTTGGCGTTGTCACGGCAATCTGGGCATGCACACTAATAGGGCCAGCTCCTGACAAACTGAGACAGCAGCATGGCAGACATGACGATGGTGGCTCCACGCAGAGCACAGATGGTAGCCAGGCATAACACAGCTGTTCTTACCGCATCCTCTATGCCCTACACCAGAGGTCTCAAACTGATAATGCTATGCGGGCTGCACGGACAGAGACAGAATTCATCCCTCAAAAACCTGGAGCCAGAAAATTGCAAAACAATGTCAATAGAAAAAATAAATAAAAGCAAGTAGAAAAGAACAACACTAATTATAAATAAAATGTGCAAAAATCAACCAATATGTCTGGCCTTTTCTTCTGCATAAGCACCAAATGGTAATGCTTCACGATGGCTCAGAGAAGGCTATTCAAAGAGCACAATGGTTACTATCACAGTCACTGATCCTAAAAAGAAAAATTATGAGACGATACTGATGGTGGATTGTCTGGCAACTTGCTCTTGAAAGCAGCTGGAGTCAGTTCAAAGTTCATGTCGATTAAGAAGCCAGCACCTCTTTCATTTTCATGAAGAATGCACACTGTCTAGGTATGATGCCTTTTTTACCTTACTTGGAAAACGAGCCTGATGGTAAAGCTGACTTGTGAAGCTGTCACTATGTGAAGAACATGTGATAATTGGATAAAAGACGAAGAAAACCACGTTTGGAGAGAGAAGAAGAGAAAAACGTGGAGGTTGGCTCGAGGAGCGCGAGGCACGAGAGGGAGAGAACAGGCGAGCAGCGGAGCCGATCGGCTGTCCAAGGAGCTCGGAGCGGTGCGTCTTCTGCCAGGCCTGACCTGGGGATCCAGACCTGGGGCCTGCCGGCCGTATCCTGTCCTGTTCTCCTGTCGTCCACGAAACTCGGAACGGTGGTCGGGCCCGGGAGTGCCACAGCACCAGCTCTTCACTGGCACGAGCGTTCGGCGCCGTGCTGAGCCCAGGCACGTCGGGGAGGCCTGACGCATCGGCCGTGGAAAGGCAACTCGAGGCCTCTTGCCTCTACTGGGCCCCGTCCGGTGGCCTAGCCTTCCGCTGGGCTTACCGAGGCCCTACTGCACCGATCCTTCAAAACTCTGACTACCCGGAGCGTCTGCACCGGCTTCTCCATCCAACAACTTGGTGACTTTTTGACAATTTGTGTTTTGTCATCGTCCCACTTGCTCGTTCTACTCTCGTCCCGTCCATGTCTGTACATAAAAGTATTCGTCATTAAACTGGTCGGTCTGGTCATCCATTTAGATTGCTGTCTCTGAATAAGCCACAGAACAAGGTGGCCAGAAGATTTAAAGAAAAGAACCTCACACACTAGCTTTCCAAACGAAGGCTGAAATTTTTGGAGCCAGAAAGCTGCATCGTACAGCTTCGCATGTTTGAGATTCCTGCCTAATGCTATGTACAGTCAAACCACGATATAACGAACACGCATATAACGAATTATTGAATATATCAAACTCTTCCAAAATATTTTTTGTCAGACATGTATTTTTAACTTCCCATAGCGAAGGCGGTTTGGCATAAAACGGATATAACGAAATTCGCGACGCCAAGCACTACCTCACTTTAATAGCAGGAGGCAGGCTTCGTTGCACTACAAGTGTGTTGTGCGGCGCAGCAAACGTTCAGGACTACCTCGCAGGCGCTGACAGTGCCATAGATGCCACGTCGGCATTAAGAGTTGACAGCTAAAGAAATCATTTGCATCTCACAATCGCTAACAGCGCCGCTTCAGCAGCGGCGGCAGCAGCGCGATCGAATGTTGCTTTTGCTCTTTGCGTTTTAGCGTTGCGGCGTAGCCGTCGTAGCGTTCTGTGGAGGCTGCGGCGGTGGTCGTGTCGAGTGTGGTGCGTGATGACGATGAATGTGAAAAAAAGAGCAGCACTGACGTTAAAACCCAAGCTGAAGATAATTCAACGTGTGGAGAACGGCGAAAAGAAGTGCGTTCTTGCGGACTTATCTGGCATACCAAGGAGCACTTTGAGTACCATTCTGAAGAACAAAGCTGTCATCAAGGCACAAGCACAAGAGACCATGCGGGCAAATGCACAGCGTCTTCGGCCCCCTGCGTTCAGCGACGTGGAGAAGGCGCTCTACAAATGGTTTTTGGATGTCAGAGCTCGAAACATACCGGTGTCGGGACCGATGCTTCAACAAAAAGCAAAACTTTGCCTATATCCTCAATGCCGAAAACTTCGCCGCCAGCTCCGGATGGCTGCAAAGGTTCAAGGCACGCTATGACATCGTAGGCAAAACGACATTTGGTGAAAGTGAGATAGTTAACTACGAGAGCATGACAAAGTGGTTGGAAGAGGAGTGGCCGCAAATCCTTGCAAAATACAGTCGAACCTCGATATATCGAACAGCGCGGTGATTGCAAAATAGTTCGATATAGCCGGAATTCGATATATAAAATCACGTAGAAAACGCGTCAAAAACTAGTACAAATCAATCAATGAACCAATCGTGGCACAGTGGCGCAATAAATACTCACTTGAAGTTTCAAACAAAGTATTTATTCCTTTGCCTTAAAGTACTGTAGCAGCGTAGCTTGCTTCAAATTGGCAACCGCGTGCTTAACCACGGCGTCCTCAACGTAGTCTAAACGGTCCACAAGCGATAGTCCAGCGCCTTCTATTGTGCCGCAGTAGCGGCGTACAAGGTCCAAAGCAGCTACAGCCTCAGTTGCAGTCGGGAGCGGGGATCAACCTCGGCAGCGTCTTCGTTTGGCCGCTCAGCAGTAACTTCCGCCGCAATGTCTACATCTGTCAACTCCGCCACTGTTCCGGTGCTGTCATCACCGCCAACTAAGTCATCAATGCACATGCTGTGTGGCTCAGCACCGACAAAGCGCTCTAACTGGCTCCAGGTTTCTTCGAGCTGGCATTCTTCCTCTGTGCCGTCGTCCAACGCTGATTCTTCAGTTGCTTGCTCGGAAGCTTCTTCAATGTGGCTTACAAAACCCGCATGCCGAAAGCAGTGAACTACTGTCGACTGCTTGACGCTGTCCCACGAGGCTTTCAGCATTTGAATGGCACCCAAAAGGTCTATCTTTAGCTCTTGGCCCATCCGCAGCTTGAGAAGCAAGATGTCGATCAGCCGACGTTTATAAATGGATTTGAAAGCGCGAATAATGCCCTGGTCCAATGGTTGCAGCTTCGACGTCGTGTTCGGCGGCAAAAACTTAATTTCAATGTTGCTCAGCTGGACATCAGTGTGGTGTGCTGTGCAATTGTCAACGATGAGGCAAACCGTCCGGCCTTGACGCGCCAGCTCCGAGTCCCATGCCTTCAACCATTTTTGGAATATTTCCCGAGTCATCCACGATTTCTTATTCCATGCGTATGTTACCGGAACACTGGGGCAGTTGCGCATGCATCTCGGGGTTTGGAACTTGCCTATGACAAGTGGCCACAGCTTCGTGCTGCCGTCCGTATTCGCAGCCAACAGAACTGTAATAAGAGCCTTGCCTTGCTTGCCGCCGTGGCACTTGTCTCCGCGCGTGTCGAGCGTTTGTCGCGGAAGCATTTGCCAGAACAGGCCCGTCTCGTCAGCACTGAATATCTGATTGGGCTCATACTTGACGAGAATCTTAGGCCACTCTTCTTCAAGCCACTTCTTGATCTCGCCTTCATTGGCGTCCTCACTTTCCCCCGAGACTGTCTTCCCGACAATGTTAAAGCGGGCCTTAAAACGTTGCAGCCAACCGCTGCTGGCATTGAAGTTCTCGGCACCGAGAATGAACGCAAAGTTCTTGGCCTTCTGTTGTATCATCGGTCCCAATACAGGAATATTCCGGGCCCTTGCGTCGATGAACCATTTGTGCCGCGCCTTCTCAACGTCTTCAAAGGCAGCTTTGCGCACCCGCCGCGCACCTGAGTGCTGGTTTTGTTCCGCCTTGGCCTTTATGTCACTCTTGTTTTTCAGCAGAGTGCTCAAAGTGCTCCTCGGTATGCTGAAAGCTTCGGCGACGCTTGACTTTTTTTCACCATTTTCAACGCGGCGGATCACTTCCAATTTCGCAGCAAATGTCAGGGTCGTCCGCTTCTTCGCGTTTGCAGCCATTACAACACCGACCACGCCGTGACAGGCCTAGACCCCCTAGGCTGCCTAGGCCACACACGATAACAACGACTGGCACAGCACAAGTGGCGGCGCCGAGACGCGGTTAGTCGTTGACAAACTAAATCAGGCTAGCCACCCTAGCCCGGCCAAGCCGCCGCATGCATACGCCGCTACGCTCAAATGGCGCCCTCGGCGCGACCGATATATGCAGTGATCGTGCGCAGCAGTCGGGAACGCCCATCGCACCGCCGCTATCTTCGAGGGCGTTGAGGGAAAGCTCGCCTCCTGTCAACAGAGTGCACATGGTTTGGGGTGGCGGAGTTCGATTTATTCATTTGGCAACTGACGCCGTTCGAAATAAAAAATTAAAAATGCATGCGATTTTCCGCGTGATATAGAAAGTGTTCGATATAAACAATAATTCGATATATCCGTGTTCGATATATCGAGGTTCGACTGTATCAGCTCATGGACTTCTTTAATGCGGACAGAATGGGCCTGTTTCGGCAGATGCTACACAGACATACCCTTGACGTGCGTGAAGAGCCGTGCCATGACGGGAAGCAAGGAAAGGCCAAAATGACTGTTTTGCTTGCCACCAACATGGACGGCACTGTGAAGCTGCGACTTTTCGTCATCGGGAGATTTCAAAACCCGAGATGCATAAAAGGGGGATGACGCGTGAACTTTTCGTGAAGTGGCTGCATGCTTGGGATTGCGAGCATGTGCACGTGGGTCGCAAAGCGTGCGTCCTCGTTGATAACTGTACCGCACACAACACAGATGTCGCACTCAATAACACTGAAGTTCGCTTTCTTCCACCTAACTGTACAGTCAAGCTGCAGCCTTTAGATCAGGGCGTCATCAGGGTCTTCAAGGCAGTTTACAAGAGGAGACTGACACTCTTCTCGTGAAGCTTCGTATGAAGCAGGACTTGAAGATCAACTTGCTGGGAGTAATCCAAATGCTTAAAGCGGCATGGGACAGCGTGAAAGGCGAAACAATTGCCAACTGCTCTCGGCATGCAGGTTTTGTTCCAGCAGAGGCCCGTGCATCAAGTGATGATGGTGACGATCCTGATGAAGCAGAAACAAAGCTCCGCGAGCTCGATGAGACCTGGAACGATTTTTCGCGTCGTGTTGGTGACATGCCTGCAACAATGACTGCAGAAGACTTTGTAGGTGGCGACGACATCGCAGTGATCACGGATGTACTGACGGACGCCGAAACAGCTGTGGAAGTTTCTGAACATCCCGCAGACGAAGTTAAGGCTGACCCTGCAGATGATGAGACCATTCCGACTTCACAAGAAGCACTTGCTGCATTGGATTGACTGCACCGCCACTGCAGTGCTGTTGAGGGAAGTGAGTTTGCCCTTGGTGAGTGTTTACAAACTGTGGGACAGAGTGTGAAACGGAACGCAATCAACACAAAAAAGCAAGCCGCGATAATGCAGTTCTTTGTGCGTAAATGAATAGACGTGACCCAAGTAAGCACCCTCCGAGTTGCTGTGCCTTTTCTGATTGAATTTTGCTGCTATTGCATGTATGTTCTACAAAATTTTATATTACAAATTATGGATATAACGAACTATTTTCCGATATTTTAACTGTTCGTTATAATGAGGTGTCACTATACACCCTAATCAGGTTTATACCCAAAGAAGCAAAGGGCCCAGTCAACTAAAAAGGCACTTTATGCTGTGTACCACAGTTCAGCATACCTTTCGAACGGTCTCTGGTGGCAGGAGTACAGTGGGAACGGCGTACATGTGGTCCTCAATGTAGATGGGAAGACGAGGACCCTCCACCTTTGGTTCTTCCTGCTGCTCAGGCAGATCCTCCTTGAGAAGCAAAACCCACAAACACAAAGGTCAGGTCACCAAAGCTTCTCCAAACAGCACAGCAACCTTGCCAAACAGCAAACACACAACCACGGTTTTCAGTGATGCTTTTTTGCACAGGAGAAGGCAGGCATAAGGCACAGAAATAAAGTTGTCGACTGATTTTTTAAACTTGGCAGGACCGAGTCCAAAAAATTTGTGAATTTAAAAAAAAAAAAATCACTTAATGTGCGAAAGGTCACCTTTAATAATCACGAACTTCGCCGCTTTCCAGATTCCTTTATGTCAATAATAGAGTTATAGCATAGGGCGATCTGCTATTCTGATTTCCGTGCGCTGCCCGTGTGCACGATCCAATACAGCAAGCCGCCACACGCACACGCACTGAGTGGTCCCGACAACGCAGCCGTGCCGCCGGGAAGTGTACGATTCCTTCATGGTGATCTGCGCATGTGCAGTAGCACACTGCAGAAGCGGATCACGCTAACCTATAACTTTCCAATTAGACCATCTCAGCCAGAATCATGTCTGCGCCACTTCACTTCACAAGTATGACGCAGCTGCAGGTCATGCCGCAAATGGATGAATGCACCGTGCGAAGCAGGGATGTTTTGCTTCCATGGGTAACAATAGTTGCAAAGACCATGAGATGGATCTCGAGGCAATAAAGCGAGCAGAAAGAGAAGCCTTGTGTGAATGCACCTCTGGCCCCCTTTTCGCTGCGCATCGCCCCGCGAGTGGCGGTGGCAATAATTGTGTTTCAGCTTCATTTTGAACGTGCACTCTGTGTGGGCTGTGGCGATGACAACGAAGAACGTACCATCACAGCCACTACTTCAGATTGCAACGATGAACAAAATAGCCCAGCTAGTTTGTTTGACTGACTCCGTTTAAATCTCGGATGGTGCCTTTCACAGCTGCAAAGAACCAGTTCGTTGCAACGACGTTGTCAGTTCGAGTCCCTGTGATGCCAAAAAAAAATTAGCCTTCAGGTGATAAACAATCTCCACAGTATTGCTGGAGCCAAATTTAGTCTGAAAAATCTGATTCCCGGATCCACTTTAGAGTCCAAAAAAATATTTCGTGAAAATGTATAAGTTCCTACGGAATGCACAACATTTCCTGAATGAAGTCGGAAATATTGTGCAGGTCCGTATTATTGGAGTCCGAAAATGAAAAATCGGTCAGCTACTATAGCCTTGCATATCTTTCAGACGTTACACAGTTTTTAGACCAGGGTTCAATTAGGTTCATGAAATGTGGGCTGTGTCATTTACTTGCTTGTCATGATATGCTGTAAATTTCATGCCATCATGGTGACGCACTGGTTCTAAACTTGGGAACTGTGGTGTCTGATTCGGACCAGACGCATGACACGGGACCACGCAAGCGCAGTATGCAAAAACCCTCCTTTATTCGTCACAGTGAAGCCACTTATATAGGGAATCATATTGAATGACGATGACGATATGTACACTGAAAGAAACGAAACTGAAACAAGAAATAAGGATACAACATCGCCTCCCGCTTGAAAAATACAACATAGTAATTTGCAACAACCAAAATAACACGAACTAAACACTTATTGTTCAGGTAAAGAAAACCCAAATCTTTCTACAGGTCGGCGTACCCTAGTGCTGCGACGCAAAGGTTGCTCCACCGAATCCTCTAAAGGAGCAACCACGTCTTCATTAACTTCAGCCCTTGTTTCCGGCAATCGCAACAATTCACCCTGTTCAGCGTCTGCGCGGCTTTCAGGCCCAGCGGTACCCGAGCAGTGATGAGGCAATTCCCATGCCCATTGTTCTATTGTCTGCGATTGATTGCAGGGAACCCGAACTAGTTTAGACGCGTTCCAGCAACGACCGTCGCTCATCAAAAAGCTATTTTTGCCTTTTCTGCCGACAATCTTGAAAGGTCCCGTGTAGTTTACCGACGCTTTCCCACCGTCTGCTGTCTTGCGTACACGAACGAAGTCCCCTGCTCTAAAGGCTGGTCTTTTCGCACCTCGCCTCCTGTCCGTATACTGTTTTGCATACATCTGCTTCGTCCTAACCCTAGCAGGAACATTTTTATTCGAACCGGCACGGCCACCCTCTCTTGTCGGCAAACCCATTGTATTGAGTCTTGTCCTTGGCTGGCGCCCGTGGAGCAACTTAGCTGGTGACACACCCGCCGTCGCATGCGGCGTCGACCTATATATGCCGAGATAGTCAACCACAGCAGCCTGGAGGGGCCGTTGCTCCAATCAGGCAACCTGCATGAAATCTTTCAGCACGCGATTAAAATGTTCAATCGCGCCGTTTCCATGTGGATAGTACAGAGAAGAACAACGATGCGCAATACCCCTCTCTCTCTCAAGAATGTTTCAAACATTTGCGAACTAAACTGAGGCCCATTATCTGTGACAATTTCTTCCGGATAGCCTTCTCGGCTGAACACAGTCTGCAAAAAATCGACCACACTCTGAGACGTCACTGTAGATGAAAAGGCAACCTCAGGCCACTTGGAATGATAATCGATCAGCGATATCATGTACCTGCAGTTTGAAGGGGCCCAGCCAATCGGTCCCACTATATCCATTGCTAACTTCTGCCATGGTAGCGCTGTAAACGTCACCGGCTGCAGCGGTGCAAACGACGGTTTAGCGGACTTGTCCGCAGCCTGGCAGATATGGCAAAAATGGATTGCTTCTTCTACCTGCTTATTCAAACGCGGTCACCAGTAAAGATCACGTAGTCTCTGCTTCGTCCTCACAATTCCTGGGTGACCTTCGTGCGCAAAACCAACAAGGAGCGAGGTTAATTCACTCGGAACAACTACCTGCTTGCCGCGCATCAAAAGGCCATCGACGACAGAAAGCTCTTCCCGCACGTTAAAGTACGGCATTACTTCTGCTGGCAAAGCTTTTCTAGGCGTCCAACCATGTACCACGTGCACAACAACTTGTTGCAGTGTGCTGTCTGCAGCAGTGGCCACCTGCAGCCGTTCCTTTGTTAGGCACTCTGATACAACGGCCACAATTTCTTCCTGCATCGTCTGCTGCGAATCACAGTCAAGAGGTAGGCGTGAAAGCGCATCGGCCACGACATTTTGCGATACCTTTTGGTACTCTATGTCGAAGTTATAATACAAAAGTCGAGCTGACCATCTGGATATACGCAAAGGTCGGCGTACTGTACCGGCAGCTGAAAGTAACGTCACCAGTGCCTGGTTGTCCATACGTAACAAAAATTTTCTACCCCACAAGTAGACGTGCCAGCGCTCGCACGCGAAGAGACAAGCAAGGGCCTCACGTTCCCCAGCGGAGTACTTCCGCTCAGCAGGAGTCAGGGCACGTGATGCGAAGGCCACCGTGCGTACGCTGTCACCATCGCGTTGCTGAAGAACGGCTCCCTGATCCTTATCAGAAGCATCTTTCGTAACAATTACATCAAGGTCTGGGTTAAACATTTGTATGACTGGGCTTGAAGACAAAGCTGTCTTAACAAGCTGCAAGCTACGCTCAGCCTCATCATCCCACGTGAACTGTTGACCAGACCGCAGGAGCCTTCTAAACGGCTCGACGAGATCAGCAAATCGCGGCAAAGTAACCAGCGAGACCCAAAAATGATCTCAAAGTGGCAACATCGTGAGGAGCAGGCACTTTGACAATAGCGTCAACCTTAGACTGCAATGGTGTGAGCCCTTTTGAGCTCACCGTATGCCCTAAAAAGGATAGTTCTGAAACAGCAAACGTGCATTTCTGGTTGAGCTTCAAACCTGAATCACCAATGCGTTTTAGCCCCTGGTGTAGATTCTTGTGGTGCTCCTCACGTGTCTTGCCCCACACAATCACATCATCAATGTAACAAAGTATGCCTTTTCAATCTTTCAAAATATGCTGCATCATTTTCTGAAAGGCTGAAGGGGCAGATGCAAGGCCAAAACACACTCTCTTAAAACGAAACAATCCTTCATGTGTGATAAAGGTGGTCAGTCCCCGACTTTCCAGAGCCAGTTCTAGCTGATGGTATGCCGACGCTAAGTCGAGCTTTGAGAAGCACGTTCCTCCAGCTAGTTCATGACGTAATTCCTCTGTATGCGGAAGAGGAAAAGCATCGGCAATTACTGCCTTGTTCACTTCACGTAGGTCCACACACAACCTAATTGAACCGTCCTTCCTCACGACGACGATCGGTGAAATCCACTCCGATGCGTCGACAGGTTCAATTATATCTTCGGCTAGCAGGCATTGTATCTCTACCGATACCTGTCGCCGTAGCGTGAGCGGCAAGCGTCTGAGTTTCGCAACGACTGGTTTCACAGATGAACGGCATTTAACATGGTGAACAAAGCCTTGCACATGCCCTAACTGTTCCGTGAACAAGTGCGCAAACTGGTGCGTAAATTCTGAAGGCAGTGAATCAGGGCATGTCACCTGGCAGCAATTCAAGGTTGAGCCGTTGATAGTGATTCCTAGGCTCCGAACAGCATCAAGCCCCAGCAGCGAAGTGCCCTTTTGTGACATGAAAAAGCACACTGGCTCTGTTTCCCTTGTAAGATACGCTTAACTTGGTTTGTTCTCCGGAATAGTTACACAAATTGGCAGTCGGCGGTCGTAATGAGTACGTGTCGGCTAGATATTTGTGGTAGTGCTCTTCACTGAGCAAAGAAACCGTAGCGCCTGTGTCGACAATCAACGACAATCTTATCTTCCTGATGGAAATGTTGGCTCGAATATCTTTCGCCGACGCATTACGGTCACCGATTTGAAGTACCGTGACGGCGTTGGCCTTCTCGGGCTTTCGAACGGCATATTTCATTTCCTTCGATCTGCACATGCTTGAAAAGTGACCAACTTTTCCACAAGAGTGGCAACGCTTGTTCCTCGCCGGACATGCAGTCGACTTAGCCATATGCGATGACGAGCCGCACCTGTAACAACTTCCTTGCTCAGAGTCTGACCTTTTTCGCACATCTTGAATCTTGTTCACAGTGCTATGCGCCAATTCCCCGAGCTCTTGTTGTGTTTGCTCAATTTGCTTCCCGATGTCAACAGCACGCTGCAATGTAAGCGAAGACCCTTCATAAAGCATGCGTTCACGGGTTGTTCGTGACGAAGTGCCTTCCAGTAATTGGTCTCGAATCATGCTATCGGTAGCACTGCCAAAATTGCAAGTAGACGCAAGGTCCCGAAGACTGTTTGTAAATGCTTGAAATGTCACACCAGGCAGTTGTCGTCTTTGGTGAAACCGGCGCCGCTCCACCAAATCATTCATAGCGCTTGCGAAATGCGTATCCAGAGCAGCAAGCGCGTCCTTGAACTGGTCCACCTTTTCCTCGCGGGTGCAGGCAAGAAAGGGGGCGGTGCTGGGAAACACCCGAGTGACATGGCTCCGATACTGATCCTCGTCGCCAATATGTGGTGTCTGATTCAAACCAGACGCATGACACGGGACCACGCAAGCGCAGTATGCAAAAACCCTCCTTTATTCGTCACAGTGAAGCCACCTATATAGGGAATCATATTGAATGACGATGACGATATGTACACTGAAAGAAACGAAACTGAAACAAGAAATAAGGATACAACAGGAACTTAACAAGGCAGCCTTCAACATAGGTAGAATGTCAAATGAACTTTAAAAAGAAATGGCACTTCAGGAAGTGATCTGAATTTCTAATGACCAATGTCTATAGGAAGGAAATCGCCCACATTTTTTAGGTGAACGGTTTCCTGGGTTGTCTTTTTTTTTTTTTTTTCCTTGGGAATATGAAGCAAAGTGCCTGGTTGACCTCCAGCAATTGATACTGATTATGCAATCACGTTGCCAATGGTTCAGCGTCTGCCAAGGTATGCAGAAGGTTGTGTAAGCTAACAAACTTGGCGATGACCTTTAGTAGTTCAACCTCTGCATAACATAACCAATCGCAGCACAAATACAAATCACACCCCTTTGCAACCACAGATGACATTCCATAACTAGTGGCCTTGTGAAATCTTACGCTTGAAGCTCACTTGCCTCTTTGCAGCTCAAAACAAACCACTCCTCTCTGCACCACATCCTTACTTATGCGACTAATTATTTGCTATTGGCACCGATGATCGACGCACTTGTGCAAATTTTTGCCTACACTCCACCAATCACATAAGAGTTAGAGAAAGAAGATCAGAATTTAGAACCTCTCTGGGAACAAAAGGGTGCAAATGACAGCTGTACCACACTGCATCCTCGTCCTCGTAAGTAAATCCACTCCCGATTGCACCATACAGCCCCAGATCATGGTCGTTGAAAATACTACACTCGCCTCAGTCCATAACTAACTTATTCTCCAGAAAACATTATACATCTTCTTGGGGCAGTGGGCAGATAGCATAGCTTGACAAAATAAACATACTGCCATCCATCTTGGATATATCGAATTAGTGCTTATATGTATTTAACTCTCAAAATATCCCCTTGAAAATCCTGTGCAGAAGTTCAGTTGAATCTAGATATAACGAGGTGTTACTTTTCGGGAAAACATTTTGTATATTGCGAACATCATTGAATCAAAGTTTCTGTCTGTCAGTACCGCAAATGAAATCACCCATCCTTACAATGTTTCCATTCTGCTTTAGTCAAACTATATGTGTTCATGAGGATATACGTGTTCATGAGGATATTACAAGTGATTTTAGAAACGTCAAGCAAATAGAAGGCAAAAGTAGTTCTGTAAAGCTTCGTTGCCTCGAAATCACATATCTCGAAATATTGCGTTAGCCCGCTGTGCCATGCGTTTTATTACCTTGCAGTATTTTGTCAGCGAATTGTGAACATCTCGAAATTTTGACTAATTGATGAAGATAAATGCCACGACTTAAAAATTTGCACAAGCTTCGCGTGTTGCTGCCACGAAGTGGGCAGCGTCATCGAAAATGAAACCAAGCAGTGCTGCAGACACCTATTAATGACATCAAGCAACGCTGACCCACTGCCAAACTAAGGCTGGAATACTGGTGGCAAACGCATGTGTAAGAGAGTGTACAAGATGATAGCGAATGAACTGTGGACTGTTTTTTCCCATTTTATTCTTTTTCAACTTTTATTTCAGCTGGATCCGAACTTTCATTGATCGCCTGCTTCAAAAGGAAGGCCATTATAATAATCACCATCATCATCTCTCGCAGACTGATGGGAATAGGGAATACAAGCAGGAGGTCCCCACAAAACAGAGCAGTTGGAGAGGTTGGCTTTATGCACCTTGCGTGGGTGGGAAGTCATTTACCGACTTCATGGATCAGGGAGTAATGAAAGCAGCATAGGCGATAAGGGATACCATAGTGGAGGGCTATGGAATAATTTCGATGACCTGAGGTTCTTTTAACATGCACTGACATTGCACAGCACATGGACGCCTCTCCGTCACCTCCACCGAAAAGCAGCTGCCGTGTCATCAGGATCAGCCAGTAGTCTAGGTGGCGTTCGATTAGCAGTCCAGCACCCTGACCACCAAGTTGCTGCGGCAAACCGAGATAGGAGCGAGTTATCTGAAGCATAGTTATAACTGGGGAACCTTTATTTTTTCATCTTTGCAGGAGACAACCCGCTTCATTGTGTAGCTTTGAAGTCAGTTATTTTTGCCTGAAGTTTGCTCATGAGTGTCGATGTTATGTGGTGTTCATAGCTGGCTCAAAATGTCAACGGCATTGAGCTGTCACTGTCTATGTCGTCACTGTCCTCTACAACGATTTTTTTCTTGTATGCCTTCAATTATTACGCTATTTTGTCCGGCTCTTCAGTTGTGAAAGCACATTCATCGCTACTGATGAAGCCTTTAAGGCCAACATCCTCAGGAACGCTGCCTTCCCAGCTCAGCTGCTGCTACGCATCAGCAAAATTTGACGGTGGAGGCATCTCTCTTTCGCTCACTTCATTGCAGTCTTGTGCGTGCGAAGGGCCGCACACAGTTTTTATGCCAACCTTTCTGAAACAGTCGACAATGATGTTCTTGCTCATAGACTGCTAGGACGCAGATAACATTTCTATGCCCATAAACAGATCAATCTTGGTGTCCCATTTATGGTGCAGGTTTAGCAAGACTTTCTAAGATCATGCACACTTCACACAGGTGATCAAGCCTTGATCCAATGGCTGGATCAACAATGTCCAACTTGCGGAAAAAATTCCAGCTCGATGATGTTTAACCCTTTCACATTGTCACAAACGTACCATTAAGTTTTCGCACTGGCCCCTCCCCCCCCCTCCCCCTACAGTGCCACTGATGTACCGGTACGTTCTCTACTGCACGTTCAAAACTTCGTGGGTGAGTGTAAGGCTGGTGCGCTTGGACTGGGTGCGCCATCTGCCGTATCTTCCTACAAGTTCGTATTTTCATCCCGCGCTGTGTTGGTAAGTATATTGAAGAGTACGGAGGACCGCGCACAACCCTCTTCTTTGCTGGAGGCTGTGGTAGTTCCGCGCATGCTACTCACTCGTGCTCGATCATACGGTTCGCACATACAGCGTACGAGGGTTGTTCTGCCATCTGCCCCAAGTGTGCAGGTTTTTATTTTTACTCTGTTAGCGTGTGTGCTACGGCGTGTCAAAGTTCAGGGGTACGCGCCGTTGTCTCTCCAATAGACTGACATATGACTCGATCGATGCTTTCACTCTCTTGCTGCGCCCTCTCTTGCGGCTAGCAGCAGCAATGAAATTGTTTTAGCCTCTTTTCATCTCTCTCTGCCATCTTGATATCACAATGTGTCATTTCTCCCCATTGCACGGGCCACTGAAAGTGCACCCTCCATCGCGTTACTTTCATATGGCTGACCGTGTGGGACCTTTAACTGCAGACTGGAGCAATGGCTCTTCTGATTCTGAATGAGCCCAGCTCAGATTTGGACTCTCAAGTTGTATCAAGCAGTGGTTTTGTTTTTCACATCGTCCTCGTTTACCTTATTTATAGTCAGGTTGATGATGATGTTAATTAACAACACCTGCAGAACACAGAAATGTGCATATTCCATTAAGTATGTTATTTGTATAGCAGTCATAATAAAAAATAAATTGCTAAGCTCACTCTCTGATATGCTCATTCCCTGAAACCAAGCCGACACTGGGGATACGTCATGGCCAGAAGCACCTGACAGTGAAAGGGTTAGCAGCTCTATTTCAGTACAGTGCACCAAGCAGATTTTCCTCTTCTGCTGTCCCCATTTGTTCATCCAGCTCTTTTAGACAGTCACTAAACAGAGCTCATGTCATCCAAGCCTTGGCCTTGCTGACATAGTTCACAGGCATGGTCTTTCCTCTGAAGCAACAGTCTTCCAATTACTCTGATAACCAGCGGCTT
This sequence comes from Amblyomma maculatum, assembly GCF_055883805.1. NCBI lineage: Eukaryota > Metazoa > Arthropoda > Arachnida > Ixodida > Ixodidae > Amblyomma > Amblyomma maculatum. Next base: position 1,246,232 of record NW_028146741.1, read on the forward strand.
GCACTGGTCAGTTCTATCCATGTTCCCACACAGCAACGTAGTTAGTCGTTGCTTGCTCTGTTTGCTACCATGGAAACATTCATTCTTTTATGACCAGAATCTTCTTTAGCAGAAAACAACAGAATAAAGCAGTTTCATATGTCTGCAATCTCATAAGAGGCAAGGATGCCTGGCACATAGTCACGAAGCCAATTAGCGGCTCCAATAGCATTTGTATCCACTTTCACCGCTGATTACTTTGCCAACAATATTGCAGTGCATTTTAAAACACAACAGCCACCCACTCCTAGCTTTGAATTCGCTGCACCCAAGCACACATGCGAAGTCCCGGGCTTTTTGTTGCAGTATGATGCCACAAGAGGTACGTTCTTGGCACAAATTAGCATGAAGCACATAAATGTTACTTTCTCCACGTTACTGTATGAAGATACTTTTAACCTCTTCCTTGTCGTACTCAGGCTGCTGTTGCTGACAGCATACATAAACATACAGTCGCCAAAGTACTGAAAAAATGGTTTAAAACATGAATTTTCGGGACCCATACAGGTCCCTTCATCACAATGAAGAATGTGAGGAATGAGCGCTTTCTAGACGATTGCATTTTAGACGATCAACTGAATCCAGCAATTTGCCTACTCCAGAGCAGCATGCCCTAAAGAGACTCCAGAACAATGAAAGTATAGTAATCCTTCCAGCTGACAAAGCCAACGCAACCGCTATATTAGACAGAACTCAATGCATTTCAAAGACGTCCGAGATGCTCCAAGACAGAGTAACCCAGACCAAGCTAAACCGCGATCCAACAAAGAAAATAAAAGCAGAGCTTCAGGAACTCTTAAGAGACGTGTTTAAATTTGTTCACTTGAGAAAAAGTACCTCTACTACAAGCTGCTATGCCATAATGGCTGAGCACACACTATCTATAGCTTACCCGAGATCCACAAACCGGACGTACCCTTTCAGCCAATTGTCGATTTCAATCGTTCTCCATTGCACAACCTGTCAAAGTATTTGCACTACGTCCTGAGGCCTCTCGTCGGTCGAACATCGACATACGTCCAAGATTCATTGGATTTCATTTCAAAGCTCAAGGATGTGCCTGTTGATGTCGAAGACATCCTGGTATCTTTTGATATAAAGTTGATGTTTACATGCATTCCCGTTGACTTCGCTGTGACATGCTGCAGGAGGAGTGCTATCTTGAATGCCTTTTGAAACTGTTGATGTGCGCTGTCTCCACAGCTTCTGTCTCAAGAACACATACCTATTTCGTCTTCAACAATGAGCTTTACAAGCAAGTTTTTGGCACCACTATGGGTGCGTCGGTATCGGTAACCTGTGCCAACCTCGCACTTGAGTGCATAGAAAGTTCAACAATGCAGTCATTCCATACTCGTCCCAAACTCTTTTTACGGTATGTGGACGATTGTTTCGGTGTAATTCACTGCAAGGACGCCAAACCGTTTCTGGACCATCTCAACTTTTTTCAAACTAGTATTCAATTTACTATGGAAGAAGTTGCTGGAAGGATTGCTTTTCTTGATGTTCTTGTTCTCCGCAGTCTGGACGGACTTTCCGCTACCATTTTCCGGGAGCCTATACACACAGGTAAATATCTGGATTTTGAGTCTGCCCACACTATCGGCCACAAACATTCCGTCGCTTCTGCCCTTTTCAGCAGAGCAGTTCGTCTATACTACCTGGAGTCATCTATAAGATACCTTGCAAGGACTGCAATGCTTCGTACATTCGCGAGTCTGGAGATTTTAAAAGATTAAGAGACCAAAAGAACGACGTGTCACGCGTCCTCCAACGCCCTTGCTGAGCATGCTCAAACAGCCAATCACGCCACTGATTGGGACGACCCCACAATCTTGTACATGAAAAAATCTATCTTCACGATTACCTCTGGAATCTTTTTACATACAGACTACGACAAATGTTTTTAACTGAATAAAGGGCAATCTCCCGATATCTACGCACACTAAGCTATCAAGCCCGCTTGGAAGAGGCCGCCCATTCCTCATTGTGATCAAGGAACCCATAGGGGTTCCGAATTGTCATGTTTTAAACCATTTTTTCAGTATTTGGTGAGTGTATGTTTTCTTCAGCCACTATGTCTGCCCCTAGCCAGACAGGATTCTGTCGAAACCTTGACTATGACAGCATACATTATGCTGTCCTTTGCCTTCAGGATGGTCGAAAGTGCACTCAGCGATATCTCATACCTGTCAGCCATTTCCTTCATCTTCTAGACAGTGGCTACTTCTTCAATGATCTTTGCTTTAGGTTCCAAGAAAAGCTCTTTTGTCTTCCGGGGTGCGCTACTGTTGCACAAGAGTATAAGCACCACTATCACAAAAAATGACTGCCGCAGCATTCCTCCCATGCCAAAAAACAAAAAGGCTGCTATAGGCTTGGATTGGATTGATAACTCTTTGCTCTACACGTTGAAATGCCTTTGGTGACACCAAAATATCAGAGGTGCCACTATTTGGAAGTCTGTGTATCTGGAGCACCACAGTGGGGAAAACTTTTCGTCTACAAACAAGCTTTTACAATCTATTAATTAATTTTTCCTTTACAAAGTGGATAAATTTCTTCAAAATTGTTTTTGTGTTTCCAAAAACTTGGTTGCACCGAAACTGCGGCGTGAAACCCTTTCGTTCAATTGAGGAGGAAAAAAATTAATTTTAATGGAAGCAAGAAATGAACATAAGAATGCTCGTTGCATCATGAACTTCGTTCTACAGAAGTTTAACTGCATAGAGATAGAGTTTGCGTTTATCAAGCTCCCATTCAGTGGAACATTCAATATATCGAAATGCACACTATGCTCCTACAAGAGGCATTTCCTCTGTTGGTACCCCATGATCACTTTCGTACGTGGAACCTGCGTCCTGGGCACCTGCCGGCAGTAGTAATGCTGTAAAACTACTTGACTAGGTAAACGGAGAGTTCGACTAAAAGTGGCCTTCAGTCAGGCATGTTTGTTTTTAACACGATATTGATGTCATGCAATGAAACCCTGGCGTTCAGTGCACTCGTGTAGTGAAGCCATTCTTGCTGAACAAAGGCTTACAGCAACTGTCATGCAAGGCCTGCTTTGCTGCTGAAGGCGTCGCAGAAGTCAACACGCCCCATTTTAACTGAGTTGACACAGCGTTCATAGTGCACCATTAAAAGAACGACCTCTTACAATGCGCTGTGGCTTTCCTCAGAACACAATCAGCAGCAGCTTTCCTGTGGACTCCGACTCAAAAGGCACTTGTTCCACTCAACGCGAGACGCAATGTGCGAGCTCCAATTCACTCTGATTTGTCTCTACCAAATATTCACTTCTTGCCCATGCAGCAGCACGTGGAGATGTGCCCAGTGTTTCTCTGTTTCGACACCTGCTACGAGATGCCAGGTGATGCTCAGAGTGCAGGTGAATTCATGTATACCTCGTGAGTTGCTGCACCCGCGGCGTGCGGCAGGCTACAAGTATGCCAGCAGGCAGCCCATCACTGCAGAAAGCAAGTAGCTGGCGTGGTTGCACCGTACTCACGCTTGTGTGTTAGAGACAAGTTAATATGATTGCATGTTATATTATATATATATATACATCAAACTATAACTGTTAAAAGGTAGCTTCCCAAAATGCCATGGTTCACAAATAGACAATACATGCCTTAGCAGCCTCTGGAGTGATCATTTCGACAGCCGGCTTCTGCGGGCTGGGGGCCATGGGTAGTGCTCCAGTGTTTGGCCGAAGCTGGACTGATGTCCGCCGCTTGCTTGCAAAGCCAAAGAATCGCCGAAACCTCTCTAAAAGTAAAAATGCAGGTACAGTGAATGTTTCCTTTCCTGCCTGCTTCAATACAAAAGTGGGCTTACAAAGAAAGTAGATATCAATATCAGTACAGTCTGACCTTCTTGAAGCATGCGCAGAAATTATGCAGCCTACTCTGATAAGAATACAAAGACGGCCAATAATCTGCATTATGCAGAGTTTATGTTGCCAGGAGTTAGTGCGCTTGATGTTAATGGGTTAAAATTGATGAATTAAAGTTTGACCTAAGTGAGATCAAATTAAAGAGTATCTAGAGTACTAAGTGACAAAGGAACATTAAGGCCCATTGCATACAAAATCAATCTGAACCCAAGTTTCTGAAGTAGCTTTGCTCTTGTAAACATAGCATAATACATTCAAGAACTTTTCAAGTAAGGCCCTGCAAATATTAGAAAATTTTAATTAGCATATTAAATATCCTCTTACTAGTCTTTATTCCATTGAGTCAAATAGTGTATGTTATATTCAAAACAAACCGTATACATAAGGGCTCAAGTAAGGCCCATCAAAATTTCTTTAATGACTGTTTCAAACACAGGGCCCACACTGACGTCACGTACAATCCTGCCACAGTCGCTGTACATGGAATGAAGGGTCCAGCACCCTACATGGCCCGTTTGTGTGTATATTTCTCATCCTTGGCCTCTAAATTTGTACAATGCAGAAGGGCCTAGGCAATTTCTGCAAACCCTTTCCAATGTCCAATACGTACACTAAAAAGTTATAGCGCAAAAAAGGACAACCACACACCGACAGGGTGACCAGCACTTGTGTTGGTGAACCTGCCTATGTGTGGTTGTCTTTTTTTTTTTTTTGGCGCTATAATCTTTTAGTGTACAATATGCACCAACTCGCCCAGAAAGAAGTTTTATAAAGAATGTCCAATAAGAAAGGTCCTGACTGATACATAGCTGCCACACATCTCATATCCTGAGGTGTGGCTCTAGTTTATTCTTTTTTGTCATCAATACCTATAGCTTTAAATATATAAATTATATCACCATATTTAAACACCAATGCCACCACTTAAATATTTTGCACAACAGCTACTCAAACAAGTAGCAAATGATAGTGAAAAATTCGACTTGCATGCAATTTACTCCTACTGTTATTTAATTCATATTTGATTCAGTTTAAAGGAAGTGCTACTCGCACAACCCTACTTCTAAGCACAGATGAACGAGATCCTGCGAGGCTAAAACACTTTTAGACTGCCCACCAAACAAAGCAATTACAGGGAGACACTTGTATACTGTAGCCCAAGGACACAGATATACAAATAAGCATACAACTATGGTTACGTAAGCTAAATCTTAATATGCACTTTGCCAACCCATTTTTAGAATCAGTAAACGGCTCCTCTTTTCTTCATTTACGACAATTACAGACTCCTCTATACTCTGAGGCAATAAACTTCACATAAAAAAAAAACCTTTATGGTGTCGCCACAGACCCTTCAAGCTTATAATTTTCAGCTCTCTGATGAAAGCTGTTATAGGCTGAAATCCCCCATCAAAAAACACTGCTTCGAACATGCATTTTTTTCTCGATGCTTTCTTTTTTTTTTTTTTACAGTGTCAAAATGTGGAACAAAAGTAAGCTCTGTGTGGCCTGTGCAACAGTTGTCATGCATAGCACTAGCAATGAACTCAAACAATCATGCCAACCATTTTCACCTGTTCTCAAACAAGACACCTATAAGTATGCTCTCCTCTCCTTTTATGCAAACAATGGTAAAGTTAGCAAACTATGCTGCTTATTTCCAAAAAATACAGCATAAACAAAGTAATGCAAAAGCCATGAATGATAGCTGTGTCATACAACATAATTACATCAGTTTCAGTGACCTGCTGAAAGCTGGCAACAGACAAATGAAAAGTGTCAAATGCAATCAGTATAAAGTGTAATGAAAGTATCAAGTATTCGGGTTTTTGTTAAATAAGGAGCATTCATCTTCTTCCATCCCAGGGAAGGTAATTTTATACTCATGCAGTGAAAAATGAAATCTGTTTTTAAAAATCAAGAAACGGATTAATGACGTGCAAAGTATGAGCCCGCTCAAAGCAACCTGCCACCTCTGTGCCCAGCATGCCAGAAGCATCCAGAGAAAGCGCCGTGCAGCAAGCGAACACCAGCAGGATCGCTTACGCTGGCTTCCGCGAGGCTGTAGCTTTCGCTTGCTGGTGCCCTTAGGCACGACTTTGTCCCCATGCTTAAACAAGGTGGGGACGGCGTTCCACACAAGCCGATTGCGATAGGTGCTACTGAAGCTCTCTTTCGTGAAATGGACCGAGCAGAGCCGATAGTTGGCAAAGAGCTTCTCAGCTGCCTTGTCTTGCAAGTCAAGCCGACCGCAGTTGGCCACCCACTTCTTGCATCTGGGCGGAATTCAAGCCAAACCACAAGCCAATGTAAAATGCCCTCCCAACTGCTGATGCTCACGGAACAAGACCTAACTGTGTATTCCCCAAAAGCAGGTCTCTCTACTGTCTACCTGAAAGGTTCATGGAGTATATCATCATTGTCAGCCCAACTACATACACTGCAAGTCAAAACCTTTTGCACTGCCTGCCAACCAATCCTGTTCAAACCCAGCTACGACCACTTCAATAAACGAATACACCAATTATTAAACATACCTCTTCTCAAACAGGTGTTCTACATCATGTCTAGGTGATCACAATTCTTTTTTTCATTTACTGGATAGCTATATGATAAACTTGAGATTTTTATCATGGTAATAAAACTAAGCACCTTGAGTTAGTACGAGAGCACTGCCATATGGCACCGAAAACCAGCACACGGAGCAAGAAACGGAAACATTTTTCAATTATGCACATTCAGTGATATGAAGAAACTTTAAATCATTGCACCAGTATGGATGCCAACTGTAACTATTTCTTCATAACTTATCTTCACACTGCGGCATAACCTGAGGGTAGCATTAGACTTAGTTCAAATCTGAAGCTCTATGTATATACAACAGCCCAATGCTAAAGCATGCGGATGACCTGTGCATCTGCCAAATTCAGGAATACTGACAAAAAAAAGTTAACATGAACTCGTCGTCCAAACTAGATAAGGTAGCAGATTTATTCACATGTACTCTACATAACTACATCTCAGTAGATCCAAAATAGAATGATGACTACGCAGTATGAAGGAGAACTGAACAATGGTTGAGGGGGAGCCTCCATTTGCAGGTCAAGCCAACGTTTCAACAAGGGGTCTTTTCTTCATCTGGGCCAATGGGTAATAACTGCCCATTTGCTCTAACGCACCATACTATATCCAGACTACTCCTCAGGTTCCCATTTTCATCACATACCGAATGTGTGTTACACAAGTTCTTGAAAGTTGAAGTATAAAGACTTAATCCGATAATCCCACTAAAGTTTCAGAGTTGAGCTCTGGGCCCTAATAAAAAAGGCATGTGAAGTTGTGAAAAGGTTCTGCCGCCATATAAAACTGCACACCAGTTAATGCTGAGAGCAACTACTTCAAAATTTCAAATAAAGTAAACCAAATTTTATTTTACTTTCAACATGGTACCTCAAAGTCGGTTAATCAAGTAGTAATTAAGTTTCACCGTTTCACTGCACACTTCACACGGTGAAGAGGAAATATTTAAATTTAAAAAGAACGGAAAAAGGTCGACGCGACAGGAATAATTGCATTGTGTACACGAATAGGCAAACTGCACAAGACGCTTCATTGGGCGATAAAGAACCCGCGAAGATGTTGAAATTAAAAATTTGCTACTTCAGACACACTAGTATCGAGCTGTGGCCGTATTATGCTCCGATCGCATCTCAAAAACTGTCACAAATATGTCACTGACCGATCTGTTTCTACAGTCGCGCCCATTTAAGATGGCGGTACATGCTTAGTTCCTGTTTCGCATCCCAATATATACGATTAGGTCCCGACTATTCTTTTTATTTTAGGTCTTGCAGCACAGCGCATATTGTCACAAGCTTAACACACCGTACTGTGCCGTGTGTTCAGCAACCAACGCGATAGCAAACGAACGGCATATATGCTTCATGGGGAGCCTAGATCTGCACCGAAATCGAAACACACAACTCACGATTCAAATCCGAGAAATCAGCCTCCGAATCAATGCAAAAATAATTTTATGCGCTAGAGAGTAGCGATTTATTAGATTCACGCCAAAGAAAAAGGGGTGAAAACTGCCCGATGCCAACAACGCTATGATAAGATTAATGGCAACTTTGCAAAAAGCGCGCAGGGCGTCTGGCAAGATGCGATCGTCCACGACAGGAGAATGCGCAAATAAAAGTGCCCCGCATTCACTTCGTAGGAAACCAAGTTCGTATTTCGACAGCAGCGCGACAGCGACCAAAAGAAATTGCCTCGGCGCCACCGCCGCATCCATCCGCCAGCGGTGGCAGCGCACGCTTTCGGGCGAGCGACCGAAAATGAAACCGTAAACGCAGCAGCCTTGAAAAGGCGCGAAGTTAGGCTTAGCAAAGACAAAACCAGAACCGAATTCATGAGAGGGTTCGGTTTTCCCGGCGCCAAACTGCGAGTCACTGCGAAAAGTAGGGAAACTGCCTTGAAACACCGCGCAAAGTGCAAAAGAAAAAAAAGGTCTGTCAGCGACCCTCCCTACTTAATGCACGGAGCGAACATATATTGGTGACTTACCTTTCTTCGTCTTTGGGAAATCGGAAAAAAGACACGCCGCTTGTGTTTTCAGAACTATTAGAGCAAGTCGGAGCGCAGCAGCGGCTCACTGGCTGGAGGTTCGTGCGCGGAGGGCTGTGTTTGATCATGATCACAACCGTAGGTTACATGGTAGACGGTGATTGACGTTGTGCAAAAGAAATGCGACTCAACGCTTTCACGCCGCGTATATCGAAACGAAGTCTCTGAGAGCGAAAATGGCTAGGCACTTGATGGCGCTAAGGCTGGCCGAGCACCCTGGTGATGATAGTAGGCTTTGCAAGAACCATAGAGTTAATGTACAAAACTGTACTATTGCATAAAAAATATAGTATTATAAAATTACACTTTAAAAATAAAAAGTTTAATAAAAACAAAATAAATTACTTGAACATTTTGGCACGAGTGAAAGGTTTGGCATAGTAGTGGATAAGTGAAAGCAACCTAATCGCTAGTTTGTTATGCTTGCTGCTAGATGGCGCTAAGGTTGCGCAAGTCGCGTTCATTTTGCCCGCGTAATTCACGTTTTGGGCTTTGATAAGCAGCAGCATGATAGCTTACCCAAGTTTTGTTCTTTTTGCTTCTAGATACGAACAGCGGGAGGTGCCAGAGTTTCGAGCATTGCTGTAAGAAGACAGCACCTATTGTTTCTATCGAGCTGCCATCGATTTTACACGAGTGCTGCCGAAACTGCTCCACAAACATTTTTCAGTTTCGCTCCTGCGGTCATTTCTTTTGCGATTGACTGTCGCTTTCTTGGGACGAATATGAAAGGAAAAAGCGAAAAACTTCCCTGCCCCGCACATAAGGCATGGCTTAGCTAAAGTCTTATCTAGCTATAGTTGTGTACCGCCGTCAATTAAAGATGCTGGGGGCGAAATTAAGTGGCTGCTTTTTTCAAGGAAAACATTTGTTGGAAAGATTGATCTGATCTCAAGAACATACTCCGTGTTTCGTGCGGTGCTTTTCTGGCTGACGCTCAAGGGAAGCATTTGCACAATCCGCCTTTTGCGCGAGGATGTGGCGCCATCATGCGGGAGCGGGCGGGAAACACATTGAGCGGCAGTGTAGCAGACGACGCGAAAGCACACCATACGAAATGGCCACGCCAACGCTGGTAGAAAGCGAAAGCTTCCCCCCTTTTTTGGCCTCGGAGCGGAAAGTAGTGACAGTGATTGCAGCATATTGTCACGTAGTGGTGACGAGGTCGACGACACAATTGAAGGGTCGATGATTGCACTAAAGAAACTGTTTATTTGGGCTGACTTGCGCCCGCAAAAGAACTAAGCAACTCGGCGGCGGCGATAACAGCAAACGTGTTGGTCGATCGTCGAACAAAGAATGCTCGTCACACTCGGCAAAGCTCAATTTAAAGGCTTCACAGAACAATCTAGATAACGTCGCAAACAGCTACCAGCACGGGCTGGAACATTGTGGAAAGACACCCGAGTGGCCGGAACCTTCGAGACAGATCTCGGTGCATCTTGTGCTACAACAAAACTGATAAAGGTGTGACTCGCGGCACCGAGCATTAACAAACAAAGATTACGGAACTGATACGCGGTCCAGAATCAGAGTGATAAGCCTGTATGCCGGCGGCTGTTAAAAAACAACAAATACTGTTCTGAAGGTTTCGCGGCATTACTACCCCCTTAAAAAAAAACATCGCCTCGATGTTCCAAAACAAAGAAACTTAAACATAAACACTGCAAAGTTTAAACACCACAGATTCTTTAACGCGCGTAATATGGCTTCAGTCGTACAACATGTACGATTTCTGGGCGTGCGCGTCGCCGTTGTGATGCTGACCTGCCGTCGGGAATGACTTCATAGTCCAGTGGTCCGACGCGGCGAAGGATTTTGTATGGCTCAAAGTATCGACGCAACAACTTTTCACTTAATCCGCGACGGCGAACAGGGCCCGCTTGCACAAAACAATCTTGAGACTGTCTTATCTAAGTCCAGACTTAACTGCAGTCTAAAGAATAGGCCACTAGCATGGCGGCTTAAGACTGGAGTAAACACTGGGCTTCAGTCCTGACTTGAATAAGTCGCTTGTATGATTACGACTCTAGTGCTGTCTTGGTTAATACACAAGGACGCCAGGTGTCTAAGTAGAGAAAGTAGGGAAATACAGGGATGCGCTGGCACTGTCCCTGCGGTAAGATGTACACATTCCGTCAATTTTGCGTTGTGTAAAATCCGTGCCATTGCTTTTTGCGGCTTAAGATTTTGTTACGAGGAAAAATGCCCCAAGTGGTTGCTGAGGCCGTTCTGGGAAGCCACTCTGGTGAACATGAACCCGAAGCGTTCGACGTTCAGAACACGAGCCGTCTTAAATAAGCTTGGTCTTTCTAAAGACACCACTTAAGTCTGGACTTAGCTCGGACTTTATCGTGCAAGCCGGCCCAGGTGTCCAAACCCACACTTGGTCTCCTGGATTGTACTCTGCGTGGTGTCGTCGTAAGTTGTATCGTCGGCTGTCGGTGCGCTGTTGGTCTTTAATACGCAGCCGTGCGAGTCGTCGGGCTTCCTCTGCACGCTGCAGGTAGACGGCGACGTCGAGGTTGTCCTCGTTGGTTACGTGCGGTAGCACTGCGTCGAGCGTCGTCGTGGGCTCCCTACCGTACACAAGCTTGAACGGAGTCGCTCTGGTCGTCTCCTGGACTGCCGTGTTATACGCGAAGATCACGACGGCAAGATGGCGTCCCAGGTCTTGTGTTCAGCGTCGACGTACATAGCGATCATGTCAGCGATCGTTTTGTTCAGGCGCTCCGTATCCATTGGTCTGGGGATGGTACGCAGTAGTTCGTCGATGGCTTGTGTGACTGTATTCCAGGATGGCTTGCGTCAACTCTGCCGTAAACGCCGTCCCTGTCCGTGATGAGCACTTCTGGGGCGCCGTGTCGCAAGAGAATTTGTTCGACAAAAAATTTGGCGACTTCTGCCGCGGTACCATTTGGTAGTGCTCTTGCTTCGGCGTAGCGGGTAAGGTAGTCAGTGGCCACGATGATCCACTTGTTACCCATAGACGAAGATGGAAAGGGGCCGAGCAGATCCATCCCAATTTGTTGAAAGGGCAGGATTTAGGGCGGAATCGGGTTTAGTAGTCATGCTGGTTTGATCGGCGGCGTCTTGCGTCGTTGGCACTCACGACACGTCTTCACGTAGTGGGCAACTTCGGCAGGCAGTCGCGGCCAGTAATACTTCTCCTGGATTCGACGCAACGTGCGCGCAAATCCGAGGTGGCCTGCTGTGGGCTCATCGTGCAACGCCTGCAGAATTTCTTGCCGAAGGGTTTTAGGCACTACGAGAAGCTGCGCGGTCTTGTTGGGTGCGAAGTTCTTCTTCACGAGGAGGCCCTTGTTTAACGTGAAGGATGATAAACGTCGCCTGAACACACCAGGAGGGGAAGCGGTCTTTCCTTCCAAGTAATCGGCTAGTGCTTTCAGCTCAGGGTCTGATCGCTGTTGTTCTGCGAAACTGCTGGCGCTTACCGGTCCCAAAAAGGCGTAATCGTCATCGTCCTTCGGGGTAGAATCGACGGGAGCGCGGGGTAAGCAGTCTGCGTCGGAATGCTTCCGGCCCGACTTCAGCGACTACATTCATGTCAAATTCTTGAAGTCGTAGGCTCCATCTGGCAAGGCGGCCGGAAGGATCTTTCAAATTAGCCAGCCAGCAGAGCGCGTGATGGTCGCTTACCACCTTGAATGGTCGGCCGTATAGGTATGGACGAAACTTAGAAGTAGCCCAGATGATCGCAAGGCACTCCTTCTCGGTCGTCGAGTAATTGACTTCGGCTTTTGTGAGAGACCTGCTAGCGTAGGCGATTACTTTTTCCTGTCTGGCAGTCTTCTGGACGAGAATGGCTCCTAGGCCTACACTGCTCGCGTCGGTGTGAATTTCGGTCTCGGCGTTTTCATCAAAGTGGCCAAGTACAGGAGGGCATTGCAGGCGGCGCTTAAGTTCGTCGAAGGCTTCTCCTTGCGGCACTTCCCATTTAAAAGGTACGTCAGCCTTTGTAAGCTGCGTCAACGGTTCGGCGATCCGCGAAAAGTTTCTGACAAATCGTCGATAATAAGCGCACAGCCCAAGGAATCGGCGCACAGCTTTCTTGTCGGCAGGCGGTGGGAATTGTGCGATTACAGCTGTTTTCTCCGGGTCTGGGCGAATACCGTCCTTGCTAACGATGTGACCTAGGAATCGGAGTTCTTCGTAGGCGAAGTGACATTTATCTGCTTTTAGCGTTAGCCCCGATGACTTGATGGCTTCCAGCACTGTCTGTAGTCGTTTTAGGTGGTCTTCAAAGTTTGACGAGAAGACAACAACGTCGTCCAAATATACCAAACAAATTTGCCACTTCAAGCCTGCCAGGACTGTCCATTACTCGTTGAAACGTGGCTGGTGCGGAGCAGAGGCCAAATGGCATCACCTTAAATTCATAAAGGCCGTCCGGTGTGATGAATGCGGTCTTCTCGCGATCTCTTTCGTCAACCTCAATTTGCCAATATCCGCTCTTCAGGTCCATCGATGAGAAGTACCTTGCATTGCAGAGCCGGTCGAGAGTGTCGTCGATGCGGGGAAGCGGGTAGACATCCTTCTTCGTTATGCTATTCAAGCGGCGGTAATCAACGCAGAAGCGAATTGTGCTGTCTTTCTTCTTGACCAAAACGACTGGTGCTGCCCAGGGGCTGTTCGATGGCTGGATTACGTCATCACGGAGCATTTCCTCAATTTGATCGCGAATGGCCTGTCGTTCTCGCGGCGATACACGATAAGGGCTTTGGCGCAGAGGTCGGGCGTGTTCGTCCGTTATTATGCGATGCTTGGCCAGTGGTGTTTGTCGTACCTTCGATGACGATGAGAAGCACTCCCCGTAGCTTCGAAGCAGACTGAGAATCTGGTCTTTCCTGTTGTGGGTCAATGCCGGGTTGATGTCAAATGTGGGCTGACGGAATAGGTCCGGTGCGTCTTCCAGCGTTTGGTCGTGGAGGGTGGATGCATCTTTGAGGTCCGCTAATTCGTCGAGAAAGGCGATCGTCGTGCCCTTGTTGAGATGCCGGTATTCTTCGGTGAAGTTTGTTACCAGAACCTGAGCTTGACCTCTCCGGAATTTCATGATGCCTCTTGCGATGCCGACACCTCTTTCTAAGAGCAATTGGATGTTTCCTTCGACGATGCCTTCAGCGGTTTCGATGATGGCGCTACCTACGCAGACTGCGATACTTGATCGGGGCGGGACGTTCAATTCTTCGTCGAGGACGTTTAGAGGGATGTGTTGCATATATGTCGTCGTAGCAGGAATGGCTTTGTCTGCAGAGAGCTTGATGAGCTTGGATCGCAGGTCGATGATAGCCCTATGTTCATTTAGGAAGTCCATGCCTAAAACCACGTCGCGGGAGCACTGCTGCAAGACCACAAAGCTGGTGGTGTAAGTACGCCCATTTACGGTTATTCTTGCAGTGCATCGTCCCGATGGAGTAATCAGGTTGCCACCTGCTGTGCGAATCAGCGGGCCATCCCAAGCGGTGGTAACTTTTCTTAGCTGAGAGGCTAACGGTCCACTAATGACTGAATAGTCAGCTCCGGTGTCTACTAGGGCAGTGACTCTGCGACCGTCGACATCAACTTCAAGGTCACTTGTTCGCGTCCTCGCATTGCACGTGGGCCTTAGTGTCCGATCTCGGCTCCGTCGTTTCTTCAGGTCATGGCCGGGGCATACCATTGTTTCTTCGCTGGGCGGCGGTGTCTGCTTGCACTTTGGTCGTGTTGTCGTCGATGACGTCGTGTGGAGCGGCGGTGAAACGGCTGCGTCGTCGTTAGTGGTCGTCGGCGGCGGAGGATCTTCGTGTTTTCGCCGTTGAGCAACCTCACCTCCAAAGGTTGCTGCCTTTAGTTTCCCCTACGGGGGCTTGGGGACCTTCCGCGCACACTATCATCATAGTTACGTCCTGGCGACGCAAAGCGGGCCCTGTACGGCGATGGAGACCTGAATCGACGGCTTGGTGGCGCAATCTCACCGCTACGCAGATAGTTGTGAATTTCTTGCGGTCGTTCACCTGGGCGTGGTCGTGGAGCGTCGACTGCAAATCCGCGGAGGCCGATTCGTCGGTACGGGCAGTGCCGCAGAATGTGGCCGACCTCACCGCAGTGGAAGCATAATGGCCGGTTGTTCGCTGTCCTCCATGCGTCGCACTTCCTGGGGCTTGTTGGTCGTTGGTAGACTTGGCGGGCGGGAGCCAAGGGGCGGTTTTCAGGAACAGGCCGGTAGCGGCGAGGGCTCGGAAAGTCATCACGTCGGGGCGGAGGGCGACGTAATGCACCAGCGTAGTTCATCGCTGTTGCCTCTTGTGCTGGAACAGTCGCAGCCGTCGCTTCAGGAACGCCCAGCGCCTGCTGGACTTCTTCACGGACGACGTCCGCGAGCGTCGCCACCTGGGGTTGTTGCGATGATGGCTGCATTCGGCGGAGCTCTTCTCGCACGATCCCCCGGATGAGGTCACGAAGGTTCTCTCCACTTGCAGATGCGCTGGGGTAGTGGCTTGAGTAGTCTGGCTGAAGTGGCCGCTCGTAGTGGCGCATCCGGGTGTACAACGTCTTCTCGATGGCAGACGCTTCCGTTTCAAATTCCGCCACTGTTTTTGGCGGATTTCGGACAAGATTTCCAAAAAGCGATTCTTTGACGCCTCGCATTAAAAGTTTGACTCTCTCACCTTCAGTCATGTTAGGGTCGGCGCGGCGAAAGAGGCGCTTCATCTCCTCAACGTACGCCAGGACAGACTCGTTAGGAAGTTGCAGTCTTGACTGAAGGAGGGCCTGGGCTCTTTCCTTTCGGACGATGCTTGAAAAGGCAGTCAGAAACGCTTCCTTGAAAGTCTCCCAATCCTTCATAGTTGCCTCATGATTTTAGAACCAAACTCGGGCATGTCCTTGAAGAACAAAGTAGACTTGCCTAAGTTTCGCGGCGTCATTCCAGCCGTTGAAATCTGCCACACGGTCGAAAAGGTCCATCCAATCTCCCGCATCTTCATCCGGTAGTCCATGGAAGCAGGGGGGCTCCCGGGGTTGGAAGAAAATAACCGGTGCTGTAGGCTGGGCCATTGTCAGCGTCGATGCCTTCCGAGATCGAATGGGGTCAAGCAGCAGACCGTGTTCGGGTTGTAGGCCTTGAAGTCGGCGGCTGGCTCGGTGACCTGTAGGCTGGTCTTCCAGGGCGACAGGAACACGGCTTGGGTCTTCGCTTGAAGGATCAAAGGCAGCACCTCCACCAGATGTCACGTAGTGGTGACGAGGTCGACGACACAATTGAAGGGTCGATGATTGCACTAAAGAAACTGTTTATTTGGGCTGACTTGCGCCCGCAAAAGAACGAAGCAACTCGGCGGCGGCGATAGAAACAAACGTGCTCGTCGATCGTCGAACAAAGAATGCTCGTCACACTCGTCAACGCTCAATTTAAAGGCTGAACAGAACGATCTAGATAACGTCGCAAACAGCTACCAGCACGGGGTGGAACATTGTAGAAAGACACCCGAGTGGCCGGAACCTTCGAGACAGATCTCGGTGCATCTTGTGCTACAACAAAACTGATAAAGGTGTGACTCGCGGCACCGAGCATTAACAAACAAAGATTACGGAACTGATACGCGGTCCAGAATCAGAGTGATAAGCCTGTATGCCGGCGGCTGTTAAAAAACAACAAATACTGTTCTGAAGGTTTCGAGGCAATATCATGTTCACGCAGTATGGGGGAAGGTAGAGCGTTTTCACAATCCACTGTTCGACGTGACAGAATGAGACGCTCTCAGCGTGCAGGTTCTCGGCAGACAGGAGAGCGCGGAGGCATAGAGAGAGAGAGGGATCTCAAAGGGCAAAGCAGCCAGGGGTTTGTTGATGATGCTGCAGAGCTAGGTGGAATCGTCTCCTGTGACTTTGAGCGGCGCATATGCGCGGGGTGTCTTGAGTTACCGAGCACAATGCGGTCACCGCGGCGCCGGCATGGTGCAATGGGCGTCGCTTCCTCCTCGCGTCATCTACAACCGTGCAGCTATAGGATTTCATCCACGAAGATCGGCAGAGAGGCACATATACACACCCCGTGAAAAGGGCATTGTCCCGGCCGGAATGCACACCTGCAGGATACGCGCTGCATTTTTCTGGCAATGGATGATTCAGAGCTGTAGCCGGTTTCTGGCCGCAGGAGTCAGAACGGATGTGGTCGCAGTAGTGAAAAGGTTATCGGTGCGCAGAGAATGGTCATTCTGTTGTGAAAGGATCTCCAACGTTCATTTCTGCCTCCGCCGCGATTTCTGCGGAATCAACAACTTGGTGACACGTGTGAATCTCCTACATATCGGATGCGCATCTCGGTCAGGAACCAACCCTGTTCTACGTCCAGAGCGATCCACTCTGCAAGTGAACGAGCATGAACCCTCTAGGAGACTCATTGTGCCGGGCGGTTTCCTTGCCGTTGCAAACGGTTGGACGTACACGACGATTATCAAGCTCCCTAACGAAGTGCATCTGATTGCGTACATTAAAGGAACAAAATCCGGATGCTTTGGCGTGCACGAAGGCGAGCCTTTAATTTAAAAAAAAATACTGTGCGTTGTGCAAGATTGTCAAGTGCGTCATATGCTCCGAGCGGCAAAAACACAGATACTACAGGTATGTATGCATCTAAACGAAATATGCATGATGAAAAGTACGTATACTGGAGTTTTCACCCAGGCTGTAGCGCACCAGGGATAGCTGCAATGAGGATTTTTTCGGTGCGTGATTGCTTTAGTTGCGCCGGGGCCTGAAGGCGATGTTTTTTGTCCTTTCTTTTCTTTATGTGCGAAAGGGCTAGGTAGCTTAGATATCACAGGCGGCTCTGTGCGCTAGGCCGTAATATTTAGCATGTTTTATTGTGACTGCCTAACAAGAAAAAAATACGGCGTTTTAATGCACTGCCGTTCGCTAGCCTCATGACCAGCTCAACCACTCGGCTGGCGAACGGCGGTGCATCACAACAAACGCCCAATTTTTCTTTTCTTTGTAGTCAGGCGACAGTCGCGATAAAACATACTAAATATTACGGTCTAGCGCACAAGCCACCTGTGATATCTGCGCTACCCGGCCCCTTCGCACATAAAGAAAACAAACGACAAAATACATCGCCATCAGACGCGCCGAACAAATGCTCATTGCGGCTATCACTGGTGGGTTACAGGCTTGGTGCGAACTCCGGTAGATACTTTTCATTATGCACATTTCCTTTAGATGCATACATACCTGTAACGAAGTGTTTTTCGCACAGTCGAGAGTACGCAGTAGGTAGCTAAGGTCGGCCATTCACATCTTGACGCTTGGTGGCCCTAATTGTAGCTTCACGTCGTTGTTGGCCGCGGCTCGGCGAAGGAAACCTGAAAAACCGCGTCTTGCATCTTGGCGCGCTTAGAGAGTGCCAACCGTACGCGGCAGAAGTGGTTGGCATCGCTTTGCCAAGCCTGTGACGGCCACCGTGCCGCCCGGTGCCGCCAGCCCCCGTGCACTGGCGGCGCCGAGAAACGCCGTCGACGCCGCTCAATGTGTTTCCATCGGTCGCCGCTACGACTTCGCGCATGCGCAGAAAACTCGCGCAAAAGGCGGTTTAGTGGGCTTCCAGCACCGAAGATTGCAACTTTTCGTAAACTTTGCTCTGCTGACAACGTACGCTTTTGCGGTTAGGAAAAACACATATTTCCATCGTAAGTTGAAATAGCTCATTTTATTTAGCTGTTCATCATTATTTGATCGCGAACTGTGTCTGTATGGAGGGATTTTCCCAGCGCCCAAAGCAATGTGCTTTTCAGTTCAGTTCAGTTCAGGCGTTCAGTCGTGTCCGACTCTTCGTGCTTTTCACTTGGTCGTATATACGTGCATTATAATTATATGCCAGAAGGAACTACAGCCTAATAGAAAAACACACACAATGAAGACAGCAGGACATGAGGCTGACAGACAACCTTGTGTCCTTCCTTGAGTGTGTTTTTCTTTTATGCTGTAGTTCCACCAGTGATATAAACCAAACTATCTCAGATCCAGATTGTCCTGCGGCATAATTATGCAATGTTGATAAGCAATTCAGCTCACATCCCAAAGGACTTTTCAACGCTGTGTGAGAGAATTAGGTATAAATTAAAGAATGAGTGACTGACCGAGGAGGGAAAGAAAGCAGCAAATCATAAAACAATATGTGGACGTCCGTGAAATATCTACGTTGGATACTTGAAATCTCCCGCAGACATATGGTAATTCGTACGTAGCCACGAAATAAAATTGGCTCCAGTTATGCGATATAGTACGTTTATAGGTTTCTAGCACACTGAAGGCAAACACAGGCTGGGTCTAGTAACTTATATATGTAACTAGCAAAAAAAATCTGAATAGCTATTTCATACAATAAGGTATTTATGACATCATTGGTGCAAAATGCACACCTACATCGCCTGCGAATTTCGTACTCACCGATAATTTGGATTGTCGTATCCAAATATCGTGCGTAACAAATAGTCGATCCCGGATATATCGAACACGGATATATCGAATCATTTCTTATATCGAATTCCCGGAATATGCCCTTGAAAATGTCATGCAAATGTATAAGAGTGGTGTTCATCTATATCGAAGTAACGTTCAGGGGAACATTCGATATATCGAATTGCGCGCCGTGAACCTACAAGGAGAGCTTCTCCTCACACGGTCACTTTTCGCGCGCAGAGCTGGATCGGCTGTGCAGCCTTGGCCGCCTGCTGGCTGCGTTAACGCTGTAAAACCGCTGGACGAGGCAAACATCGAGTTCGATTCAAAGTGGCCTTTGGTCTGGCATGATTGGTTGTCAACGCTGCACAGTTGTCTGCTGGGTCGGAAGCCGGGGTTCGGTGCACTGGTTGTTGTACGATGAAGTCAACCTTACTGACCGAATTCGCTGCTGAAGGAAAAAGTTGGTGTTGTGTTTATAGTGCACCAGTAACGGAATTTTTATCCGTGCATTTCACAACTTGCAAAAACGCGGTGCTGCCGCAGTCGCGCAGCGCGGTTAGGAAACGAAGTTTCTCGCGTAAGATGAAACTTGGAGAGGAAGGTTTGAGACAGAGAGAGAAAGCGCGAGGGTGAGAGAGAAGGCACGTGGGGAGAAGGAAGAGAAAGCTCGTGGAGAGGAGTCCAGTGTTTCCAGATGAAGGTTGTGCGCTGGGGGGAAAATTGAACCAACTCATATAACAGCACACTCCCCGTCTGGTTATATACCACTATATGGTGTTTCAGTCCTCGCGCGGAATAAGCAGGACCTTTTCAGTCACAGGATGGAGAAATGTCTATCACTCCCCGGGTTGCCGTCTTGTGACCACTTGTCACGTTGCCGTCCACACTTTCTATAGCGTTCACAATGAGTCCCATGGGCTGTCCCTCAGGAGCACGATGTAACCTGACTTGAGGTTACGAGTTGGCTACTGCCACTTGCGACGACACTGTAGCGTAGCAAGGAACTCGCGACGCCAACGGCACCAAAACGAGTCTGCCAACCACTGAACTTGCCGCCACTGTCATCAGTATATATCCTTTTCATTGAAGACTAGTGACACTGTGTTGCCGCCGACCTTTTGGGTCAGAAGCATTGCAAGACTAAGTACTTCCCAGTACTCGGGATCTGTTGAAACAGGAACGAGTGGTCTCGCATTTATTATTCCTGAAACTTCTGCCAAGAAGGTGACCAAGACCTCGAGTAAGGCGATCAGGAGCGTTTTCAAGCAGCATGGAATCTAAATTCGACGTACGACTCCGATCATTCTTTCCCATGCTCCTCCTATGTGCGAAGCGTGAGGGGGGTTGAATACCCATGTGAACCCATGATACGACAAGAATATTCCCAGCTTATCGCGGTCTGGACCATTGGCCTTCTGTTTTAGTTCGGAGCATGCTCCTACAAAATTTGTCGCGCAATCAGACCTCAGTTGCTTTGCCCGGCCTCTTATGGCAAAGAATCTCCGGAGAGCATTAATAAAACTTGAAGTATCCATGGTCTCGATTACTTCAATATGAACAGCGCGAATGCCCTGCAAGTGAAGAGCACTGCCCAACGTTTGCTATTGGCCTCGCCGCCTCTGGTCCGACGGGACGTGATTTGCCACGGGCCAAATACATCCAGTACGACATAAGTGAATGGTGGCTCGGTGCTTAGTCTTTCTGGTGACAGGTCTGCCATCTTCTGCTGTAGCTGTCTCCCTCAGAGTTTGCAACATGTAACACAATTGTGTTTGTAGGAGGCAATGTTACGCTTAGCTCCGACGATCCAGAACCCAGCTGACCACTCCCTTAGTGAAGTGGTGTCCTTGATGTTTGACCTGCTCGTGGCAATGCCGCACAATCAGGGTGGTGACATGGTATCGCCCCGACACGATGATGGGCTTCTGCTGGTCGAAGTGGTTGGCTCTGTCGAGGTGGGCACCAATTGTCAAAAGGCCGTCGGAATCAATCCATGGATCCAGTCTCCACAGAGAGCTTGACTTCGAAAGTCGCTTTCCTTGTTGCAAGCTCTTCAACTCGCCTGACTAGACTTCTTTCTGCACAGAGAGAATAATGACTGCTTTCAGGTGTTCTGCCGAAGGTCGTAATTCGTCCTATGAGTTGTTACGCGGACAGGCCACCGACACATCGTGGGAAGTGCTCCGAAATCTGCTCGCCAGACGTATGAGCACTGCGATTGCACGAGGCAACCTAATCCAGCTTGAAAAGCGCTCGAACCGAAAAGTGCCGAGCTATTTCGCATTTACGCAGGTTGCGAGAACATTTGCCTGGGGCCGCACCTCTGTGTCAGAATCAGCATCAACCATGTCGAACTCGCTCTTCAGCACCCACGAACAGTGTTCTTGATGATACAAGAATTCCGGGCCCGTCAGCCAGGTTGATCCGGCCATTTGGGCTGCAGGCATAAACCTTGTTCCGAGATCCACAGGGTTTATGCCAGAAGGAACGTAATGCCACTGTTCTGGACGTGTTGAGCTTCTGATGCGTTCTAGCCTGCTGCTGACATACACGTAAAACCTTGGGGTCTCATTATGTACGTAGCCTAGGACCGCCTTGCTGTCTGTATAGAAGTTTACAGCATCAAGTCTCATGTTCATTTCACGATTGATGAGCTCTGCTAGCTCTACTGCCAACACTGCCCCGCAAAGCTCCAGCGTTGGGATGGTGTGTTCCGGATGCGGTGCTAGCCTTTCCGATGACGAACCCGACGTAGCACGTGCCATGTGGACATATCGCTCTGAGGTAAGCCAATGCAGCCACAGCCTTGGTTGATGCATCTGAGAAGATGTGCAGTTCCTTGCGCTGTGCGGTGCTGAGTGAGGTAGGGGCATAAGTGCGAGGTATGGCCAGATGCTCGAGTACTTGTAAGGAGGCTTTCCAAGTCTCCCATGTGGTTCTCTTGTTACCAAGAAGTGGACAGTCCCAGTCGCATGTCACGGCGACTAGCTCTCGGAGGAGGGACTTCCCTTGAATGGTGACTGGAGCAACAAACCCAAGTCGGTCTACAGACTGTTCACCACTGACAAGACACCGTGCCGAGTGAATGGTTTTTCTTGGATTGGAGTCGTGAAGGTGAAGATGCCCTCCGTCAGGTTCCAAGAAATTCTCGGACTGCGTTGGATCGGCGGTGCACCATTATACAGATCAAGATCCATCAAATCTAGCTCCAGATCTGAGATGAGGGTGTCAATGCCGCTTCCGGTGTATGAATCTCGTTCCTGTTGTTAAGCATGTCGTTACACTCAATGAGTGTTGGTAAGGGCAGCTTCAAGGAGCCGTGAATGTCTTCAATGAGAAATCCGGATGTCCTTCTTCCAACTGCTTCCGTAATTCCAGCACACGTGCTTAAAGTGTAGGCGTTAAACCCCACAACCAAACCAGAAATTTGTCCATTAAGACCGAAAATGTCGAAGAACTCCGTTCTTGCTAGGGACCTGTTGTTCTGGTCGTCTAGGATGGCACACGTTTTTGCAGTCTTGTGAGCCTGGCTCGGATGACTGACTTTAACCAAACAGATCTTTGAGCACGACTTGTCACTGTCGCCTTGTCCGCACACTTCTGTACACTTGGACGATACTTCAAGTGAGGAATCCTGGTCTCCGCTGGCGTCTTCAGTACTGTGCTCAAGGACAGAAGGCCCATGGGTGACGTTTCCTGCTTGGAGTGGTGTGGCATGCCTATCGCTACCACAATCGGCACATTTGAGAACTATTTCACAGTCTCTTGCAAAGTGGTCTGTAGAAGCGCAGCATCTGAAGCAGATCCCATATTCTTTCAGCAGGGACGTCCGTTCATCCAGTGGCTTTTCAGGAGAGGGCGAGGTTTCTTGCTTGTGCAGAGGACAATGCTTGGTTGCATCCTGCAGCTTCGGCGTGTTTGGTGGTGGATGCACAGTGCCTGCCTCCACATAAGTCAGTTGGACTGAGATGGGTGCTCTTCTCATGCCCTCATTCGTTGCCAATCTGTATGCTTTTGGGAGACTTGAAGGGGTGCTACTTGCTAAGCTCAATTTGTAGCTGGGGTCGTTTCTCATTTTTGCCTGGTCCCTGACAAAGCTGGAGAAGATCGAGAAGGGGGGAAAGGCGACCTGATGATCTTTACGAGCCTTTTGTGATCCACATCTCCTACAAGCGGTGCGGCAGCTTTTCTACGATGGAATTTATCCCTCTTAGTGTGTCCAGATAAGCTAGTCCAGTCAAGTGAGGATCCTCTTTTACAGCCTCAACCTCAAGAAGCAGATCTCCAAGCTCTCTCGATTTATGGGCGTCTTTCTCGGACAATCTGGGGAAGCTTGAAATTCTCCTGAAGACGGTCTCTTCTATAATTTCCGGGCGGCCATAGCATTCCTCGAGTCTTTCCCAGACTATCTTTAGCCCGGCCTCAGAGTTGTCCACGGGCACTGAACGTAGCCTCTTTGCGTAGCTTGACTACTCTGTCCCAAGCCACTTCACGACAAGGTCAAGTTCCTCGCTTGCCGTGACTTCAAGAGTCCGTGTCATTCCCTTGAACGCAGATTTCCACGACCGCTAGTTTTCAGGCCAGTCGTCGAACTTCGTAAGGGCGGTACAAAAAAGATCGCGTCGAATCAGATACTTCGCCATGGCGGTCAGCTCCGGAGTATTAGCTCGATCAGCTTGCTGACTCGCAAAGTTCGGCGTGACCCCTTGGTTGCGAGCGCTTGGTATGTATGGACATCGCCTCCTCGTATGGAGCGTGGCCCTCAGGTGCCGTTGTAGCGTTCCGAGAGATGTGGTGCTCCTCGCCGTCATGCTGCTGCGATTGCGGACGCCGGTTGTTGCGCACGTGAGCCTGGTCAAGTGCTTAGTCCAAAGTGCGCTGAGCGCAGTCTTCGGATGCCTCGGAGACAGTCCGACAGATGTGATGCTCCCCGCCGTGCGGATTTACGACAGCTTACAGGACCTCCGCTTGTGCTTCCGCAGCGGCCGCTTGCCACTGCAGCTGTGCTCTTTTCCTACTCTTCGAGTCTTGCTTTTTCCAGCCTCACAGCCGCTTCTTTCTTAGAGATGCTTGCACTCGCGCCGCGGCGGCCTTCTCCTTTCCTCTGGCGGCGAGGGTGGTCGAGGCGGCTGAACGCTCCGAACGAGCTGACCGTGACGAATGCCGTAACTGTAGAGAGCTTTCCGTTTTCTCAGAGCGTACATGGTCTGGACTCACGTGAGCAGGAAGCGACTTGCGGTTGGGAGACGCCATATCGTATATGACTGCGATGTGAAGTAACGAACCTCTTGAAGAGCGGTGCCAGCTAGCGGAGCGGTGATGCCTAGGCCTAGGTTCTAACGAGACGGCGGACCGGCGATCATCGCTTTTTTACTATTCTGATTCCATGGCACGCGTTTGGGGTTCGGCCACTCCTCAGATAGATGACGGGTCGCAGAAACACCAGGTAAATAATCTTTATCCGTGTATTTTACAACTTGTAAAAACGCGGTGCTGCCACAGTCGCGCAGCGCGGTTAGAAAACGAAAAGTTTCTCGCGTAAGATGAAACTTGGAGAGGGAGGTAAGAGACAGAGAGAGAAAGCGTGAGGGCGAGAGAGAAGGCATGTGGGGAAGTAAAAGCGCGTGGAGAGGAGTCCAGTGTTTCCAGATGAAGGTTGTGCGCGACGGGAAAATTGAACTCAACTCATGTAACAGCACAGGCTGACAATCTATGGTGATGAGCATAGCGGGGTGGTAGCTTCCGCCCCCGCAGGGGGCATCTGCTAAAGCAGATGTTTGCGTGTACTGTGCGACACCACGGACCCCGAGCACCCACGCTTAGCCGTGCGTGGCATCGCCGTGTCTGGGGAAAAGGGGATCCTGGTGGTTGAGCCGATGCCGAGTGTTTGGACCTTTAAGGCCCCTCGGCGGAGGCAACACACCACTTTGGCCCACGCTTCCCACAGACGGCACCTTCGGGCTGACCCACCCGGGGGAAATCGGCAGTCGCCTTTTCCTATCCTCCCCTTCATCTTTCACGTTCCTATCTTCTACCCTACAACTCTCCTGTCCTCTACTCTCTTCCGGTTTTTCCTTACTTCCAGGTGGCGAGGGTTAACCTTGTGTGGCTGACTACCCTGAGTTACGCCATATTAGGTTATAGTTACGGTGTACAGCTGACGTGGACAGGACTTGCCTGCCAATTCCTGCCCCGTCCCCTCGTTGGGCTCCATGGTGGGTGGCTGGCGCCGCGGCCGAACATCATACATTATTTATGGCTTCTTCCTCCAAACAAACTGATCGCCTTTCCAAGAAAAGGCGGACCGATGTATCAGCCCAGTTCTTTTCAGCAAAGCATGACACTTTCCCTAAATATCATGTGATCCACAGTGAAAGCCCTGCCAAACAAGCTCGGCTAATATCCCCCTTTGCAGTATCTAGGTCTCTCACAACCATACTAGGCCCAGGATACAAAGTTAGTAAACTGGCTAGCGGGGATCTCCTGCTTGAGCTGCAAAGCAAACTCCAGTACAGCAACCTTCAGCAACTTACAACATTTGGGGATATCCCAATAACGGTCAGTGCTCACAGATCCTTGAACACAGTCCAAGGCGTGATATCAGAGAATGACTTCCTGTCACTCACCGAAGAAGAACTTCTTGAAGGTCTTTCTGAGCAAAATGTGATCGGTGTACACAGGATCAAAATCCGGAAGAACAACCAAGAAATACCAACAAAGCACATAGTTCTGACTTTCAACTCCAGCAAACTCCCTGAATCCATTGAAGTCGGTTACATCAAAGTAGACATCCGGCCCTACATTCCAAACCCTAGACGTTGTTTCAACTGCCAAAGATTCGGTCATGGCTCCCAGAGCTGCCGTGGCCGACAAACATGTGCAAAATGTGCCTCAAATGAACACAAATCTGACGAGTGTGAAGCTGCGCCACACTGCGCAAACTGTGCAGGTGAACACGCCGCGTACTCACGGTCATGTCCTTCTTGGAAGAAGGAGAAGGACATCATTACCATAAAAGTCAAGGAAAACATAACGTTTAAAGAGGCACGACAGCGATATCTTGTTAAACAGGGCACTTTTTTGTTCACAGCCAAACCGAACTATTCCAATGTGGTGGAGCATGGGGGCAGCACACCACAACAGGATTTGGTCTCCGCCGAGGGTAAGCCTCAGGCAGGGCCATCCTTGCCCCAGGCAGAAGCAGCGAAAGCTGCCCTGCCATCGCAGAAACAGGGCACACTGGCCCCAGAGCCAACAGCCCAAAAGGCTTCTCCCCCAGAAGGGAAGCCTGCAACCAACACTCCTAACTCTCCCCAAACGTCCAAAGCCCCTGAGGCAATGGACACAACCCCTTCCTCGTCCACGCTGCAGCGGCGGCATAACTCTCTAGAAAGAAAACGGAGAGAAAAACCTCGTATAACAGGACCAGAAAAACCTGAAACCTAAATTCAGGTACATTCAAAAAAAAAAAAAAAAAAAAATGGCGTTCCTCATACACTGGAACTGCCGAGGTCTCATAAACAACTACAACGATATAAAAGACATTTTACATTCATTTTCTCCTGTAGCCCTTTGCCTACAGGAAACTAACTTAGGACCACACCAAAACATTTTAAAAGGACACAACGTTTTTCGCTGCGACCGAAAAGAAGCAAATAGGTTATCTGGAGGTGTCGCTATTGTAGTGCAGAATGGAGTAGCAACACGTGAAATTAGCCTCAAAACCAAGTTCGAAGCTGTTGCTGTCTCTATCATTCATTATAAAACAATAACTATATGCTCACTGTATCTCCAACCGCACCTAACTGTAACCCTTCATGATCTGGAAGAGCTTTTAGAACAACTGCCAGAACCATATCTGGTTGTTGGAGATTTTAATGCGCACTCCACTTTTTGGAGAAGCGATCAGACAGACACTAGAGGTCGTATATTAGAGGATTTTATATTATACAATGATGTCTGCCTGCTAAATACAGGAAAGCATACATACTGCTCCCCAAGCACGGGGAAAATGAGCATTTTAGATTTATCATTTAGCTCCCCATCAATTTTTACTGATTTTAAATGGGACGTCTTTGACAATCCTCTAGGAAGTGATCATTTGCCTGTCATTATCAGCCTAACACCCTCACCCTCCATCACTCTAAACAAACCCAAGCGGTGGAAGCTGCACCTTGCGAACTGGGCTCTATTCCAGTCTGAAGCCAGCCTGGAAAAGGTCTTTTCCGAAAAACTCAGTGTTGACGAGATAAATGAAAAATTTACGGCCTGCATCATTGACGCAGCACTTGTAGCTATACCACAGTCTTCAGGA
Source organism: Amblyomma maculatum (assembly GCF_055883805.1). Classification (NCBI taxonomy): domain Eukaryota; kingdom Metazoa; phylum Arthropoda; class Arachnida; order Ixodida; family Ixodidae; genus Amblyomma; species Amblyomma maculatum. The sequence continues at coordinate 1,273,576 of NW_028146741.1, forward strand.
GTGGTACTGAAAAATCGCAAAGTCTGGTATTCTCAGGAGTGCAGAGATGCAAAGAAGAAACAAAACAAAGCTTGGGGAACCTTTCGCAGGTACCCTACAAACGAAAACCTCGTAAAATTCAAACAGGCGAAAGCTAGGGCACGGTACATCCGCCGAAACGCTGAGAAGGCTTCTTGGCAAAAATACATATCATCAATAAATAGCTCAATCACATCAAAAAAAATGTGGGAGCTTGTTCACAAACTGGATGGCAACTTCTCCCCGTACACAGTCCCCTTTCTAACATCTCCTGGCACCCAAACAAACTTACAGGAACAGGCAGATATTCTAGGCGATCATTTTTCTGCAATTTCAAGCTCACTACACTACCCAAAATCTTTTATAACATACAAAAACAAGGCCGAAAAACAAAAACTGCCAACAAGTGGAAGTACGAATGAAACATATAACAAGTTAATAACACTACAAGAAATAAACACTGTTCTATCTGCCGGCAAGAAGACTGCACCTGGCCCAGATCAAATTCACTATCAGATGCTAGCACATCTTTCTACACCTGCATTAGAAGCACTTCTGAAATTTTTCAACAAAGTATGGGTATCCGGGAGTATTCCTGAGGCCTGGAAAAAAGCTATTATTGTGCCTTTCCTGAAACCAGGAAAGCCACCAACGGCCCCCAGCAGTTATAGACCCATAGCTCTCACAAGTTGCCTAGCAAAGTCTTTTGAAAGTGTTCTTAATACCAGATTAGCCTTTGTCCTTCATTCCCAAGAACTTCTAGACATACACCAATGTGGGTTCAAAACAGCATGTTCTACCACGGACCATCTAGTCCGCCTTGAAAACACTGTTCGTGAAGCATTTATTCACAAACAGCACTGCCTTGCCGTCTTCTTTGATATGGAAAAGGCGTATGATACTACATGGAGGTTTGGCATCCTCCGTGACCTAGCATATTTAGGCATACGTGGTAGGATGTTAAACTGTCTAAAGGACTTCTTGTCAAATCGCTCATTCCGTGTGCGTTTGGGCTCAACTTTTTCAAAGAACTTTGTACAGGAGAATGGCGTACCACAGGGATGCGTCTTAAGCACAACTCTCTTTATAGTAAAAATGAATTCCATAAGCACAGTTATCCCGAAATCCGTAATGTATTCAGCTTATGTTGACGATCTACAGATTGCATACACATCCTCTAACGTATCTACATGTGAGAGACAGGTGCAGTTGACCATAAATAAACTAGCAGCATGGGCAGACACAAACGGATTTCAGTTTTCTCCTCAAAAAACAGTGGCTCTCCTATTCTCTCTCAAACGAGGCTTACAAACAGATCCTACACTACACCTGAACAAAACGAAATTACCGGTGAAAAACGAACACAAATTTCTAGGCGTAACTTTTGACAAAAAACTCACCTTTCTTCCTCATATAAATGTCCTGAAGAAAAAGGCTTCCAAATCTCTAAACATACTAAAAGTTCTTTCCCGTAAACACTGGGGCGCTGACAGGACATGCCTTAAACACATTTACAGATCTGTCGTACGCTCCACCTTAGACTATGGCTGCATAGTGTATGGGTCAGCTAGACCATCATATTTAAAAAAACTAGACCCGGTACATAACACAGGACTTCGACTCTCATGTGGAGCATACCGAACTTCTCCTATATCCAGTCTGCTTGTGGAAACAAATGAACCTCCTCTTGAAATCAGAAGAACTTCACTTACATGTGCCTATATATTTAAAATCAGATCTCTGCCAAAGCATATCTGCTATTCTCTAGTAACTAAATGCCCTTCTAGAACACTATTCACCAACAAACCCAATGCAGTGAGACCACTGCTCCTAAGATTTGAGCAAATGTGTCAAGAGGTTGAGCTACCGGATTGTTTACCTAGCATTGCCAAAAGACCTAACCCTCTGCCTCCTTGGTACCTGGTCCCTGAAGTTTGCGACCTCTCTCTTACACAGTTCCAAAAAACAATAACCCCACAAGAGCACTTCATACAAGAATTCCTTCAGCTGAAAGAAAAATACAGTAACTTCACAGACTTTTACACGGATGGCTCGAAAACAGATCATTATGTCGGAAGCGCAGTTGTTCAAGGCGAATGGGAGGAAATAATGAGACTTCCACAGTGCGCGTCCATCTTTACTGCTGAATGCTATGCTGTCTCTGTTGCCATAGAGAAAATAATGAAAGGAAACCTCAGGAGAAGTATTATTTACACAGATTCCCTAAGTGTAGTCACAGCCCTTCACACAAGAAATGCAGTTATACCAATACTTGGAAACATCATACACAGCATAGCAACACTTACAGATGAAGGACGAAGCATAAAAATTTGCTGGGTACCCAGTCATGTAGGAATCCGAGGTAATGAAAAAGCAGATATGTGCGCTGCCAAAGCTCGAGACAAGAAAATAAAACAAGTGCAGATACCATCTCAAGACTGCATGAAATTGGTACAGAGTAGACTGATACAAAAATGGCAGTCCACTTGGAACACTGAAACAAATAACAAGCTACACCTCATAAAGCCTGTAATAGAAGAGTGGAAATCGAGCACCCATCTTGAACGTTCCAAAGAAGTGGCTCCCAAGCATCCTTGGCCGACCATTTACGTGTGGCCGACGTTCGGAAAATGGTCGGGAGCCTACTTAGTCGGCTAGTAAACCACGGCAAGCGGTCGGCCCGGAGGTAGCCGCTAGCCATTTCGGCAAGTAGTTCGCAGCGGGCTTTGGCCCGACTTTTTGGCCGGACTAAATGCCGGGCACGGCGCCAGGTTAATGGCAAGAGTGCGGCAATGCGTCGGCCCGACTGTTGAGGCGGTACATTGAAAAAAGGTTATGAAGAGCATGACTGCTACTTTTTTTTTTTTAAATTTGCCTGTTACTCGGCTTTGGTTTTTCGCGATGTTATGTAATTTGCGCTTAGTATGGAACAAAATGATACATGCTATTTATTGTAAATGTTTTGTTACATTAATTAATGCTATTGTATGTTTAACTTGTCGCTCACATTTTTAGTGAACCTTATAGCTGTTAGTAAAATTATTTACCGAGTTCTGATAAACAGCACGCCACAAGGTGACCGCGATTTCATGTGTAGATCATGTCATTATACATTATACTGTTTGCTTATTACGAAGCGCAGCTGTAGGTGATGTAACATCAGTTATATTTTTGGCGCACAAGCTCCCGTACACCCCATTTAGCCCGTATCACTCACTGAAATTCGCTATATGGCAGCTGGGCACTTGAGTAGACGCAACTTCGCATTGTAAGGGAGGAGAAGGCTATTGTGTAAAATAAAAGAAGCGGACAGAAGAGAAAAAGCACACGGGGGGCAGAAATTATGCGTAGGGCACTGGCAAGCCTTGGCCGCGGCGAACGCTCCAGCAGGCAAGCAGAGACAAATTCTAAAAACACTACTTCGCAGCAGGAGAAGAGAAATGCGTACACGGAGGGAGACTCGGACGAAACAAAACCGACCTCACGCTCGGACGTTTCGAAGGAAGGGCGGAAAAGAGGGGGAAAATGGGAAGGGCGGGGCAACTGTGTCACCCCCGCAGCTCGAAAGTTGGTGGCGAGCGTTCCTGACTGGGCGAGAGAAGAAATGTATACACGCCGACTTTGAAGAGAGCATGCAGTTTTGTGGTATTTGTATACTATTTTTGAAGCAGCTCTTTTCGAACAAAGTTGTCTTACGATCAAATACATGAAGAAAAAAAAACGAAGGAAAATGATTATTGTCCAGGTTATTAATCGCATACTGTTTTTCTCAAAACAGTCTGGTAAAGCTAAGAGCCGCGAGAAAACAGGCCAGCGTCCTTGTCATTTGGTTTTGTTTCTTTGCGTGTGGCCCATTCATCCTCTTTTACGACCTGCCGGGGTGGGACGGGCGGCTCTTTTCATTTTTTTTTTTTTTTTTTTCGGAAGTCGGAGGGGCGCATTTTCGCAGCGAGCGGTCCGATTCTACACCGGAAACTAACCCCCTCTCCTCCCCCGCTTCTTGTCAACAGTTCTTGGAAGACTCGGCAGCTTGTGCTCGTGGGTGCGTGCGTGCTTTCAAGTTCGTTGCAGAAGTGTAGAGCGCGACCAAGAGACGATCTCGAGCGCGCGAGGACGCTGTACGTGCGAACGAAATGTTGGAAATGCAAGCGCGTTTTCCAAAGTTGCGCGTTATTAGTTAAAATTACAAGACAGTCAACTTTGTTACCTTCAATAACTAGGCGCTGGACAACCAGACCTCTTTTTCATTCGCATTTATATATTGTCAGGACCAGTGACTGTAATAGTTTTCAACCGCTGTATCCTTTCAGTAACTCCGCCAAGCCATCCTGAAGTAACGCGCTCCTCCGGCGCGTTTGGACAAAAAAAAAAATCGAAGATGCTCCGCTTTTTCTGTTTTTCTGTTTGTTTGTTTTTTTCCTTTTTTCTTTTTGCTCAATAATGGGAGTGTGGTTTCATAGGAACGATACAGTTGATTTTTATTTATTTTATTAGTATTTCGCTTTTGTTTTACAGAATGTTTTGAATTATGGCTTCTATATTTTCTTGCTTGTTACTGTCCACTCCTGGTCCGCGAGAGACATATTTTCTCAACGCATCCTGCATATCAATATGAGTTTGAGACCCCTATGTTATACAGAGTGATTGAAAATTAATAATATTTATTGAGAGCTGCACGAGGTACGCGCAATAAAAGAAGCTAATTGAAAAGAATTCTTTCCTGAAGCAGCTGCCGCAATTTCGTGTTTTTGTTGTGGCTTCAGACTAATAATATGGAGAACTTTTAGTTTTAAGGCGTGAACATGTATCGGAAGGGATTAAAGCGAATTATCTGTCGTACGTACTAAGCCGAGAGATCGCTTGTAGAATAGCCCTGCATGTGGAAGGAATGCTGCATAGGTCCAGAAACTTAAGACTTCTGCTTGAAAAGTACCGGGATAAGAGAGTAGAAACGATCATGACGTCATAGGCGTGAACTTCAACCATTTACTTAGCAGGGAACCAAAGAAATCTTATTGATAAACATGGAAATAGCAAAGCACACTGGGACAATAAATAATGTTTCAGTTAAACAGCAAACAGTACCGAACATATAAGGTAGCGGCAAGAAATATATAATGCAGTGAGTTTCTGGTCACATGTTGTATATCAGTAATGCGCAGCTGCAACAGGATTCCCTCGGGAGCTCTGACCACCTAACAAATTTCCAGACAGTCGATTGCTCGATCCTTTGTGCTCACACATATACGCGTGAGCCGCAGGCTTGCGTCTTTCAAGACAAGAACCGAGTTCAAATCACTTCGATGTACAAGTGACCTTCCTGAGTTTGATGTGCCGCGTCAACAACCTCCGGATAAAGCTTTGCTCTCCAAGAGCTAACAGATGGCTATATCTAGGTGAGACGCACTAGCATGGGGAACAGTAGACAACGGGGTCACCGAAAGAATACGACCGACCGCGTTCCTATTCTGCCAAATGATCAATCCCACGGACTTCACTACACGTTGTTCGAACGCTTCGCGCGGCCTTCCACTGTGCGACGAAAAAGCTCACGGCGCTAGGCAGCGGAATGTCCAAGCTGCGACACAGTCCTTAAGGACACGTGTGTGAGACTCAACCTGACCAAAGTTGATACAGTGCAGATCAATATGCCAGCTGTAAAGCCTGTTTAATTTGGTGGGGATCGAATACGCCACACTCAGTGCGCCACCGAAAGTCTCTTACAGCATGCGGGAGATTGGGTGCAACAGGCGTCTCCCACTTCGCATACCTTTGGCACATATGTGTAGGGGCGCAGAATAGCAGAGCGCTTCGCAGAGATTAGATACTGCTATGGCTATCCATGCTCCGTCTACGAACATCTCCTCTAACTATGCGAACACGTGCGCCTGCTTCCCCTGACCATGCACTACAAACATCTGCCTTCTACTTCCAAGCCAGTATAAAAGTTAAGGCCGCCCAACGTAACCTATGTGATCCACTAACTCGGATACCCAATAGCGCACACCAAAGGGTATAATGAAGACAAGGCGGAACCCAAATAGGCGCCACCACCTAGCTATAGTGAAAATATAATCAAAGTAGATTGACTTTGCAAGAGGAATACACAAGAAAACACGTGCTAAGCCATGCAGGGTCGTATCATTGGGAGGCTGGATCAATAAACAATCAAGGAACACAGATGTGGGAAAGTTGGCACCTGTGTGCACTAGGCTTTATCAGAAGTATCGCGCATACGTTAATTAGCTATAACTTTAGGATGAACAAGATGTCCGAGATTATTGAGTTAATATCTATCCCTAGTGTGACTATTGTGACTCATGCACGTACGCACGCACGCACTTACGCACGTCTGCAGTCGCACAGAGTAAATTGTTCCACGACCTTACACAGTGGTACGATGGAATAGTTAATAATAATTGAAAGAAGGAAATAAAAATTAGGGGGACGCTCAAGCTTCCCCTTAACGTTTGACGGGATACAACGCCTTCTCATTCTTCTCTCTATCTCTCTATTTCGGTGGACAACCGCAGTTAATTGCAAATTGGTTATAGGAAAGTAAAGGCGCAGCATCTGTCACAGATCCCGGTGGGAACCTGGACCGCATCTGCATATTTACTACCACATTCCGAATATTTCAGACAAAACTCGACGATACTCAAGCGAAAACCGGGTTAGCGAGGTGGCTTTTGGACCAAATGAGCTGTAACGCTTCGCATATATATGCTGCACTCTCGATAGACGACACTCGGGTATATTGCCGACATGAGGATAAATGGAACAGCTTGGGACAAATATTTGCCCGCCTCAGTTAAAACACGGGGATTAGGAAAGCTTTATTCCTTATATATCAATATGCCGAGGCCGACTGTGTTTATCCAGAACACAAATGTGGTCCTGATAGTTTTCAAATAAAAATGAAAGGCACGCAAAGAGCCGATCGCCCGGATGATTCGCCTGTCGAACGTAACTTCCTGCGAACACAAGCATTGTGCAAAAAGTAACATTTGGTTCTTTTGAGAAAATTCAAAGGGATTGCGTTTTGAGAATCCCGCGCAACATGACGAGGATCGATCGGTTCCTGCACCAGTGGCGGTCTACATTGTTAAATTCTTCAACGTCAGCCTCACACGCAGAAATATGGTATGAAATGCCAGAATATATATAAAGTTCCTCGAATCCCCTTTTCCCCAGCCGCGTATTCACTGCTGCTATAATATATCATTAAATAACATTGTCCATATCAAAGTAAAGTCTCCTGCAATACCGCAGGTTTCCCCTCTACATTCCATGAGGCAGTCGGCTTAGCAGGAGAAAAGTGGAAAATTCGTATCATTGAAACAGCTATTTTTATGCAACATTGAGTTATACCGCGTGCATGATATATATTGACACTATATCATTTGAGCCTGCTGATAGAAATATACATTGCGCAACAGGAGGTGAAATTAACTGTTATTTATACATATTTTGAAATAACGCTTTAACCGCGCGCTAATTGAGCCGCGGCGGGTATGGTACACTCTGTGGTTGATCGCGAGTTGTCATGAACTTATGCTTGAATTTGTGAACTGGTAGGCGCTGATTGTCTGTTTGAAGCATACTTAGTATTAAGTGCCTAAGATTTGCGCGGTAACTGCGATGAACCTACGAATGTAATTGTCCATTTTTTTTTATGGTTAAATGGTAACCTCTGAATTTAAACAACCTCATCATAAAGTTAACCTATAACATAACTCTAAGCAAACTCACGGTAAACCGAAGAGATCACGTGCCTTTAAGGTTTATATGTTAACCGTCAATTACTTTTGCCAGTGCCCTCGAAACCTATCAATCCTAAACGCCCTTAAATTCGTTTCGCAGCCTCCGTGAGTTTACATTTCGTACGGGGTCAAGAAAAGAGGCGGTGAGCTTTTATGAGCTTTCATCCGGATCCGGTGCACTTCGCCCTGCGACCTTCTACTGATTTTCATGCATCCCTAGAACAAATGGACAAAATATATTTTTGTCAGAAACTTGCAGCAGTTACTATGTGATTCAATCGTTATTTACCAGCTTGAGCTCGAAGTCACGGGCTTTAGTCGAGCTGCAGAAGCCGCATTATGATGGAAACCAAACGCGAAAACGGAAATGTGGTTTGCGATTAATATGACAGCCCGAGGGACTCTAAATAACCCACGTACTGCTTTGGGAAGTATAAATCCGCATGGACTATGTAATCTCTGCATAAGCACTCATAATATACAGTGTTCTGCAACTTAACCGTCTTGGAAAAGTTTCCAAGACGGTTCCGATAAAGTTACTGAACACTATATACGTAGCCAGGTCTTGCTATTTTGGCTAAATGAAGCTGCAGGTGTTCTACTGCCCCACACTTGGTTTATGTGGAAGATATTACATACATTCACTCCAAGCCATATTTTTTTCATGCAAAGAACTACAGCCGCTGGTATCAAGACGGGGGTTCTACAGAAGCCGTAGAAAAAAGAAAAGAAAAGAAAAGAAACTACCTCGACGCTTCTTGAACGACGAGGGAGGGGGGGGGGGGGGGGAGGGGGAGTACATGAAAAAGAAAGAAAACTGCTTCTCGCTGCGCGGGACCCGCTGCCCCCCATCGGCCCATCTCTTTTCCTTGCGGCAAAGCGGAAAGAACCACGGGGAGGCGAAAGGCATCGAGGCACCCTACCGCGGGGGGCGACAGGAATGCCGAAGCAGAGAGAGATAGCGCGAAAAAAAAAAAAAAAGAATTGCATGCACCGCACACAGGGAGATTCTCGCTGCTTTTTGCAGCTTCTCTCCCCCCCTCCTCCCTTCTTGAGGTCACATGTCCAAATGGCGGGAAAACACATCCCGCGCGAGCTAAGATGCGCGGCCGCGGCGTCACTCAGTCGACGGCCAGCCTCCGTGTGGGCGCGATGCGTACTGCCTAATCTTATCGTCCGCTTTTATTTCGCGCAAATTCAATCTGTCTCAACCTCCTGGTGCAGTCAGCGTTTGAAAAGAACAGCCCATATATGCAGCTGATGATTGCAGCCGCTTGTACAGATTCTTCGTGCCGAAGTTCACCAAAACATGCGTAAGTACATGATCTTTCGGTCTTGATCAGAGGAGCTTTTTGCTAGATTCGATATTATACTGAACATAATAATGTATTGTTTTGGAGCATATGTTCGTCTTGTTATATACCCCTTGCATCTTTCTTCATATATATATATAATTGGTGTGGGCGCTGATCGCGCAGGAAGACTTGCTGAGCCGTTTGGAAACAAGGCTGCGGCTGGCTGCGGTGGCAGAATTGGCTCATTTTGCAGTCTGGGTCCTTCGGTATCTCCTGCCCCAAAATGCTCGCCTTTTAACATGGAGGGACACTCACTATACCGATCAGGTAAGTCCAATTAGCACATATTTTGTTCGATACGACAATATACTGCAACTGTTTCTGGAGCGCGTATATATATGCGCATCTTGTTACTACGTGCATTTTTTTTTTTTTTTATAATCGATGTGTGCGCATTTCGCTCTGATTGCGCAGGAAGACGTGCTGAGCCGACTTGGAAACGATGCTGTGGCGGTGGAATTAGCTCTTTTCGCTGCAGTCCGAGGTCCGATCTCCTCTGCCCCAAAACGCCCGTCTTTCACTTCATATCGAAGTGCATGCACTGACATGTATACCCATCAGGTAAGTCAAATTAGCGCTGATTTTCTTCTATACGATAATGAACTGCAACTAATTGTGTATTGTTTTGAGACTTATGCGCATCTTGTTACTGTAAATGCATATTTTGTAATTGGTATGCGCGCCTTGCGCTGATCGTGCAGGGAGGCGATATCAGCTGATCTGGAAACTGGCTGCGACAGTGGAAGCTCGTTTCGCCGAAGCCCGAAGTCCTTGGTCTCCTCTACACTAAAACGCTGGCCTTTCACTTCTTTATGGCGGTGCACTTGCCGGACAGGTATTAGCGCTGATTTTGTTTGAAAAATTCGATTATCCGACTCACATCGATGGGACGCATGCAACCCAGTTAAATGTCAAATGCTATCACTGATATAAATATTGCAGCACCCCTCGCCATAAGAGCGATCAGAAGCTGTACAAGCATCATCGCTGCTGCCAAGCAAGCTCGTGCCAGGACTGAGTACAATGTTTATGCCGTGTTTATTATTATTATTATTATTTTTTTTTTTTTTTTTTTTTTTTTTTGCTGCTGTAATGATGTCTATACGTGAAAATTGATGATTGAGTGATGCGGTATGCTGGCAAGGTAAGTGAGCTAGTGCGTTCATTTTGTGGATTTTGGAATTATATATGTGATGCACACAGATCTGAGCCGTTTCACATTGATTTTGCTCTGTGCGCTTGCTTTCTGGGCAAGCAGTTGTATTTTCATCGTGCGGATTATTTCCTGGTGCTTACATGCTCATGAGGTGTTCAGCTAACCTGTTTCAAGCTTTAAAAATTTACAACGGGTTCTATAAGCTTCTAAGAGTTGGGCTGTCTAAATAGCCGAATTTTTAAAATAATGCTCGGTTGTTAAATAACGAAAATAAATCAGATGACTTATCGTTAAATATCCGGTCGCTTTTGCTGTAAAAGTTCCATCTAGTTTGAGAAAATTAAGCTGTATTCTACGGAATAAACTTATTGTAGGTTTCATGTAAATATCGCGGAAACTGTTTGTTCAGCCGCGTTGGAATCCCTCATACGCGCTCTATGACAAGCGCGGACACTTGGTTTTGCTAGAATTATTAAATTGCAGCATTAGCATTCAAGAACGCGCTTCGGGAGGATAAGGTTTGACTGCGCTACGGTTTCAAATTGCAACATCATGACTCCAGCAAAACGAAGTGATCGCGCCTTTCTCGCGGATTCACGGATCCTGATTACCTATTGCTGCTTTGCGCTAATGCGTTTTCAGTAGGGTCGCATGAAGTCAAGCGCATAAAATATATTGATGTGATAGTGCAGTTGGTGGCAGTGAGCAGACATTATTTTTTCTACCTTTCACCCTATATTTGCCTGCAATGTAAAAGTCTAGGCGAAAAGGAAATATTTCATTAAAACACTTGTCTTCGTACAGCTGACCAAGATGGAACCTGCCGCAGATCCGACCAGTCGCAGACATCAAGTGATCGACAGGCTGCCAAAAGAAGGAGACCAAGCCTCAAGCCAATCTTCCATATGTGGCACACGCGCAGTCATATATCCACGCTTATTAAAAAGCAAATCGCGAGCTTTTTCTGAACGCTGTTGACAAATAAATTTTTCACCAAATACTGCAGCTTTTGTTTCTTCATGACATCAGAAAAGCTACTGCTTTTCTTGATGCATTTGTATGTGCTACCCCGTTATATATGCATGGCCCACGATATATTAAATGCATGGCATGATACCTGCACGAGGGGCGATGCCGGCCACTAACCGGCGTCGGGAAGCAACCGGCCGACGTATGGTCTTTCGTCAGCAAAATGCTAGGGCAGACGAGCGGCCGACCATTCAGTAACGCTGGCAGACGGCAGGCCCACGTGCGGCAGGTGGTCGGTCACGTCGGGCCAAAAGGTTGGGCCGTAGTCGATTGCCTAAAATCGGCCAACGTTAGGTCAGTGTCAATCCCCGACGCCGGCCCTCATTCGGGTGCCGAAGGTCGGCCGGCCACTTTTTGGTCGGTGAGAAAGGTCGGCCCTATCTTTTGCCACACACTTTTTTTTGCTTGGGGCTCTATGCCGTCTTCGCATAGGACACACACATTTAACACATAGTTTCATTTTAACTAAACAGGATAAGCCCCTGTGTGATTCATGCGGACACGAGCTAACAGTCATCCACATTTTAATCTCATGCAGACAACTTGAACAACTGAGGAAAAAACATTTTACACAGTTTTACAAACAACACATTCCTCTTCATCCAGCTTTGCTTTTAGGTGAAAATGCGCTTGTTGATTTGCCCTGTGTTTTCAGGTTTTTAATAGAAGCAAACGTCCTAAACAGAATGTAAGATTAAATTACATAAATACAACACCCTTAACCATGAAATTGGCGCATGATAGCCTAAGTTGCTTATGCGCCACTAAACCCAACACAACACACAACACAACACGCTTCCGCGGGCTTGGGTGAAGTATCAGGAGCTCGGATTTGGTGGAGGAACATGCAAGGCCCATTGAAGCTGTGCATCTCGACGCCATGTCCGCCCCCTCCTGAAGAGTTTTTTCCATGTTACCTATATTCCCAGTGGTGGTCCGCAGGTTGATATCATCTGCATATAGAGAATGGGAGAGGTTTGGGATCGGTGACAGCTTTTTAGCCATGGGGATGAGTGTGATGTTACATAAAAAAAGGGAAAGGACTCATCCCTGCGGGGTGCCATTATCGAGGGTAAAAGTGGGGTATTTTAGGGGACCGAACCGTATTTCTGCTGCGCGATCCCGGAGAAATACTTAAATGTAAGCATGTGTTCGGTTTTCCCCATTCAGAGTGGATAATGCATCCAATATAGAGGAGTGATCGACATTGTCAAAGGCTTTTTGCAAGTCTAGAGCCAGCAATGAATGCTCTTGTGCGTTTGCTGTGTCGGGGATGGAGAATGTCTTCGCATATCTGTAGCATGACATCTTGGGTGCATAGGTGGCTGCGGAAACCCAGCATTGTGTGAGAAAAAAGGTCGCGGGTTTGCACGTGCGTAAGTAGCCGATTCAAGACAACGTGTTCAAAAAGTTTACGAAGACAGGGAGTTAGCGAAATGGGTCTAAGGTTTGATAGAGTGAGCGGTTTGCCAGGTTTAGGAATAAAGGTAACCTGAGCGTGTGTCCATTATGAGGGAAGCGAATTCCCTCATGCCAGTGTTTGTTAGAGTTCCTTTATTGCCTGGATTGAGTTTTCATCAAGGTTTCTAAGTGTTTTGTTCGTGACCTGATCGGCTCCTGGAACAGACGTAGTGCGGAGTTGGAGCATGGCTGAGATTTCGGCCGCCAGTTCAAATGCTGCGTGAACCCTAGGTGAAAATTGCTATCCACAGGAACTGTCAACACCAGATCATATGCTTTGGTGACGGGAAGGCAAGACACCACTGCTTATTTTTCTGATATTTCAAACACAAGGCTTTCTAGGCTCATGGTGAATTCTCGCGTCTGCGAGATGCGTCTGCGAGATGTGTCAGCGAGAAGTCGCAATAGGTCCTGGCGACGAAGCAAAAGAAAATAAAGTAATGAAATTATAACGAGTACACAAACACGAAAGCAGAGGAAGAAGAGAAGAAGTAGACAGAAGAGGAAGAAAAAGGAGGAAAGGCTAAGTGCAATCCTGTAAATTTGTACCGGGGGGGGGGGGGGGGGGGGGGAGGGGGTTAGTCGCAAAGAAGCTAGGGATGAATTAACTAGTCGTGTAATGTTCGGCCGCTCTCTCCTCGGAGTTCCTTTGCGTCTGACCTAGCTGGTTCCTCGTCGAAGCGAATTGGCAGGCCATATAAAAGGGTCATCTGCGCCAGTGCCACTTTAATTGCTTCGATGTGTGCTGTGTCGGTTGCAGTGGCACTTCGAACAACGTGACCGCCTTCCCACGTCTTCACCCTAACAATGGGGCTTTGCTGTCGCATTGCCCCTTTTTTGGGGTACGAAATGCTCGCTCAGCCAAATAATTATAGCCTGCAAGGTATGCGACCATACGGGACCGCTGAACAAAGGTAGAAAGGGGGGGGGGGGGGGGGAGCCTCAGTTCTCAGGTCGAGCCAACGTTTGGACAAAGGGACTTGTCTTGGCTCGGCCGAACGTTGGCTCGACCTGCGAACTGAGGCTTCCCCCCCTGTACCCTTGTTCAGTGCTCTTTCATACCGTGTAAGCCATCTTCTTACGAGACCTCGTTACACAGCCGAGTTGGCAGGTGGTGGTGGTGGTGGTTGAAACATTTATTAACAGTTAACAATGGTTACAGAGAGGTGGTTGGGTTCGAGCCTTATTGGCCTCCTTCCCTCACAATACTAGGTGGAGCCACTCGTGCATTGACAGTTGACAATGGTTGACAGGTGACATGGCCGAGCATTGGTTAGGTGGCGGGTTGAGCGACGCCAATAAAACTCGTGAGATGTCAAAGTTGCCAGGTCGCCTCTGGTAAGTAGCAGTTGCAGGTGTCACGGCACAGCACTAATTGGTCGCTGAAGGATGATGTCATGACACAACGTTTGCAGGCGCGTTGGCAGTTGGGAACGCTCGGGGAGCACAACGGATGTGGAGCGAACAGTGGGGCGCAATGGGATTTTAGAGCGTAAGCTCTACTGCTACCATTTTTCAAGGCCATTCATATGCGCAAACTAGGTATGCGCATGCGCCAGTTTCATCTTAGCCTGGCCATAGCCGTTCCGCAGATATATGGCGGCGGCAGCAAGCGTTTCGAACCCGCTCCAGAACTAACAGATCTGCGAATAAAAGCTTGTCTTCTGGGTAACAGACCATGCAGCTTCCCTGGCAGGAGAGCACTACATGTTATCGCTGCATCCAATCACTCGTCGTGTAAAATTACAATGCACTCTCGCGCTACACTTCATTAAGTTCCATCTGCACCGCTCCCTCTAAACTATAATACGCCATGCACGTACACCATCTCGGAGAATGCAGGCTTTAGGTTCGCGAGCGTAGTGCTGACGAGAGAGGGAGAGAAAGCTACACTTTTATTGGGAGCAACTAGGCGGGAAATACTCGCCCCTAGTGAACAGTCTCGTCGGTTCAGGAAGCCGCAGACCCGAGCCATGTCCGGTTGACGAGACTACGCTGATCATCCAAGCTGGGGCTTGACTGCAGCCCACTGCTCTTCCGTTAGGCACCTGGTGGTTATCGAACAACTCATTTTTTAATTTGAAGCTACTGAATTTGTTTCACTACTTTCTTTTTCTTTTGTCATCCCGGATGTGAATTTCGTGTTTTGAACTGTTTCATGTTTACAGTTTTAGGATGTAATTAGTAAGTTGTTTGATTTTTGTCTTTCTTTTTAATGTCCAATGTAAATATCTTGTTTTCGACTGTTTATCAACCAACTATATAACGATTGTTGGTACTATATCCTGCTGCTGTGTTTTCTTTTCGTATGCTACTGCCACGTAGTGGTCTCTTGGGCCTTAGTCAAGCTTCTTGAGGAGCTTTTAGCCCAGGAGACCATCCAGCTTGTTTTCTGGAAAAATAAAATACATTGATTGATTGATTGATTGATTGATTGATTGATTGATTGATCGCACCCTTCGGTCCCTTGCATCTCCGCACCATACATGTTGTAGCGTATCTGGCACGTCACAGAATGTGCATTCATGTTTGTAGGTGGTGGGCGTTATACGGTGTAAAATCAATATGCAGAAGACTAAGGTAATGTTCAAGAGCCTCGGGAAGGAACAGCAGTTTACAATAGGTAGCGAAGTACTGGAAATAGTAGGCGAATATGTCTAGTTAGGACAGGTAGTAACCGCAGATACGGACCATGAAAAGGAAATAACAAGGAGAATAAGATTGGGTTGGAGCGCATTCGGCAAGCACTCGCAGGTTATGACTAGCAGCTTACCGGTATCGCTAAAGAGGAAAGTATATAACAGTTGCATCTTACCTGTACTCACCTATGGGGCTGAAACGTGGAGGCTAACCAAGAGAGTTCTACTTAAGTTGAGGACAACCCAGAGGGTTATGGAACGAAAAATGGTAGGGGTAACATTAAGAAGAAGAAATTGGCATGGGCAGGGCATGTAGTGCGAAGAGAGGATAACCGATGGTCGCTTAGGGCAACAAACTGGATTGCAAGGAAAGGAAAGCGTAGCAGGGGGCGGCAGAAAGTTAGGTGGGCGGATGAGGTTAAGAAGTTCGCAGGGGTCAAGTGGATGCAGCTAGCACAGAACCGGGTTAAGTGGAGAAATATGGGAGAGGCCTTCGCCCTGCAGTGGGTAGAGTCAGGCTGATGATGATGATGATGATGTTATACGGTGTGGCGGAAAAAAAAGAGAATGCGGCTTGGCGTGGAGAAAGCCACTCATGCTCACGGCAGCGAACGCAGCCTGGCGGACAAACTGGCGATACCCCCAAGCGCGGAAGCTCTCCAAGATCGAAGGGACAGCAACGACTGCTTATGCGGCCGATTGATTACGCTCATGAGAGTTGGTTCAAGGACAGTTAAAATTCTATAATTTTTCCCATCTTGCTGTTAACACTTCCTATCAACGCCACGCGTGAGTCAAGATCAGGATTTCGCCAGAAAACATGGCGGGATATCGCACGCACATCGAAGCTTATATTGGCAGCAATTTTGATGCATGGTTAGGATTTCGGAAACTATCGTCCATCGCCGCCATGAGCGAGAAATTATGAGATCTAAATTACAAATACATCAGAGTTTCGAATGCTTGTTTTACAATAGAGCTCAGGACAGTAGTGTAGAGCACATCATGGACGACTTTGAACCACGGTGCTTTAAACTCTCTTAAGCTGGCTAAAATTCATAGCTGCATTTTTCTCATCCAGTTTCAGTTTTGTTTTCAACTCCTGAATGACGGCTGTGATGTCACAGGCGATGTCTGGTCATGTGAGTAAGAAAAACGTATGTACGTAATCATTGCGTATTCACTTTTTGTGAGGCTTGCGCATAATATATGCAAGGTTTGTTGAAAGTTAAAAGAAACAATTCCACTATTTAACACTGTACTTACCGTGTGTCCCATGGGACCTGAACCAGCCTGAACGCGTCTGTGACGTCACAGCCTCTGAATGGCGCCGAAACATGCACGAGCGAATAAATTCAGCCATAAATTACTTATCGCCTTTTCGTGCAACTCATGAGAATGGTCAGATTTAATAATGTCCTTCGAGTCATTCCAATGCGGAACACACAAGGAACTTCCGAGTTTTTTCTCCGTCCAGGTTGACCTTTGGAGTCGCGTTGCTGGAATAGAGCATGGAATCGACGGCTTGCATGATTCTCGTTCTTACTGGTCAACAGCCGCGGTACACGGCCATGTCATTCGGCTGCTCAGTCCAAGGTCGAAGGTTGGAATACTGGCCGCCGCGGCCGCATTTCGACTGGAGCGAAATCTGAATGTATCTCACAACATCAAAACGACCTGCAGGTTGTCGAAATTAAACCGGCGCCCACTAATATGGTGTCTATATTTCCCTCGGCTTTATTTCACAGCCTCTTTCAAACCTCATATAAGGTCACGTTTAGGGCCCTTGAAAAGTTGTAGCGCGCCAAAAACATGCAGGGCGTCCACCGAGAATGCGACAATTACTTTTCCATTGCTGTCCTCATAAAACATTTGAACTTCTTTCTCGCGGTGCCTTTAAAGTTTGACCATTAGTTTTCTTACTGTTCCGGCATTAGGCGTGAAACAACGAAGCCATCCATCGGCACGCATACAGTCGCAACAGCGAATGACTCCGCCACATGCAACACTGCTTCGAGCACTAAATTTGTCGCCGTCTGCTCGCCGACGTCATTAGCGGAGCGGTCGCTTAATTTCCTGCAGACGACACTCGACGGTTGCAGGCTCGGCTAGCGGGGAAACGGCTGGTCCGACTAATGGGTCGCACAAGAGGATGAAGGGGAGAGAGGGGAATATGAAACTGGTCTCCTTATAAACACCAGCCGAAGTCATTCTGCCCGAGATTTCGTGGGGTTCCGTTTCGTCCGTTGCCTTCTCACTATTATAGCATTCGTATGTGTCTCGTCTGCATCAAAAAGGTCCGCGAGAAAAGAAAAAAAAAAGAAAAAAAAAGCGCCTTCGCCTGCGTATTAGCGCCCATGCTTGCCTTTATTTCTGAAGCGAGGCCGCGCCCGCTCAGCTAGGCATGGCAAGCAGGCGGAAGGAAGGAAAGGGCTCAGTCGCCT